>NW_009647874.1:725304-776205 GCF_000708025.1 Charadrius vociferus | reverse complement strand
CAGCAGGAACCTCACCAGACTGCCACGAATTCTCAAATATGATGGATAGTGGCTTAGCAACTTCATCTGCCAGTTCCCTCAGGACTCACAGATGTTTCTCATCAGGTCCCATGGACTTGTGCACTTTCAGGTTCCTCAGGTGGTCTCACACTTGATCTTCACTTACAGTGGGCAGTTCTCTATTTTCCCAATCCTCGCCTTTACATTTTGTGTCATGGGCAGTGTGGCTGCAGTTCTTGCCAGTGAAGACGGAGGCAAAAAAAAGGACCTCAGGTCTGTCTCTGTCCAGGGTAACTGGCTCTTGCGTTTCCTTCCAGAGAGGGCCCACATTTTCCCTAGTCTTTCTTTTCTCGCTGACATACTTAAAGAAGGATTTTTTGTTTGTCTTAATGTCCCTGGCCAGATTTAGTTCTATCTGGGCTTTAGCTTGTCTAACTCGATCCCTGGCTGCTTGAACGATTCCTCTGTATTTCTTCCAGGCTACCCACCCCTGTTTCCACTCCCTATAGGCCTCCTTTTTATTTTTGGTCATGTCCAGGAGCTCCTTATTCATCCATGCAGGCCTCCTGGCTTTTCTGCCTGCCACCTTCTTTGTAGGGATGCATCACTTCTGAGCTTAGAGGAGGCAGTCCTTGAATACTGACCAACTTTCTTGGGCCCCTCTTCCCTCCAGCACTTCATCCCATGGCACCATACCAAGCAGCTTCTTCAAGAGGCCAAAGTCAGCTCTCCCAAAGTCCAGGGTGGTCAGCCTGCTGCGCACTTTTCTTGCTGCCTCGAGGATCTCAAACTCAACCATTTCCTGGTCACTACAGCCCAGGCTGCCCTTGAGTTTGACACTGTCTATTACTCCCTCCTTGTTGGTAAGGACAAGGTCCAGCATAGCTCCTTTCCTCATTGGCTCCTCAACCACTTGGAGAAGGAAGTTGTCATCAATGCAATCCAAGAACCTCCTGGATTGCCTGTGCCTGGCCTTCTTACCTTTCCAACAGATGTCAGAGTGCCTGAAGTCACCCATGAGGACCAGGGTCTGTGAACGTGATGCCACCCCTATCTGTCTATAGAGAGCTTCATCCACTCGGTCTTCTTGGTCGGGTGGCCTGTAGCAGACTCCCACTGTAATGTCCCCTGCTCCCAATTGGGACATAAGCCCTCTGTATCCCCAGTCAGATCCATTAGGAGCAAATTGCACTAACCTCTAGGCTGGTATTAAGTGGGGATCTGCATAATCTGAGACTAACTAGAATTTCAAGTATGATTTAGGTATTGCTTTCTGGGAATTTTTTAGTCACTCTTACTTATCTGTCAGACCTCATATAGTTCATAGTTTTCTTTGAGTATAGTCAGCTGAAATGGATGTAATGCGTTCATATATAACTTTATATATGACTGACTGTCATGTCAGCAGCTTTCTGCTCCTACTGCCCACTGGAGTGTCCCGGCACACATGAGGGGTCTCAGGGAAGTTCAGTGTGCCAAACGCCTCTCAGCAGGACTTGATGTTACAGAAATCTAGAAGGCAGCAAAGATCTTTTCCCAGTGGCACTATGCAGCAAGAAGCTTCCAGGAGTGCCCTCTCTTTGGGGAGGTGGATTGCTGTGTGTCTCCAGGCTTGACTTCACTCTCTCTGATGTCAGCATTTCATTTCTCACACTATTCAGCTACTCTGCATGTGGTCAATGCGATGCTAATCTGAAAAAGAACTTCCTGAAATGAGGACATAACACACAAGGTTCACCATGAGGCTTTCCTTCAACTTAGCATCACTGATGTTTGCTTTAAAAAGTTAGCTTTCTACCTTTTTTGACAGACCCTGTGTTACAGGTTGGAGAGAAGATCCACATACAAGTTTGAGCATTTCTAATTTGTGCGGTGCAACTCAGAAGAACAAGGTCAGACAACCTGGCATCCTACACAATTAATGGATCAAATAAGGAACAGTTTCAAAGAATATGAAATGCACTGCACAGAAAGCCAAGAAATTATAGCTAATTAAAATTTCCACCTCCTCCCTAGAGCTTAGATATGGTCAATTTGCTGTATCGGGTGACATGCCCTCTCCTAGAGGAAAGTACCTTGAGATGCTTTCAGGAAGAGGTAGCCTTAGGTCCTGAATCATGTCAAAAATACTTGTTTCTAGGAGCATATCCTCACCATGTCTATACAATGCTCAGAGCAAGAGAAACATCCATGAAGCCTCTGCAGCTCAGCAGCCGAGAAGATAAGAGCCTTCAAGGCTGAGAACAGGAATGTAAATACTTTACTTTGCAACCTACTGATTATGACGTTAACCCAGAGGATGGAAGGCCTGGGCTCTGGTTTACAGGGTGAACAAGTTCCAGTCACCTTGCCAAGTAACCTCGGAATGTCGGACTAGAGTCATCTTGTAGAACAGAGTAAATTAAAAAGAAATGTTCTGTGGATCTTCACATCACTGGTAGGAAAGTTGTCTGCTGCTCTAAACCACATCTTATGCTCTGAAAATACCTTCAATTTCCATGATGTGTCATTGTGGAAAAGTAAACTTGACCATCACAGTAAAAATACTTACGGTGGGCTGCTAGGGCAGCATAAAAATACTACCTCTACATCTCCTTTGCAAAGTAGTGTTGCAATAGGCTTTACAAACTGAAATACTTGCTTGAATTATGACAGAAAAATAAAATATCTATATTACTCTCATCCTTACTGGATGTAAGGAGAAACATGGATATTTGGACAGGATCAGTTTATTATACTGCCAGTAAGAAAACCTAAAATTAGAAAGCAATAACTGATTTTAATAGCAGGTCCAAAACTCTGGGTTAAATTAGGCAGTCTTTGAATATGTCTGTTGCATTCTTTTAGTAAGCAAGATTGTTCTGCTTAAAAAAGAAAATCCTCACTTTATAAACTTTGAGCCAAAGCACTTAAAAAAAAAAAAAAGCACAACACTGCTGAAAGAGCTGATGTTCTCTTTGTTTGCAAGGGCAGTGAATAACTAGTTCATGGGTAGGCTGCAGAACATATTTTAAATTACCCCTGCATAGGCTAGTAAAGTAGCATTTTTCAGAATAAGTAAGTTTGCATGAATTCAAAACCGCAAAAATACTGGTGCTGGTTACTTTCCTTTTCTCTGCAACCATCATTGATTTTTGATCTGTATATTAGCTGTAAGTAAAGCTGTATCATGCAGGAGACTTTTTTTACCTTTTTCTGTCTGGCTTTGCAAAAGCATCTGCACTCCTTAAATTTGCTCTTCATTCCAGCTGTACTCTTCTCTAAGGCAAAAAAATGACCTATAAAATGTTTTGAAAGTTAATTTTGAACCAGCACCAGAATGGCTTTTAAAAGCAAGCCTGTACTATAAAATCCTGCTTCCAGCTACAATTTGTTGATGTCTAATGGCCATCTGACAATTAGACAGTCTGTACTTACATATGAAAGAAAATGGATATACAAAGAACTCTCAATATTTCTATATCCCAGCAAGCAATAGCTCCCAATTCAAAATGTAGTTCTCCAAACATATGTCAAAGAATGGAGACGATGGGTCAAGGGGGCAGTTGTTTGCGTCACCATAGGTTTCGCTAGACAGAACGCATTAAGAATATTTATGAGTTGGAGGAGCAGAGTCGCCCGTAATGCAATTGCAGCTCATTTAATTGAGAAAAGGGAATGAAAAACGCTTACCTCAACATGTCTGTTTAAGCCATCTTCTGATTTACTCCATTTGTATCAATACAGGAAGTCAAAGAGGCAAATTGAATTTATGGACCAGTGGAAGATAAACCAATTTTCTCTGGAGAAACCCGAGTAACATAGCTCATACCTAAGCTGCCTCTTCTGTTTTCACATCAGTCACCGTACACAGCATTTTACAAAGCAGTAAACCAATTTAAATGATCCATACATGTCAGCTATTGTACTGCTCACGCGTCATCCCTACGGTGCAACTTTGCTCTTTGTACGACTGCTGCAGCAGCACAATTCACCACCTCAGCCTCCTGCCAGGGGTGGGGGTCTCGGCACAGCCATCCCCACCTGCCTGTGGGGTCTTGGTGACTCCAGTAAGGACCTCCCAAGGTGCTGGGTCCTCTGGATCCCTTTTTTTCTTGTAAGTCTGCTCACTCGCAAAGTGGTGCCCGGCATGAACATGTGTACCTTTCAGGGTTGCTTGTTCTAAGTGGTTCCTTCAATTATTTTAATTAATTCCAACTGAAAAGTAACAGTGTGTCAAAAAAAAAAAGGCTTTAATGTAAATAGGCACGTAATCAAAAATACAGCTGACACAGCAGAAGTTTCTCTAGACTTGGCATTTTTCTGACAAAATGCCAGACATATCAGAACTGAAATGTGCTAGGGAATATGTTGACAAAATGTCTGACAGACTCAAGGACAATTCCTATGGAAATCTGTCTTGTTGATGGCCCATTTGCCCTCCCTTCATCTCTCCAATGGCCAACACAGCGGAGAGTAGGGAAGCCAGGAATGAAGCAGTAGTAGCTCCAGAGTCAGGGAGTTATATTCCTAGGGATCCCATGAAACGCATTTTGCTTTTGCAGGACTTTCTTTCACAGTGGGCCGTGACAGGAATGTAACCCAGGACCTTCACACCCACGGCATCTTCCTCCCTTTTGAGCCAGATGCAGGGCACTTTGGACATTAAAGTTGTCCCCTAGAGGCCAATGTGTAGGGCAAATGAGACTTAATTGCAGCAATTGCAGAAAATCCTAATCCCTTCAATGACTAGTCAACTATGAACACACAAGAGAAACTGAGATTAGGTAGTGCCCAAAGTTTACCTTTAAACAGACTAGTGAAAATGACACACGTGTGAGACTGTGTGACACATGCTTATATGTCCTGACAAGACTGGCTACTCAGGGAGTGATTTTTTAAAAAAAAACAGGTCATACTTTCAGTACATATAAATCAACCCCAAAGCAAACAGAATTATGCCAATTTATGCCAGCAAAAGGTTTTAGTGTACCTGACAATAAACATTCTGATTTATACTTCAATTAAGTTTCAATGTGAATATCTTTGACAGATGTCTTTATTTTGTAGCTGCTCCATATTCTGGATACACCTGCTCTTATCCAAACCACAAATACATTCCTGTAACTTTAACTGGTGACTACCATTTTATTTTCTGGCAGCAAAAGCAAACACTAGATAATCATTATTCTATGCAAGATCTGACTTGAGTGTTTTGATCAATGGTACCTGTTTCAAGATGGCTCCAGTATTTTAGCTGTTTGACTGATGTCTTATTCCTATCATTAGTGACATCCTTAATGCATATCGGTGGCATGGTTATGATTTGAGCGTCACGTCAATTAAGAAAAGCACCAATTAGTTTGGGACTCAGATGAAGGCTTTATTAGAAAGACGTTCATAGAATCATAGAATAGTTTGGGTTTGGGGGAAAAAAAACGCTTTACATACATCAAAGTACAGACCATTGAGGATTCTGTCTCTGATTTATAAAACATATGAGAATTAGAAACTCTTTGTTTGGACTTTCCCCTTGCTGCCAAGTGCATTTTGGATGCCCAACTTTTATTACTTATGCTGAAGACATGGCCTTCTCTGGTGCATCTTCCCACACACCTTAATATAAATTGTCTCCTAGTAGGCTCTTGACTGAAGTCCTGCACTATTTGAAAGTAATGGACCCAGATAACAAGCTACTTCCTTTGAAGTAAGTATTTTGCTGGTAGGGGAGGTCATCTTGATGACAAGGTCATCTAACAGGTGCCTGTTGTGACCAAAACCAAAGTAATCATGAAGTCCTTCAGGGACTGGAAAACTTACAAGGCCCAGGCTCTTTCCCCATTCTTTGGCCTTTTTTCACTAGAAAGGGAAAAGAGACTGGAATAATGAGCAGAGGAGTGTGCTGGAACTGAGATGTTAGTGGGGCATCTGTGGAGCTGGGCCAGTCACTTGTGTTTTCACTCTTGGAAGGGGATGATAATCCATAACGTGGGCCAAGTTCCCTAAAAGCTGTTGAGTTAAAAAGGGCTATTTTGCTAAGGTCACCAGTAGGTAGACTGACATCAGCTGCTTTGCAGAGGTGGTGTAGGCTTTCTAATTGGGACTCAGCTGACCATTGGATGTCAGATGACATTCGGTTTTAGGATGGAGATTCCTATGCTGTTTATGCCTGAAGTTAGGTAGGGTGCATCCCAACCAAAGCGCCAAGCACTTCAATATTCATTTTCAGATGCGTTAAAACCCATTTTTTCCAACACAAGGCCTTTCTGTCCTTGGTGTATCCTGGAAGAGTTCCACCAAAATCATTATAGAGGGATGCTTACATGCAATTCTCCCTGTGCTTATTCTCCATTTTTTCCCTTAGTCAAGATCAGGCATGGAGGATGGTTATTTTCTTACTTGACAGAGTGCCTTCGGACCATTCTGGGAGGACAGCTAGATACCACCTCCTTGCCCTGATGAAATTGTCTCTGCCTTTCCTGCACTATAATGATACAGGAATCTTGAGCAGGACAAGTTTGATCTACAATGGCTACAGGTTAGAAAATGCACATTTGTATACCAGATTCTACTCTTTTTAGTAAAGAATAACAAATTAAAAGGGCACACAATCATTTTTATGCTTGAGGTTTAGTTCTGGGATAA
The DNA here is from genome assembly GCF_000708025.1 of Charadrius vociferus. Classification (NCBI taxonomy): domain Eukaryota; kingdom Metazoa; phylum Chordata; class Aves; order Charadriiformes; family Charadriidae; genus Charadrius; species Charadrius vociferus. The sequence continues at coordinate 769,581 of NW_009647874.1, read as the reverse complement.
GAAATTACTAAAACACTGAGTTTTACCACCACAAAAACATAAGCTCTCAAGTGGCAGAAAGTGCTAATATACATGGCTTTCTTGAGCTCATGATTAATGTTGAAACAGAAGGGCTCCAGGCTGATTTAAATTGGCCCTTATCTTGAGAGACATTAATGAAGAAGGTGGTTTGGTTTTGCTGATTTTTTTTTTTTTTTTTTGAGGCAGGCGATAGTATAGTTATATAAAGTTTTAATTCAATAACTAGAACTGCCAAACTCAGCAAGGGAAATAAGACATGATGTGTAAAATTTACAGAAGAAGGCTGCAAAAACCATTAAGGCTGTAGCTGTATCATGTATAAGGACAACATAGCCTAAAGGAAAACTGTTTATGTTTTAGGAGGGTGACTCCAGAAGCTAGACTTACATAGACTTAACAAACAAGCAAGTGTAATCTATTGTGTGTGACAGGTAACAAACTGACAGCCTTGACATCAGAGTTATTTATCACTGGACCATGGACAGCATGGAAAACACCACCAGCAATAGACCATTTCCCACTTCACACAGAGCTGTCCACAACCCTAATGTGAAAAGATCACATCTGAAAACAGAGAACTTGACTGTGTCTCCATGGTCCTTCCTTGCTGATTGGGTAGTCATCAACTGATGATCAAGCTTACTTAAAAAAAATTATAATCTCTCCATACATTCTCCGTTGCCACTGAAGCCCAAATCTGGACTTCAGTTATTTTAATCTTCTTTCTTTAACGGTCTCCAATAAATGTTTGGACTTGCCATTTGGGAAATTCAAAATTGGCAGGGACAGATACCAACACAATGTCTGTATCATAAGCAGACACACATACATTCCTCTTCTGTGACACAGTCATTTTCTTTTTGTAGATGCCATAGCTGTCACACCTTCAAGGTCTCCTTCACTTAAAGCTGCCTTTGCAGCAGACCTTGCAACCTTTTGTCCTTCCCACACCCTCCTTTTTGATATTCTTTGTGAAACTAGTGTCTTGGGGTTTCTTCCTATGCTTTGGAGTTTTAGTTGCTCTTTAACAGTTGCACATACACCTTTTTCTAATAATTTTTTTTAAGAAGTCCTGGCCATGGCCAGCTAATAGCTGGGAGGTTCTGTATCCAGAAAACAGAGAGTGACAGTAGATCTGTAAAGAAATATTCGGTTCCATAAAACAGCCCCTGAGAAAGAAAAGTAAGTTGCTGCTCTGTCCCACCGCCAACCCGCAGTGTCTCCCAAACATGACAAAATAGTGACAAAGACATGCCAGCCTCATTCTGTAAAGCAATCAAGGTAGGGCTCCTGGGCCTCTGAGAGGACGCAGTCACAGAGCATATATATATTGAAACATTCAAATTTCTAACCAACTTAAACCAATTGCAGCAACTTCACAGTTTCTCTTGTGCCTCCTTCAAAGTAGCTTGAGTTGCTGCAGGAAACTTCTGTCACATGAACTGATAGATGGCAAATTATATCAAAACCCCACCACCTTTCACAAATACCACCCTTAACTTGCTACCATCATAAAGTCCTCCCACTGATAACAAATTCTCATTTGTTAATAGCCTCTGTCTTTTGTTCATTTTTGGGTCATACTTACAAGCACTCTCAAGATTTCTGAACAACTGCCAGTTCAAAGTTCTATTTTCCCTTCTATTTTGGTTGTATAAGAGGACCTCATGTTTGGCTCATTAACTTCATGCTGTCTGGGAAGTGAAGGCAAAGCTCTGCTTCTAGACATAATTTGCATGTAGCTGACAGCAGCAATTCATCAGGTTCTTGGATCTTAATATATAAGAATCTGGGACTCAGTTTAATTTCTAAATCAAGTAAATCTCCAAAGCTACAATCAGGCAGAATTTTCTAAAAAAAAAATCTTATTAGTTAAGACATTATAATTGTGATGGTGTCATTTTATTTTGCAGACTTCAAGCAAGGCTATATGCATCTAAAATCATAGAAGACTCATTGCTGTAAGGTAACCCATGACAGACTAATATGTACGGTCACGTACACACATATTCACCCTTTGATATCAGGCCTCAAAGACTACCTGGGGGAAAGTCTGGGATTTCTCATTTGTAAGATATTTTTAGGAAGACAATTAAAAAATTATATACGTTATGAATATTTGAAATTACTTTTGTTGGTTTATCCATCTATAACACTGCTCTGTATTTTAAACAAGCAATCTGTCTCTACAAACAAGTTTGAAATCACCTCAAAGAGAATTCAACCTTCCAGCCAGAACATTAAGCATAGGGGAACAAAAGCTGAGTTCCTCTCTTGGGTGGAGTGAGTGGTGAGTTTGCCCTTGATTTTGATTTAGGTACATTTTAGCTGTGTGGATCAACTTCTACAGTCCTTTCTCAGCCGAGATTCTCACTTCTCCTTTTTTTTTTTCTGAAGAAAAGTGATGTTTGCTCCATGTATTTGACTGAATTTTACTCTCTTTTGTAGACTAAAATGTTAACTAAGGCCTTAAATTCAGTTGCTGGTTCTGTCCTACATTATTTGGTCAGGCTGCTCAGAGCAAAATGCAGCCAAAAGCTCTGGCTCAGAGCTACTGGAATAGGAGGAATTTGGTCACCAGCATCTAGAAATGCAGTCCAGAAACCTCTGTTTGCCAATGCTAGAAACTGTGTGACTGTGCAGCTCTCACAACCACATACATGCTTTTCTCCTCTACCATACAAGCCTTGATTTCTGAAGTCCCAGTTCAGGTTTAACCCCATTTTGGCAGAATGATTCAGGCCTAGGTCCCACCAAGGTCAAGCTCTGAAGCATTCCCACATCTTCCTCCTGTCAGCCCACCAGTTCAAAACATGCCTAACACATGCTGGAAGGTTCAAATTTTCCTGGAGGTCAATGGAGTTGAGGCCACGTCTTCTTGAAGAATGGTCCTGGTTTCTCCAAAAAAACACAAATTCTACCTTGTTTGATTGTTTGTTGTTTTTTTTAAAATACAGCTTACTCAATGAATCCTAAGATTTGTGGGACCTGCGTTCTAGCCCTTTATTCACCTGAAGTGGCTAAAAATTACCTCAACTATCAATGAAGGTGCTGTGCTGAAGCTGTGCCTCTGTGCTATGGCCAGACTCTGACTCTGTGCTAGCCCTAGGACACTTGTTCAGAAAGGGGGAAATCCTGAGTACCAGCCACACTTCAACAACTGCATCAGGATTTTACGTTATATAGCCATCTGCTAAAATACACAAACAATGTCCAGAGCAAGGACTGGACTCCAGCTTTTCTTACCAACCTGCAGCGCTAGTCTCCTGTAGCTACTACAGAGTAATTTGTTCCTCCTAACCTCATTCTGCCCTCAGCTGATTACTGAAGTACAGGGGATCCATTTCCACAGAGAGAGTGGAGAACATCCCCACCCAGAATCACAGAATCATAGAATCACAGAATGGGTTGGGTTGGAAGTGACCTCTAAAGGTCATCTAGTCCAACATCCCTGCAATGACCAGGGACATCTTCAACTACATCAGGTTGCTCACAGCCCTGTCCAACTTCACCTTGAATGTTTTCAGGGATGGGGCATCTACCACCTCTCTGGGCAACCTGGTCCAGTGTTTCACCACCTTATAAAAAATATTTTCCTGATATCTAGTCTAAATTGTCCTTCTTTTAGTTTAAAGCCATTACCCCTTGTCCTATCACAACAGGCCCGTTAAAAAGTTTGTCCCCATCTTTACTGTAGGCCCCGTTTAAGTACTAAGAGGCCGCAGAATAACCTCCTAGCTATGGACATGGCACATCTAGAAATCAGTTTTCACTTGAGACAAGGCTCAGCTGTGTTCGTAGGCAAGGGCTTTTGTCCTGCCCCACATCTTACAGTTGCAACAAGTCCCAGAACATTTCTGCTATTTCACCCGAAACCGAGGACTCTCATGGCAAACGTTACTTATGTATTGGGATACACGTTAGCTGAGGCTCAGGCTTGTGCTCTGAGCTGCACAGTGTACATGGCAATGTGTGGATTGATTATGCTAGGTTTTAAGAAATCTGTAATTGTTTTCAAGTGTCACTGTTAATAACACTTTCCCTTTAAAAACATCAGAACAGGAAGACTTAATGCTGTAATCAATACTCATTGACCATGCTTTGTTTTATTTATTATTTGCTTACTGACAGACGCAAAAAGAAAAATGAGGCTGTCAGTAAGTCACTTCAATCCTTGACTAAGTTTTGGGGTTTTTTTTCCCCCTGTGGGGACAAGCATATGATTCGGAATGGCCAGTTACAAAAGCCATTGTTAAAATCATTAATACTTTCATGTTTCACCCATTGCTTTCTTTTATTTAAAGAAAATAATGTAAATAACAAATGTGTAACTAATAAATTCAAATTTGAAAGAAGCTGGAACTAATACATGAAAAATGTTTATTTATGCTCTATAAGGCCTTTGTACTAAGCAACTAGAAAGTCTGAAACCACTGATTTAGAGATTTTTTTAATCAACCATGTATTTAGAAAATGTTTATAGAAATTTTTTTACATCATTTATTTATTTTATGAAAACTGGAATAGGAAATTACCCGATCTTGCAGTTTTTGCTTTACTTCAGGCTATAATCTGGAATTACATTCATTTATCTTCTTTGGAAATTTACTTAAAAGGAAACAAACTGAACTTTCAGGAAATGGTATGACAGTTCTTTGTGAGGGCAAAAGTAAAAAGAATCTATTCTTGAGATGCAGCTTAAGGCACTGCAATTAGTTACTGGAATGGAATTAATGGCTTGTCACTAAAAAGCAAATTCTCTGGCTGGAACATCTGGCTGGGATATGACAATTGGCTGCCACAGACATTATGTTGGTGTCACATTATGTGATAAGTAATAGGAGAAGGCAAAATCTCTAAGAGAATGAAGATCTAGTTTTATGGTCCTGTTCCTACCAGCTAGAAATATGGGAGGAAAACCACACAGTGTATCTATTGTCCAGTTTATAAGTATAATTGTTTCTATCTTGGATGATACCTACATTTTATTCTTACTGTTTTTATGAGAGAATATAAATCTTTAAAACAAAACCAAATGTATTCTGCAGTCATGTTTTTTTTTTCATTACACTTTCTTACGCACTTTCAATAACATTAGCCCAATTTAACTTTTACTTGCGGCTCAAATGGGCAGTCATAGGATATGTTTTCAGTGTTTCAAATTCCGTGGTCTTGATCGGAAATAAAGTTGTAAAATCCAATAATTGTTTTTCTCAATATATGCATTTGCCCCACATTTCATCCATCTTTCCAAGAGTTTCCCAAATTAAGCAAAACCAAATATTGCTATATTGTACACTGTACTAATTACTAGAAATAAAGCTACTGTGATTGAAGAAACCTATTTTTTTAATAAATTAATGCCATATTGTTTTCCATGTCTCATTCTTTTGTGGTTTATTTGTGCATTATTTGGGGTAATCTTTTGAGTGAACTTTTCCCTGTTAGTTAATACACTAACCTCTCAGAAAGACAGACTCAGCAATGAAAAACAAAAGAAGAAAGAGAAACTAATCCTGACAAAATGAAGCTGTTGTTAAGCACAGAAGTACACATTTTTCTTTTCTGTTTTACTGAGGCAAATCAGTCCTTATAGCTATCCAGATGCTATCGTTTCAGAGGAGCACTAAAGTAGAAAACACAAAATTACTCTAATTGTCCCAGAGTGATTAAATTTAGAAGAGGTGGTGTATGCATCAGTTGAGCTAATTTTGTTTTTAAACGTGAACAGGTCAAACTCTGAAACATACCAAGCTGTGCTTGTGTAGTCTTGTTTTTCCTTAAGTAACTGCAGCAGAGTTATAAATTCACTCCAGTTACGCTTTCTGCTCAGTAGCATGCCAAAAGGTCTCCTCTTCATCCACCCTGCCACGTTCCTGTTTCCTCTTGTTCTGCCTCAGTAACTTCAGAACTTGTCATCTAGGTACACGCACAACAGCAGGTACATATAACTACACCCTTTACAGAAAAACTTCTGTCTCCACAGTAAAAATAGAAAGGATTGATGGAGTCAGTGTTAAACTGGCTCCCTCTAATGAGTTAAAGACTGCCATCTGTTCCAGAAACTAATGTGGTTGAAGCCTGCAAGGAGAAAAAAAAGAAAAAAAAAGATCAATACAAATTTATGGGCTCTTCATAAGCATTAAATTAACAGCAAGAGAAACGCAGGGTTGTGTGGAAGGGATGCTCAAGATCCTCCTTGGAGGCTTATAAAGCTAACTGAGCACAAAATGATATAATTATGGTGTTAAATAAAACTTCTAGGGTAAAGTTCCTAGAGGATAAAAAAAGATGCTTGCTACAGCCTTGACAATAAAACCCTTTCGAAAAGGAAGTCTGCACCATCAGCCTGTCTGTTGGGGATCAGCTACCCTCTCCCTCTTTCTGTCTTTCCAGATTCTCATATTAATCATCAGCATTTCCAACTCCCCCATCCAACTCCCCTCCCCTGTATGTTTCCCCAGATCTTTACTTCATCAAGATTCAGCGCTCCAGCTGAAAGCTGTTCACTGGAGTTGGCCTCCATGCAACGTTGCTGCTTCTCTAAATTCACTGTGGTTAACCTCCTCTTGGTCGTCCCTTCAGCATCAGCCATTTGCTCCCTCATGATTTCCCATCAACTGGCAGAGCCAGCTGCTTTTTTTTCTGCCCTTCTTTCCCTCTTTGTATTAATACTGTGTTTGATGCTCTTCATGCTTCATTATCCTCTATTCTCAAACTTCTTGTCCCATTCCTTCCCTGTTATGCCTCCCCCATCAAATCCAACAAATACCTCTCTAGCACCTGCTTGTGCATTACACCTTCTTGTAGGAATCCCAGTCTTCTACTGCAAATTCAGTTCTGCCATCTTCATAGCTAAATGAATTTATGCCACCAGTTTTGTTGAAGCTGGACCACACTTTCAGTGGTACAGATCTTTACCTTTGGACTGATATTCAGGTCCTTTCATCCCCTTCCTGCTATTTCCCTCTCTGTATAGACAAGGTCCCAAATTTCTCCCATCTGACCTTCCTTGACCTTCTCTTACTAGTCTGATTTCTCAGCCATTTCTGATTTCTTCTATTTACAGTGTAAACATATCTCAGCCCCACCCCTCTATTAAGCTACCAGCTTGTCCCTTTCTCATTCTCTTTCTCTTTTTCCCTTTGATGGCTAAATTCTGTGGGGGCACAGTCTATAATAACCAACTTGATGCTCCTCTCCTCTCTCCAGCCTGTCTCCCTTCAGTGGCTTTCCACTGAGCTGACTATGACCAGTGCCTCTGGCAGTTCCCCACCTGGTTTAGGATCCATCTCCATCCTCCCTCATCCCTTCAGATGCCTCAATATCATCTGTCAAGTGCTTGCCATTAGTACGTGCTCTGCTCGCTCTCTCTCTCTCTTCCCTCTCTTTCTTCCCTTGTAATCATCTTTCAGGACATTCTGAAGATGTTCCTCTTCCCTCTTCATCTTTTTATGAGGATCCCATAACTTTTGGCCACTTTTTCTCCTTCTCCAATATTTTGATCAGTAACTTCATCCTCAGACACAAACTGAACTACAGATGACCGCTTATGCACAATAGGTTTTTCTGTGTACCCTCACTGCTAAAATTTCTATACAGGCTGTCACGGCACTGATTATTGGAACAACTTTTTCTTCTGATCTTGACTGTCACCCAGTGCAGCATCTATACATTCCTCTGAAAACTTCCCCTTTTTTGTCACATGCAATAAGAGTGACGGCAATCTTAGAGAATGAGAACTTAACAGGGTAATTCAAGTATTGCTTTGCCAGTTGGCCTCAGTGCAGAGAACACCATCAGGCGCATTTATTAGTACAGAGACAGCCAAGTACCTTGAAGCTGGAAGCCTGAACTCTCCCCTACACACCTCAAATAATTAGTCCACCAAATATCTATGCCTTTTCATAATTATTTTTCTCATCACCAGTCAAAAGGAGAACTTCTGTAAACTCCTATGCTTTTGCACAGCTGTTGGCTGCAGGGATTATTGGTACGCAGACTCAAAGGTCTGCTGTTTTCTCCTTTGGACTTTTTGCCCTCTTTTGCAAACATATTTGTCAAGTCCTACAGATATACCCTCTCCTCCAACAGTTAAGTGAGACAGGTCCTTCTGTACTGCAAAGTACAAATGTTATGTATTGAATCTATTGACATGTAAAAAAATTATCAAAAAAACTAAAAAATGTTTGGTTACTGCTGAATCAACCCAAAATATAGGCAAGCAGTAGTGCTGGCCAAGATTCCTCCCAAATTCAAGTCCTCCCTCTTTCTTATTTTATCCAAGCTTGGGAACTAAGTATCTATCCAATCTGGTGGTTGTCCTCGACACCAGCTACAGAGGCCTCTTTCTGTTCACCCAGTGGACCTTGCTGAGGGTTTTCAGCAAAGTGGCCTATTTCCAACACGTGAAGAGTTGATGATGCCATGACCTAGCTTAATCTTATAATTATAGCTTCTCCTAGGAGATCAAACACATAGATCTGAACCTTCTCAGGCTTGGAGGGGAATTGCTCAAAGGCAGAAATCTTCCCATTGGCAAATGGTCCAATCACTGGCAAGTTAATTAAAAAGGAACACCATACCTTCTTCTTGTATATTAAAAAAAAAAAAAAAAAAAAAGAAAAACTAATCATGGTTGCATTTCACCAAAAGCCTGTGGGAACGTTTTATGAATTTAATAAAAAGGTTTATCAGATCAAGACCTATGGAGGAATACAGACAGAAGAGTGATTCTTTTCCAGGTCCTAGCTGGTCTCCTGTGGAGTCTCTGTCCAGCTGAGCCCAGGCAGTCATGCAGATGTGCAGAAGGAGAATTGCCAGGCAGCACAACAGCCGTGGCAGCTCACAACGCCCGCTTGCTTAGTAGTGTAACAGGATTTTCAGGATCTAAATGCCTTCTCAGTCTCACTCTACTCAGCAAAAAAAGTATGCTGCACTGCAATAGTCTTCCTTGGCAATGAGTCAGAAATACTTTTATGGATATAGCTTCAAGTATTGCTCCTAGCTGTCAGGGGCATAAACAGAATTTTAAATGTTAATACACATAATTAGAATGTTTTCAGGAGTCAGTATTTTCCTTGGTTTTACACAACTCTACATACATAAATCTCAATACAAGGGACTATATTCCATGTGCAGTCACAGCAATAAAATCTTGGAAAACACCATTGCTTTTTGGAGATCATGTAAGTTTAGAGCAGGGTTTTATTTTCTGTTTCTTAGCAGGTTGCTGATAAATAGTGCAAGCCTTTACTTTAGTCTCATTCCGTTTGATGCTGAAGAGCAACATACAGATTAAAATCAGCTGTCTGAAAGTGAGCACCTTCTGATTTGAGAAAGTGAAAATATTGAAATACAAAACTAATATAGATTACTATAATTCAATTATGGGAATTTATTATATTACTGACAATATATGGATTTATATTTTTAACATAGATAACTGGGCTTAACTTTACCTTGAAATCTGGCAATACGAAATAAAAGAAGTCACTGTTTCAACTCTGCATCTACAACTTCGCAGTGAAGGAAGGCAGCTTCTCTAAATTTGGAACAAAGAAGTGCTTAGTTGCCATTTGTTGCAGATTTGTCCAGTTTTTATGTTGGTGCTGCCTACAGAGGTAGTAGAATGGCTTTGGCTTAGTTTGTAACAAGACCTTTTTTAAAGGCAGTTCTTGGACTTTTCAATCAGATCCATTTCTTTTCCCCTTATCTGCTTTGCAAGAAAGTACTAGGAAGAATTACCCATTCTTCCAGGTTTTCAGATTGCAGAGGAAAAAAAAATACAGCTCCAAGGAGATCCCTAGAATCATCTCTGGAACCATTCTGTATTAATTGCATAGAAGTTAGAGGAAGAGTTCACAGAGAATGTGGAATAAGTTACACAAAACCTCTAAGGACATCAGAAAAATGCCCCTGGTAAGCCTCAGTGTTCAGAAGTCTTTCTTCCTTTCTAATGCTCCACATGTATCACATTCAGCTAAAAATCACAGTCACTTATATAATAAACTTTTTCAGCATTTCCCAGGTGCACACAAATATGCTATGGCTATATGTTTTTCTGCTGCTAAAAGACAAGTGAATGAGTCGTTTTGACCAGAGGCAGAGGGAAGAGTGGAAAGTTTTGTACTGCTTTCCATATGCTGTTATGAGCCATTACATGTGTCAGTATTTCCACTACAAATAATGACTCAGAGCCAAAGGAGATAACTGCAAAACATAACATCAAAATCAAATTACAAGGTGAATATAATTTGTTTCTGGATATGAACATAATTGCTCTGTTCTGCTTTACTGGGAAGCTCTTTGATTTAATGCATCCAGACGCTGTATTGAGATATATTTACAACCTTGAGTAAGTTTTGATGTTTACAGATCTTTGACTAAGTTCAGAAAAGTTTGTCTATGTGTTTACTGGACTCTATAAAACTTACGAAAGAGCCGTTGCAAGGTAACTGGATAGTATGGAGGCAACCCTCCCCACTCACGGGCAATAGACACTGGCTTTCCCTCTGAGATGAAATCCAATGCCAGGAACAAGAAGTTCCTGTAACACTGCTAGTTGGCGCAATCAAAATGGGAGATTATTTTCTGAACAAAAATGAGCTTGGGACTACTGTCAGTCTCTTTACAATCCTTCTGCATTAGTTCTGGTAAAGCTGCTCCCATAGCTGAGATCCTAGGTCCCCGGCCCAGTTCAGATCTTCTCAGCTGGGCCAAACTCAGAGCTAAGACCTTGAGCCGGGTTAGCAGGCTGTCCGCTGACCCAGCAGAGAAGTTTTGAGTGCTGCATCCAAGAAGGCTCTTCCTGAAAGCACCACAACTCATTCAAATGTAAATTAAACGTCTTCTTCCTTCCAGGAAGGCTTTTTTATATGCATGCACCTATCTTCATGTATTGGTAGTTCTTAGGAATGTTCCAGCTTCTTTTGTTGGGTCTTGTCACCCCATCACAACTAATGAACACTAACAAAGTTATGAGGTGCTAAACAAGCTGTTTTTCATATTAGCTTCAGGAGTGCTGCACAGACTAGCCCAGCCCTTGGCTGCCTGGTCTTGTTGTGCTTCCCCCTGTGCCTCCTCCCTACTCCCTCTCACCAAAGCCGGACTAAGCTCTCTGCAGTCTTTTCACTACAGTTTGCTCCTTTATCCCTTCCCAGCCTCAAGTGGCAGCAATCTTCCTGCTCCACAGCAAGCCGTCAGAGCAGAGTTGGTGAATAAGCAGGGCCATATGGGGAACGTACAGTTGAGTGAGGGGGACAGCTATGCTGATGCAGCAAGTCCCCTGCTTCAGGCCACCAAGGGAGATGGATGGAGTCCTGCTGTCATCCTGCTCCACCATGGGGTCAGGTTCCTGTCCGGAAGTTCCTATGGCCCATCTCACCATCCAAATCAGATTGAGGGATGGCTGGGACTGAAAAAGAGGAGAGGTTCCTCTTCCCAGTCACTCATCTGAAATGGTACAGATTCCTTGGTTAAAAGGTCTAATAATACTGAAATACTAACCAGTGTTGTGATATTACCATTTTCAGCACAGTCAATGATGCTGACAGCATCCCTCTTCAATAACACAGGACTTTCTTAAAGACTCATCAGTCTTTGAGCCAGAAGAAACTATTAATCATTTAGTGTAACCCCTGGATCTAGAACTTCACCTAATGTTTTCCATATTAGCTCTGAACTTTGGTTGAATCTGAATCAAGTGTTTCAGAGACATATCCAGCCAGGTCTCTTAAACTTCTAGCAATGGGAATACACCACATCTACTTTGAATTGCTCCAGGAGATAGGCCATATTCACCATTTGAAATATCTTCACTTTGTTTAAAATCCTGATTTGCCTAGCAAAGATCGCAGTCTTGAGTTCTCATTATATTTTCTGTTGTTGCATTAAAGAGCTGTTGGTTTTCTGAAGCTTTTCCTACATGTAGGTATCTGTAGGCAATGAGGAAATCACATCTCCAACTTGAATAATTTAAGATAATTGTGTTAAGGTTTCTACCTGTTTTCCAGCTTAGATTCTTTTAAAACCTTTTCAGTTTTTCAGCAGAATTCTCAAAATGGGCACCCAGAGCTGATGTGTTCCAGTGATGGCCTTGCTAGCAGTTACACAGACAGCCCTGCCTCTCCTCCTACCTGTGCCTTTGCTTACACCTCCACAGGTCACATCGGCTCTTCAGCTAACAATCTCAATGGAAATGCCTGTCCTGCTTGTTGTATGCCTCTCTCTTAAGATCTTTTTGATGTCACAACATTACAGCATCCTATCTCAAAAGTGGGGTCCATATTCTCTGTTTCAAAGTCCACATTCTTGAATTCAGTTGTCTTCAAAAGCCCACAACTCAGATCTACCCACTTTCCAAAATAATCCAGCTCACTCTGTATGACTAGCTTGTTCCTGCCTTTATTTACTTATCCAATAGCTTGAGGTCACGTGCAAATTTTGCAAACAATGACTTTCTAACTTTCTGCCAGTTGATTGATACAGTTATTGAGTACGAATGGCTTTAATTTACTCACAATGAATATGTAGTCTCCTGTGAGATAAAGGTGCTGGATCTCAGTCAAAGGAGAAACATAGAAATAACCCTACTGGTGTTTTCTCTTTCCTCATTAAGAATGTCTTTTCCAGTTATTCTTGCCAGACCTCTTATCTTGAGCCCAAATTGCAATAGAACTAATCTGCAAAATTTGGTAGTTTGGGAACAGTCTCTGGCATAATATGATGGATTAATGGTGGTGTTCACCTTGCAGGCTAGTCAGGGCATTTTTCTGTCACTGCTGAGTTTTCATTTGATAAGACAAAGCACATTTACAGAGATTATTTGCAGGAAGAGAGACTGAAATCTACCTGTAAACCAAACCAGTGTCATGATGCTCAGTGCGCAATAGAGACGACCAACGCAGGAGATAACATACCCTTTTGCTTTTACTCTACCCAGACCGTCTCATTCAGTCACTTCTGACAACAGAACATTTTAAATTCCCAGTACCTCCACCCTCCCCAAATAACTACCTACAGCAACCCCTCATTCAGAAATAGCTTTTTATCTTCAGAACCTATAATCTTCTTCCTCTTTGTTTAAAGGAGAAAATCCCAGTTTCAAACCAGCAGCTCGATTCCATCTTCTTTAAAAACAATGGAAACCTTCTAGATAGTGCAATGGATACAGGATGAGATTCCTGAGATCCACTGTTCTTTGTTGTATTTTTCCAAACGTGTGTTTATAAAGTGTGTACAGAATTTCAAAGTTAGTTGTTCAAGCAGGACAATTTTAATGTCTCTGGTCCCAGGCAGAGGTCCTGATGAGACTTCCACAAGCCTAAAGCAGGAAATGTACACAGGCAAATTCGGAGTCAGCTAATCAGACTTTGTAATTTTTACTGCTGTATTCAGGTAGTACAGAGGGAGCTTGAAAATTATTTGAGTAAATCAAACAGTTCAGCTCTAGAAGCAACAAGTGATTGCCACCTTTCACCCAGAATCACACAGCTAACCATGCTGCCCATTGAAGGGCAGCTCAAAAGTGACCACCTCAAAAGTGATCAGCCCTTGGAAAACTGTTCTTTCAGTCTACCGCCCTGCATATGTGTCCACAGGGCAAGCCAGCCTCTGTCGGGTTATCCCGGAATTTATCAGGGGCATCTACAACAAACATGGCAATGATTCAGCATGCTGATGCAGAAATACATGGTTCTTTCCTGAAGGGAGAAAACAGGCTCCAAGCCTGTAAAGCAAGCAAGCTCCTTCTCTCATGGGCTTGCAAAGAGAGAAATAGAGGGAACAAAAGAAACCTCACCAGATGTTCAGTGCCGCTAAGGGATAAATCATGAGAGCCTTTTTTTTCTGCTGGAAGAATATACTCTGGACTATACAGCAGAATCACAGTACACTACTATTAACCGTGGAATGAAATCAGCTAGTCCATCAAAAACCAGCATGGTTCTGCATTTTATTCCCTTTCCCTGAGCTGAAAGTATTCAAAACATTTTCTCTCCCCTCTGCCCAAGTTTTGCATAAATATTCACAAATGGCCTTTTATATGAAAAGTTATAGAAATGTTTTAAGTAAATAAAATAGGGAAATGAGTCCTTGCAGTGGCAGGGAGGTTAGAATGAAGATGGAATGCAGAAATCATTAGAATACTAGCAAATAGAAGGAAATCATTATGATTAAAGAGTGTAAAGGACTCCCAGTAGCACACATAGTAAGAAAACCATTTATAGATTCCTAAGAACACATTCTCTGACCTTAATTTTGGGCATCTATCATTTTGCGGGTACAAAATTTAAAATCTCTGCAGCAAAACCTTACGGGGGCAGCACACAAGTTCTTGTAATAAGCTGCTGGGAAAGCAGAAAACACATTGCAAGCTTTCTCTTTTCCAAGAGAAAGAATAGTTCATTCATGGTTGACAGCTCTCTATTTTGAAATCCTATATTTAAAGTAAGTCATTAATACACATTTTCTTTGTCTTGTATTTCTGCCCTTATGGCAGATAGCATAGATTTGCATTTGGAGTGAAAAGGAGGTTTGCATATTTTTATGATCGTTTTGTCATTTTACACAGTCTTATCTCTCTGATACATGATAGCTTTGGCCTTCAGTAGTCTTATGTTGCTATCATGCCTCCATCCAGACAGTACTAGAAAATTGCCATTCTGAGAGTGAGAAAGAGAGTTAAGTCTACCCATCACCCTACAGAACAGGAGATAAAATTTACCATCTGGAGTACAGTCCAGTTGGTAGGACCACCAGCTGTTCTAAAGGTAAAGCATATAGCTTCCTCCTTGGCACACATCCTTCCATTTCTTCTAGAGGTCATTTTTTTTTCTACAAATCAGAGCAGGAATTGTGGCAACCCCTTCTGTACATCAAGCATAGGATTCAGCCAGCCAACATCATCTTCCTTGCTTAACTTTGAGAAATCACCAGTGGTTAAGAGTACACTGTGTCATTTTTGCACAGTGATATGGGAGAAGCTGTTTATGATCTCCCTCCAAAGCGACCCAGGTTCCTGCATAAGCTTCTTTCTCAAAGGTGCTGTAGAAATTGCAAGTATCAAAGGTTCAAGCTGACACAGGAAGAAAAAATCATTAAGTAATTTTTTCATTTATTAATCTGTCATAGATGAGACCAGCAGTAACCCATTCTCTGCATACTATAAAGTTGAGATATTCTTCTCTCAACTACTTTACTACAAAAAGGTTGAAAGCAAGGTAAAGAAACGGATGCATACTAACAGAGAATTGTTTTAAGCAGAAATTGTAAAACAAAGCAAAATGTCAGGTAAACCAGGTCTTGTTCATCTATAAGGGCCATAGCTATGCCATTAGCTTTTCCTCAGTACAGTTTGTTCAGGGCAATGGGGAGTTCCATGTAAAAAATCAATGGTTCGATCTGGCTCTATGAGCACTGGGTAGCACAGCCGTCTACAGTATTCTGGCAGATTCAGGGCAAGATAGATGAGATTCTCTCCTTGAAATTTGCTCTCTGAAAGTAGAAAAATAGCTAAGGGGTGGCATACAAAAAAGAGCGTAGTCTTAAAAAAATCTCTCGGATGATCAGAAAAGTCAAGTAAATTGTTTACTTTTCCCTAGTGCAAACTGATAGCCACACCCCAGTGTAATTTGTATCATCTTAGCCAAAAGAATCATCAAACAAAGCAGCAACTGTGACGAACATAACATCCACAGCGCAGATGTGCTGCCTCATAATAACACTAAGGCGACTCTTTATGAGCAAATGTCAACCCTCTGGCTTCCATGCCGCGGCAGGTAACAGTGGTTTTTCCTAAGGACCTGAGGCAGATCATGGTAGGTACAGGCACAGGCTGCAGGGCAGAAAAGAGAGACAATGGCACTGATTTGAGTGTTTAAGCACAGACATCACTTCACTCTTACTGAAAGGTGGAAACCCCTCAAGAAGTCACTGATTGCTCTAGGGGCACTGAGAGAGCTCTGGATATCACATTGTCTCATGAGTGGCTCACCAAGCCACTTTCCATCGTTTATCAGCAGTCCTGGCTAACTGGGGAGGTTCCACCCATCCACAAGAAGGGCCAGAAGGAGGATCCAGGGAACTACAGGCCTGTCAGTCTGACCTTGGTGCCTGGGAAGGTTATGAAACAGATCATCCTGAGTGTCATTATGTAGCACATGCAGGACAACCAGGTGATCAGGCCCAGTAAGCATGGGTTCATGAAAGGCACGTCCTGCTTAACAAACTTGATCTCCTTCTGTGACAAGGTGACGCACTTAGTGGACAAGGAAAAGGCTGTGGATGTTGTTTACCTGGACTTTAGTAAAGCCTTCAACATCATTTCCCACAGCATTCTCCTGAAGAAATTGGCGGCTCATAGCTTAGATGGGTATACTCTTTGCTGGGTAAAAAACTGGCTGGATGGCCGGGCCCTAAGAGCAGTGGTGAATGGAGTTGAATCCAGCTGGTGGCCGGTCACAAGTGGCGTTCCACAGGGCTCAGTTACTGGGGCCAGTTCTTTTTAATATCTTTATCAACGACCTGGACAAGGGGATCGAGTGCGCCCTCAGTAAGTTTGCAGACGACACCAAGTTGGGTGGGAGTGTTGATCTGCTTAAGGGTAGGATGGGTCTACAGAGGCATCTGGACAGGCTGGATGGATGGGCCAAGGCCGATGGTATGAGGTTCAACAAGGTCCAGCCTGGGACTGCCCCAGTGCCAGCCGGTGTCGTGATTGTCATCTCGGGAGCTTGATACGGTTTTGTATATATTTCATTTTTTTTTTATTTTATTTTATTATTAATATTTCATTAAAGTAGTTTAGTTCCTTCTCAACTCGTAAGTCTCTTTTTCCTCCTCTACCTCTCTCTCTGAAGAGGGGTAGAGGAGAGCATCTGTCGGTCCCATCTGGGGTCCTTCAGGTCCCCAGTAGCCGATTTGGCCTAAACCACGACAGGCAACAAAGCTGGTGAGGGGTCTGGAGAACAAGTCCTGTGAGGAGCAGCTGAGGCAACTGGAGTTGTTTAGCCTGGAGAAAAGGAGGCTGAGGGGAGACCTCATCGCTCTCTACAACTACCTGAAAGGAGGTTGTAGCGAGGTGGGGGTCAGTCTCTTCTCCCAAGTACCAGACGATAGGACAAGAGGAGATGGCTTCAAGTTACACCAGGGGAGATTTAGATTGGATATGAGGAATAATTTCTTCACCAAAAGTGTTGACAAGTGTTGGAACAGGCTGCCCAGGGAAGTGGTGGAATCGCCATCCCCGGAGGTATTTAAAAGATGGGTAGATATGGTGCTTAGGGACATGGTTTAGTGGTGGGTTTTGGCAGTGTTAAGTTCATGGTTGGACTCGATGATCTCAAAGGTCCTTTCCAACCTAGGCAGTTCTATGATTCTGTGATATCTCTGTGTGACATCCTTTGATTTGGTAAATTTCTTTACTCTAATAACAAGATACAGGAAGTGTTCACTCTCGGTCAAACCCACATTTAGGTGGAAAAGAGGGTGATGACCCCAGCTCTGGCCTTAGTCAAGCAGATAACAAAGTGATCACTACTGTGATTGACTTATCAAACCTTTCCAGAGAGAAGTGCTTTTTAAATTGTGATCCTTCCTTTATAACATATAGAAGATAGGTGGTCCTCTGCCTGCTACATCCTCATTGTCCAAGATGTTCTATATAATTGCTTCAGATTGATTTATATACAGGCGATGGATTACAACTCTGTAGCCACTCTCCCCCTTCTATTTATATTTAATGGTTAAGCATTTAATAGAGTACTTTTCCAATTTAATTTAAAAAAAAGGAAAAATGTTACTGTTGTTCAAACTGTATAGCATATTACTGCATAATTTATGTGCTTACAGCAAACTGCAGATTCATTTATAAATGCCAGGCACAATGGCATCTTTCTGATAATATAAAACTTCAAGATATGACTCACAATAAAATCATGGCTCGTAGACAAAAGAGAAATGCTTAAATGCCTTCTCTTGTGCTCAGAAGCCTGCTACAGTCATGGTGCTCAGTGCACCAGCAATGTCGTGCAGTTTGCAGCCAAACAGGAGAGCTGTAGAGTGCCTGAAACATTCGTGGCTGTACTCTTTTCTCACTCTGGGTAACGGAAGGGGAGTCTTCCAAAATTGCACTGCCCTCCAGGCTGTTGTGTGCAGAGGTCAATCCAAAATGCACAAACTAAGGGCCATTGCATCCTTTAATGTGGCCATGTCAGTCACTCACTTGAATACTCCATGGACGTATTGCCCAAAATCTGTTGTGAATCAAAACCATGTGTGTTTTAGATGCCTGTGGGAATTTTTTGTAGGGGAGGAATAAGCAAGACGTGAGATTTGACCCTTTATGGAGTCATGGAGAGTAGCGGAGGTAAGTCAGCGTGTACGGAACTGATACAACTCCGCATTCAAGGTGACCGTAATGAAATTACAGTGTGCAGCTGAAAAGTAATCAGAAGGCCACTCCAATGTTCATTTGGCACAAGATGCTCTCTTATCAACATAATCAAACTTTAAGAGTCCTAAATGGACTTCTCACATTTCTTTGTAGCTCCAGTTTAATCCTCTAAATTGCTCATGCTTGCCCCACAATGGCAAATGTAATCAAATAAATTAACCTTATTTTCTAATATAATTTACCACAAGCCAAGTTCCATAATAGCTCCTATGCTAGAAGAGTATCCAAGTACACAAAGTACCTTCTGAGCCTGTATGTGACTTTGAGCTACTGTCTTGATGTTAAAAAAGGAAAAAGGAAATTCATACTGACTTGTAAATTAAATAAGGAATGGCACAAAATGCCTAATGACTGTCTATCTATGGAAGCCTTTTAATAGACAATATTAATACACGTGTAGATGTATAGAGGCAGAAAATACAGCGGTGGCTGGGAATTTTTTTACAAAGAGGCAATTCAGTACTAAGTAACTTCAGTCTCCTAAAATTCCTATTTTTCATGGTGCAGACATAGGAATTGCCACACCACAGATAACTATTGGCCCATTTGGCACACAGCTTTTAGATTCAGGCTAAGCTATTTAGATGTACTTTCCTACCACCTGCTGATACACTATATGCTATTCACGGCATTGTCTGCAGCAGAAGACTACACTTACGGCAGTTGAACACATTGCTCATGCTTCACATCCAGTCTAAACAAGTCACAGTGAGTTTTCATTACCTGCAGGCAGCGGTATGGACATTGTGATCCACTTGCACAAGACCCTGATGTGGTAAAAATGAAATGCTTTTTATAGCAGTGGTCTAAGAAACTGCTCTTGCTTTCTACCCTGCTCCTCAGTACTGTCTACATATGTACGGAGCAACAATATCTACATCTCAGCTTCTCTCCTTCCAGAGTCAGTGGAAAGAAGCAGAAGCTCAGGACTCATCTCATCTTAGAGACAGCTCCTCAGGCTTTTCTCAGAGGTGAGCAGTGCCCAGCAAGAGCTTGGACTAGCTGACTTCCAGAAGTTTTTTCCAACTCAAATTTTTCCATGATTTTATCTAAAACCAAAATGCCTATTTCTTGTTACTGTGCGTTTTGCTCCAGAGATGCCTAGTGAACTACTGCAGCTCCACAGCCAGCATTAATGAATGATGTGATGTCCTGATAAGAAAAGGAGATAAAACCTTCTTTTTTTTCCTGCTAGTAGGAGGCAATATATCATAAGGCATTACGTCTCTCACAGTGGTCAAGATTTGACTTGCTCCATCTATAGTGGGACACGCTACACAAAACCACCTAGTTCTGCAGAAGTCTTTAAATATTGTGACAACACTTTTCTAGACTGGACATTTAATTGGGAGCCAGGGGAAAGAGAGGAACATCAGTTACATGCCCATGCTGGCTATGTTGTTAAGCATCTTGCATGGGACTTTCTTTGGAAGTGACTGACCTTTTCTCCTCTGTAGGAGCTGTAATAATTAACCCTGTGGATTTACACTAGAACTGCATGAGGTAAACATCTGCCTCTTGTAATCTTCTGATATCTAAAACACACGATTATCTCACCTAAATCTTACCTGTGTAAGTCTAAGTGAGTCATCTTCAGCTCCTTATGTTGTAAGTAATGAGAAAGAGGCACCTGGAAATGGTGGCTTATCACACATACTTTAGTTACTCGCCTTGTATGAAAAGGAGTGTTCTCTGGAGATGTTTATTTCTTTCCATTTAGAGTAGTCAGAGCTTCCTCAGGTAGTGAAGAGATAAAGAAAAAGCTATGCATCTAAAATGAGTAGGGAGGGACCCCAGCTGACGAGCCTGAAGGTGTACTGCGCACATTAACCAACCTAGCAGATGCAGTAACTATAAAACTAAGTGCCTCTGCCGTGAGTGATTTTATGACTCTACATTCACATACCTTACATCACATTTCAAAAAATATCCAAATATCCTCATTTATACGAGACCGCAACCACTTAGAATGACATTTCTAGCTTTCAGTCGGCACAAAATACAACGTATGAATACCCTGATGAAAAATATGTCTTGAAATTCCCACACAGGTAGGGGTGTGTTCTGGCTGACCAATAGCTGAAAACCACGTATTCCCTTTCTCTGCTAGTAGAATTGCCCTTAGGATGGATCCAAACCAAGTCACAAGAATTTATTATTATATTTATAAACGTGTTATATCTTTTTTCTGCTAAGACAAAGAAGAAAACTATTGCTTCCACAATGAAATTGCTCTTCCTTGAAAGGCAAAATCCCATATAAAATAAAGCCGGCTCTGGAACCCAGTTAACTTGATGATATAAATGCCTTCACTCCATGAGTAAATGCCTAAAGGAGAGCAGCAAACTTTCTGCTGCTTTTATTGATTTTGGGCTTTGCTGTGCACCGTCTAGCTTGCACACAGAGGCAGCTTTTTACTTTATCTTTTCTCTGTGCTAATCTAGTGGAAGCCATTGTACAAATTAGAACTGAGCTCCTTAAGATTAAGATTCATAGTTATGGGCTTTGTCAGTGTCTTTAAGTAATTCAATAAAGCAGTGTATCTGTCGGATTGAATGGACATTGTTCAGATAAGGAAAGTTCAGCTTTTGTACAGGCACCAGACTAATTTCTCCAGTAAAGACCACATGTTGCACAGAAAAAAAAAAAGAAAGTCAAAATCATAAATGGAAGTCAAAATTAGAGAAGAGATGTGAGAGGGCATTACAGTGAGGGTATTTTGTTTTGTATTCCATTTCTTTAAAAGGGAATCAGTCCTGGTAGTTGAAAGATATTTTTCTTTTTTTTTTTCTTTTTTTTTTTTCTATCCCTTCCACTTACCTGAAAGCACACAGTATTTTCACTGTATTGCTTTACTGGCAGCAGAGTGGAAAGGAGAATAGAGGGAGCAGCTGCCCTAGCACTCAGCACAGTCCAGGGGAAGCTTTGTTACACCAAGACCAGCCCAAGGACAGGGTCATACCTTGGAGGCTCAGCATTCCAATAGTAGGGTTTTGACCTTTCCCACCTTCCACCCCTTTGGTAAAGAACAATACAGAAAATTTTGTCAAAGGTCTATGGAAAGATGCCTGCTCACATGCACAGCTGCCTCCTGGTTTCATTATGTTAGCCCCATTGGTTCAGAAAACAAAACACTTGCTCTAAAAAATGTCAATATTAACACAGTTGTTATGGGCTCTGCAAAGAAAGCATTTCAGCCAAAATAGGGGTTGGAAACAAAACTAATCACAGCTTGTGGGGAAAGGCATTGTAAATGCATTAGTAATCATTTAAACCACTCACTTGGTGCAATCCTTTCAGCGTGTTCAGAAGACTGCTGTGTTGAAAGCAATCAAAAGTTTTGACTGATTAGGTTGCTTATTCACAGTTATCTAAAGTATTTTGTAGATTCATGAAGGGGAAAAGCAAATTACACTGTGTTAGACAACTGACTCCTTGTACTTTCAGTGCCAGGTGGTGGAGTTTCCAAATATTTTATATTTGTGTCTTGCTTTACGCACTTTTCTGAACAACCACGCCCGTGCCTCTCCATCTAGGGAGCCAGGAAAGCTCATGGCTCAGAGTCTGGGAATTATCGGTCTTTTACCTTGGTGCCTCTAGTTTTTCTTCTTTATAAATCACAAATAATAATGCCACAATTTTTTTCTGAAACATTTTGAATATTATGGGCCTTATCTATAGGCAAGTAATTCTACAGGCCACATATTCTACCCTGGCACCACTGAAGTCAATGGCGAAGTGCCCGTTTATTTCAGAGGGGGCAGATTCTTCACTCATTGACTTGAACAACAGACCAAGCCATTCTGTTAAGCCAGAATTTAACAATTATTACTATTTTAAACTTTCTTGGTGTTTACTCCAAGCACAAAAAGACTTGTCATGTTGGCCCTATTTCAGCAGTGGGTAAGCACAGGCCTAATATCTCAGTGCGTTGGCGGAGTCTATTATTTCAGGTGGGTCTGTTCACAAGCTGTAGGTGAGTGCATGTTGGTGGAGCACATCCATCACACATATATTCCAGAGTAGCTGTAATGGGTAGCAGCCAGTGTTTTCTTGAACTGACGTATTAAAGTTGCACACTTTTCAGTTGTTGCTTACATTAAACCCTAAGAAAACAGCTTTTCTAGGAATTTTTGCCACGTATTTAACATCTTTCTAGACTATGATGTAGTTTCAGCACCAGTGCATGGCAAAACTCTTTCAGCAATTAAAAGGATCTTGCATAATTATTACGTAGGTATTGTTATATTCTTTTATACCCACTGAGGTTCCATAAAGTTCTATGTCATATCACACAACTTCATTTTAGACAAATGAAAGTTCACCGTTCTGATTTTAACAATGTATGGCATTTAGTAACTTATAAGTGTAGATGAGTTTGCCTCTGTCAGGCTAAAAAAAATATAAAGAATGACATTGCTCAGCATTTATTGCCATGAGAAATTTTATACTTGAGAGAAACTATTTTGATAATGATTCATTGTGCTAATTTAATTATTAATTATTCTCTCTTCCTTTTACAAGGAGGAAATATCAGCTTTCTGGCAATCAGCAGAGAAATAATAAAATGTGGCAATAATTCTAACAGGAAGAACACACTTAAAATCTTGGCCAGCATTTCTAAGCCTGGATATCTAAAATGGGACAGACAAAGTCATATCAGACACCTCTGCAGAGGTACAAGAAGAACCTGCACTTCCTCTTTATTCCATTAGCTTTTGGTAACAAATCAGCATGCTTGAAAATTAAGCCTTTTTTATGCAAGTATCATCTCAGGACAGATATAAATAACAGATTTTAGGAATATAGTCATAGCAAGCGTTATCAGTTTTTTCTTCTCCTCTCACTGGAAGACCAGCTCCTGTCTGGATAATCCAAGGTTTCTGCAGCAGCTATGGGCTGCAGGTCTTTGGAGTCTTGGATGACATGTTGGTTGTTCACCCTCAAGAGACGGGCTAGATATGCTACAATTCTTCAGACTGGAACATGGATCTCTGGGAGGAGGGGGGCAGATGAGCCAAAAAGTCATGAAAAGCATGGAAAAAATGAATAACAATCAATTATTTCCTATTGCTTGCAACAAAAGAACTATGAAATATTAAATATTCAAACAGGAGGTGTCAAAACCAGAGATTGGTTACCTTTTTGCACAGTACATAAGTGTACTTGGAATGCCATAGAAGCTTAAAGTGGGATCAAAAATGCTTGAATCTGTTGAAGGAAGATAAATCCACTAGGAGATTTTAAATATAAACAACCTTCAGGCCAAGAGGTCCCTCTGCTACCTACGCCCAGAATCTGGAATAGCATACTAGAAGAAAGCTTGCTGTTTCCCATCACATTTTCCTAGGCATTAGCAACTGAATATGGTGGTGGAGATTGAATAACGGATATTTAGTCTGACTCCATTCTTTTACTTAATCTTGAGATCAAGAGAGGAAAAAAAGGAAAAATTATTAAACCGATGAAACTGCCGGTAGTCTCAGCCTCCAATGCTCAGTGACCTTCTCCCCGCCCTCAACTTTGTCCTGATTTGTATGCACTATTTTTTTCATCTGAAATTTTGCAAAATGTTTCAGAATTAAATGCAATTACTTTAAAAGGATCAATGATGTTGTAAGACATCTCAGAGTGCAGAGTGTGCTGAAAATAAATTCTTAACTTCTTTTTTTGGAGGAAAAGGGTATTGGAATAGGCTTGTGTGTGTGTGTTCAGAAAATATTAAAGACATCCCTAAATCAGATTAAGTGCTAGCTCTTTGGGTCCTAATATCTCGGCATGCTGCCAGAGAGCAATCTTAGTGATTGAGTCACTTTGTATAGGGAGACTTTCTTCAGATAATGCCCAAGTGAGTCATGAGATCTAATTCCCTTAAAGAGAGTCATGAGGCCCACAATCTTAATTACATTTATGCTACTAAGCAGAGGAATGCTTAATGGAAGAGGACAAGAATAACTCATTTTGAGCCCCTTCCAATGGAACCGGAATAGAAGTAGCAGTGCCCATGCCTGGACGTATGAATTTGTCTCTGTGCAGATCTTCCAGTTACGAGCTCCATAAGCGCTGGAACAGTCACGATACCATTAGTGAGATTAGAAATGTGGGGTGAGGGGTGTGGAAGATGCTAGAAGTGACGTCTGGTGCTTTCCAGAGATTGTAACCTCTGCCTATCTCACTCTGAGTGAAATTCTCTTAGATAAATTCACATGGCAAGATAAAACAATTTAATGACCACTAGGTCTAGATAAACATAGACTCAGGCACCACTTCCATTATTCATATAGGCAGAATCCACGTTTTCCTGTACTAATCAAAGAGTGGGCTTGTTTTCTGTGTCAGCTGGATGTAACAGAGATGGGGCTGTATTCACACAACATAAGCGAGGAAAGAATTGTATTCTACGCCCTGTTAAAATGCAATTATTTAGAAGAGCTGCCTCATATTTTCACAGTTTCTTGAGGACTTTGTCTAAACAGGTATTCAGAGATCGGTATTTTTTGAAGTCAAAATAAAAATACATTTAGAAAGACCTTTGCTATCTTTCCTACTATGGCTCAAACAGGAGGATAATTAACACGCGGTTTTTTTATTCATCAAATCTGTATTCTGGGGTTCCTGTGTTTCCTGCATGAGAGGCAAATTTAATTCTGCACCCCTTCCCTTTTGTTTTCGTTCGTGAGTACCCCAAAGAAACGGTAGCGCATGCCGTCCATCAACACAACATACACCACATGTGGGCAAAACCTCAGTAACCCGTCCCTTTGCTGGGATGACACATACAGAGCAGCAAGTCAGACCGCCTGGCACATAGGGCAGGAGCTCTGCTCCATCTGCATCAGCAAGCAGCGCAGCACAGCACCAGGGTTGCAGAGAAGGTGCTGAGGAGCCCCTGCCCACGCCTTGTATGTGTCAGGGGGTTGCTTTGGGCTGCTGCAGCTCCAGGAGCAAAAAGTCTATAAGCCACCAGAGATGACCGGGTGTGCTCCTGGAGCACAGATTTCGGTGACACGCTGGCAAAATAACGGCAGCGTTAGTAGTTCCCTTGGAAAGTAATGACGTGAGGGACAAAGGTTCAGTTAGCACTTCCATTAGTCATGAAGTGAATATTTTAATCTCTAAACTCCAACTCCTCAGCTATTATGTTTAACATAATTTTTTTTACTGCTTGTTTCTGCAACTAATTAAAAAATAGTCATCATTTAAACTGGATAAAACATATTTAACTCACTACTTCACACCTTGACTTGACTGAAAAGGAGGTTTAATGCCTTGACGTAACTAAATTGGTTGTAAGTTCCAGACTGCTGAAGCAAGCCTCCTATAACAACATGATCTGTCTTCAAGTCATTTTTGTCTTGACAGTTGCAGACAATTATTTCATCAAGTCTAGCATAAAAATGCCCTATTTTCTTTCCAAACAAATCCTAATCTTGTAATCCAGGGAAAAAAATGAAGCGTGAACAGGTAACACTTCAATCAGTGGATTTAAAAAAGCTTCAACGTACAGTGTCTAACTTGTTTCAAAGCAATTAAATTGTAAGAAAACACAACAAATAATGAAACAGAGATTGTTAATTAAATCATTGATGTCATCTTAAAAATCATCTTTAGCAACTAATTATTTACCAAAACTTTCTTCAAACGAGATTTAAGTATTACATTCCACTCTGGAAAGTATGTACAGATCCATAATTTATTTTCATTGTGCCTTCTGATACCAAGATTATCACACTGAGCCACAGGCATCGAGAGTTGAGACTATGAACAGAGAGGGGCAGGAGGAATGACAGTCTTTTACCTGTTTGCTGTCCCATGCACCTAAAAGATGTATCTTGCAGGAGGATTTGCCCACCTTGCCGAAGAGTGCCTGCAACAGAGCCCGCTACGGAGCCTGCTTCTCTCAGTCTTACTATAGTATTTCAATAGCGTCCTTCTAGTCAGGTTTTTGCACAATTAGAATTTACTACTGCTGAAAAAAACAACAGCATGTAGCTGCAAAAATCAAACCAAATCACAGGTTATACTGACAACAACAGAGCTGTCTGCCTTTGTTCCAGGAATGTGTTATAAGCTCCTCGTCACTTTTTCTCCAAAAGCACATAACCTGCACGCTTATAGAAATGAAAGTAACATAAGCACAAATAGTAATTCAAACTACTGATGTAAAGAGCTCTCTCCATTTATTGACATTTGATCACTTGATAGTTGTTTGTATAGTTGATCGTAACCTAACAGGGATAAAAATAAACAAAAGAATATATTTGCCTAAGGATGCTTAAATGCATGTTACCTCGTGTACTTAATTACAGATGTTTGAAAAAATACTGACTAAAATACTTAAGATTATTGCCACGCTATCGCATTTCTCAAATAGCTGGACTAGGTTGTCAGTTCTGTCTTTTCAGATAGTGGCACAGAGAGGTCAGAAAGTCAGATCAGGAATCCCCTTTTATGCAAGAAAATGATAGTAAATAAAATCTAAAAACCTTAAGAACAATGCACCAATTCTACCCTCACTTGGGTTATCCACTGTGCTCCTGCCAAGACGGTGAGCTCTGTTGCACTCTTCCGCTATGTCCTTTGCAGAACATCAGAGCAGTGACAGAACACCTGCCACAAACTCAGCCACAATGTCTTTAAAATCCAGGTAGAGGCAGCAGTTGAAAATTTGGGTAAGCATCATACAGACGTACAGTACTAAAGCTCCAGTGCTATTTTGTTCTTTCCTCCGACACAGTACTTGCTGAACAGTAAATCATCCTAATGAATTCATCAGCTAAATGGTCATTAGTTAATCAAAGTACAACCCAATCCTTATGGCAGTTCATAGGAAAAAAAAGTAACAGGAATGCAAAGGGCTTAAAGATTAATAACAATAAAAAAATGGAATTAAAAGGCTTGTAAGAGAAATTCTCTCTAAGCAATCTTAATTTTGGTCTGCTCTAGCAAATTCATTTTTTTAAAACTAGCTATTAAAATATAAAACACCCTGTGAAATATTTTCATTGTCTCCTTACAGCCCCTTTCTGAATTTGTGCCAACAGAGCTATTAGCAGTGATTGAAGGTGAGACAGCAAAGATGAAATTCTCCAGGGAACAAGGCGAGAGACACCTTTCTGCCCTCAACCCATCAACTATAATGAATGATAGGCACAGTGCATGACAGGGACTGAAATAGGAGACTGTGACAAAGACAGGCTCAGGAGTGCTTCAGAATAATTCATTCAGTTGCATTTGGCAGCAGCAGGTCATAATATTTTTTGTGTAGCTGCGCTGTCAGTGCAAAAAAATAAAATACAAAACAGCATTTGCATGCTGATTCCATTTCAGTCAGAAAGAAAGGAATAGTGAGTTAGTCAAATGTTTAAGTTAAATTCTTCCTCCTGCTTCCCGCGGCCTGTAAGGACACAGGGCAGTATGGGACAGCCACATGAGGCTGAACAGGGAGCAAAGCCTAATTAGCAATGCTACTTCTTCTCCTCTCTCCCTCACATGATGGTCCGTGCTAGAAAAACCCAAGGCTTTATTCACCAGATGCGTTTGGAGTCTTTAATTGTCTCTGTGCCGAAAGAAGAGCTGGAAATACGGCATCGCACTTCAAGACGGTAAAGGGAGTGGGGAGAAACTCTGAGAGAGATCAAGTCCTGAGGTGGAAATCAGACTCCCAGCAGCAAAACTGCCATCCCTGCTGCCATCCCACAGCTTTCACCTCACCTTGCGGACAGTGACTCTCCATCCATGCTTTAGCTGCTGAAACCAAAGCCCCCAGGAGCCCAACACCTCCGTATCCACACGGGCTCACAGGCACGGTGACTTGTCACAGCAGGGCAGGGCTCCATCGAAGCAGCACGCAGCCCCAGCCTGCATTCAAACAACCTGCGGAATGCTGTTGGTAGAGGACTTCTGCAGGGTGCCGCCAAAAGGGCTGGTGGAGGCAGACAGTATTGTCATGTTCAAAAGAAATCAGACCCAGAAATGGACCCTTGAAAGCAGAGGTAGACCCTAACATCCCGAACATGGCCGCTCTGGACAGCCAGGAGCATGAGGACAATGGACTGTGGGAGATCAGGCTGCCAGCCCAAGCCCAGGGCCCTGTGACCCCCCATCAAACCCAGCAGCACATTTCCTGTGTTCTTTGGGTTCTTCTCCCTCTGTCTCCGATGGATTTGAGCTAACAGGAATGCACCAACACTGCCCATTTTGTGATGCTTGGTGCAGATGCTACACAATTTCCCTCCAATTTAACCCCAGTAACTAAAGCATTCATCTAGGACATGGAAAAAACAAAATAATTTATTCAATGACGTAAACAGGTTCAGACTTCCATTCCCCACTCCTTGCTCGTCATTAACATAGAAGCCATTCCAGAAGACAGATGACTTTACCTCCTTTGGAAGCACCAGCGCAGAGAAATGAAGCGAGCATCACGCTAGAGTTAAACAGAGCACTTGCCCTTCTCTGAGGCTTGTTTAGGCACAATTTGATATTATAATGAACAGTCTGTATACAAGAGGTATAAAATGTTTTTGCAGCTGGGGCTGGTACAGCCAGTGGGCGATGTGGGTGCTTTCCTTAAAGATGAAACGTGCGGCTTTGAATTCCCATCAGAGAGAAGAGGAGATTGAACTTCTGTCCATCACGTCACAGATGACTGCTCTGAACACTGAGCTTACCACTGGGGAGGAGGAAAGACGCTTCCTCTGGTGGCATTATACAGCCATGACCCCTTGCTCTACTTAGAATAAAAATGAGCACAGGCACTCGCTTTCAGGAGTTTTGTTCAAGGAGTCCCCAGAGGAGAAAGGCACTTTTTTGAGGCGGAGGAGAGTCTGGCTCAGCAGGCTGTTTGCCCGTCTCCTCTGTCTGGGGTTGTTCAGGATCCCCATCCTCTGCAGAGGTGATCACCAATCCAGCCAACTGCTGGTGACCATTTCAGGAGTTCAGCACCTAGTGCTCTCCCAGGACATGATCCCCAGTCCAAGCTGTGACCTCCTGATAGCCACAACTAACAGCAAATCCTTCTTTCGGTACAGTAACGCACTGACTGGGACAATCTGCCAACTCCTTGCTTTCTCCAAGGTAAAAAGATAAATTATGATGAATTAAAACAGGTGATTTGTTAGCTTTTTTAGCATGCTCAATTCTGCCCAGGAATTTGAACCGTATTTTCTACACAGGCTGCTACCAAAAAGCACTAATGAATTTGAGCAAATAGAACAAAATCACATGAATATGAAAATATGGGAAATTTGGCTTCACAATGTATGCACACAAAAAGATCTGGATATTTGCCAAGCAGAAATATCTGGGGAAAAAGAAAAAAAAAAAGCAGGTAATAAATATGCTTCAAGAAAACTAATTTCAAACTATATTAGATGAGGTTATTCAAGCTGAAAAAAAGCCAGCATGCAGTGAGATATTTACCTTCAGCTTTCTTTCAATGTGCCTACATGGGACGTCACAGAGACCTTCTAACAAATGCATATTTATCAACAAATGCCAGTGTTTACCTGTCAACTGCAGTTTCCAAATCTCACCACTGGCTTTAGTGGGAGACACAGTATGAATGTCAGTAGGAGTTGGTACTGAAGTACATCTGTAGAAACAGGATAGCTCTCTTATTTTGTTAATTTTGTTTTATTAATTAATTTGTTAATTATTTGTTAATTAATTATTTGATAATTTTGTTTTATTAATTAATTTTTTATTAATTAAAAATTAATATTTTGATATGTTTCATATAATCAGCTGAGGAAAACTTTAAAATGGCACAACAAAAATGTTACTGCTGATGGCCAGTTAGTTTGGAAATGTTGTACAGAGATGGCATTTCTAGTCTGACATGGGGATACTGTGAGGGGCTTGATTCGTGGTTTTGACGTGGATGGGGAAAGTTCAGTATGTGCTTTCCCCATGCTGAAAGTAATGAATGAGAAAAGATGAGTGGTCACCAGACATTATGTGATGAGTATTTGAACTTTCCAAGGCTCCTGGGGAAAAAGAAATCCTTAGGTTCACTCATTAGTAAGAAAAAGTATTCCTCAGACTCGTGAGTTACCAGAAATTTGACACTTTAGACAGACTTGAAATGAGAATTTGAAACCTTCTTATAACTATGATTCAAACTAAGCATTATGTAGGATATACAGCTCCATGTACAAGCAGGTCTGCCTTCTCCAGACTGATTCGAAGTAAATAAAAAACTGAATATTGAGAAACTAAATAGCAAAAGCAGATGTTTAATTTGGGATCAATGCATTATTCCTCCCACTTTGCTTAGGTACTTGTTGAGCCTCTATCTGTGCTCTGTCTAGGAAATTGTGAAGAGCTACACAGATAATTAGGATAGGGGAAAATATTCATAGCCCATCTGACAATTTTGCATTCTTACAATGATTGAATAAGAGTCAGTTCACAAATGCATAGGTGCCTGAGGTAAAATAAGATTGTCCTACACAGCAGGAAGCATGTTCTCCTACACTGTACTATCAGTTCCCAACCGCTACATAGTCCACAACTGATTCATAGTCATTCGTATTAACCATGTTTTTCCACAGTAGCCATGAAAGCTGAAATCTTGTATCAGCCTGTAAATAAAGACCTGACTCTACTGAAGTCAGTAGCAAAGTCTGGGTTGCTTTTACAAAGTTTCCCAGTAAAGAAATAATACAATAACGAGGCATGAAAATAAGTGAACTGAAGTACAAAAATTCCTGCCGGAAAACTGATTAGGTGAATGCAGTGAGGATGGAGTACAAAGCCTGATGTAAAAATAAATGTGGTCATCATTTGGTGACAGCAGGATGCAGTTTATATTTTTTTTAGCTAACATTTCACACCCAGAACAGAAACCCGGTTGGGTCTGAATCATGCTAGTGTTTAAGAATTAGAAATTTGCCTGCACTACATATTTTGAGAAAGTGACTGGCTCAGTTTCATTCCCTGAGCTGAGCCAGGGTTTGGCATCACGTGCAGCTGTGTGCAAGAGACAGTGCACAAACTTCTCCAGCCTGAAAGAAAACTCCAGGGATGCTCTAATTCGTAAGTCATGGAAATACAATAACCCCCTTATTTTCCTCTCTGAGACAGATATTTACTTTCCAAAAGACAGATTTTTATTTCCATCTTGCAAGGAATTACTAATCCAGCTCTTCTATGTTAGTGATTCTAACTGAAGAGCAGAGTATATAGGCAACTTGCTGCCTACCTCCTTTCAGAAGTGGATAAACTCCTTACTGCTACATGTCTGGAAGCAAATATAAAGTTCTCCCATGACAAGCTAACTTCCATACAGCCTAAAACACAGCCTGGTTCAGTAGAAAGTAAAACCAGAAAGTACCAGTACTACCCAGTAGGTTAGGCTTTCTCCTATTTTTAATGAAATTATGAACATAGCAAACAATAGAAATAAAATGGCTGCAGCTCATGACGGAAAAAGAATGTTTAATAGTCTCAGATTATTTCATGCCAGATTATTGTTATTAGCACCCAGTAATCAAATAGGGTATACGAAATATCACAACTGGGTTTTATGAAACTGGAATCCAATGTCGTTCAAACTAAGGTTACCTTTGAATCAAATCACAGGTTTTCAGCAACCCAATAAACCTACTAATTTTATGTCATTCTCAAACTTCAGTTCAGCATAGATTCCCTTAAAACAGGGATGAGGTCATACTTGGAAAGGTCATCCTGAACCTGATTATCAAACTTGCTTGACCCCACGCACAAGCTCAAAACCAGAGGAGCCCCTGCCTTGGCTGGCAACAACATGCCTGGGCTCACAGTGGCTCCTAATTCATCAGTGAAGGTGGGCAGAACATGAATATGTGGAAATGCTTGCTAAATATTTACCTTTCTGTACCAACTATGGCTTTTTCCAAACTAGCCTAATTCCCTCACACAGACGGTATTTTCCATGAAGCAGGTCAGAAACCTTTCTGAACCTGGAGGGGTACCTCATCCTGCAAGAAATCTTACTGATTTCCAGGGCAGTATTTGCAGAGCAGGGAGCTGCCTAACACTAGGACGAAACTCAAATGTGATCCAGAACAAAATGAAGACAGATGTTTCTGAGCATGTGTGTGTATCACTGAGTGTGGTGAGATACAGCAGTCTCCATGCCTGGCTACCCAAACAGCTTGGTCAAGTTAGCTCACCTAGAGCCAGACTGCAGCTACAGTTCAGTTTAAGATGAAGCCACTTAAATTTAGCCATTTGCATGTAAATGCATTCATATGAGCAAGGATTTGAAGCAGCCATTTGAGTTGGTGGAGACCCAGAGCTTCAGTCAGCTGTCCAAGCACATCCCTTTTGCAAAGCCATGCTATTGAGAACTGCCTGGGGGACTGGTGAATACGGCAGGCACAGGACCTGCCAGACACCCCCTCACCTCGGGGCAGCCACCGGTGGACAGCAGGACAACAAGGGCATCTCACCTGTGCTTGGGCAACTGAACCATGCCTGTTGTTCACATGTAAAAAACTGCATGCCTGTACCTAAATGTAGGCAGTTTAGTCTGGAGTTGACAAAGACTGATTAAGAGCTACCTGTGGTACCTCTGCACTGGAGGTACGCTCCTGCCATTCCTTCTTCCGTGTCTATATGAGACACGAGAAATGAAAAGCAAAACTGTTTCTGTGTCCACAGGTGCTGACATCTGTGTGTGTGGTTATGACACACGTCTGTCACCGTTTTAGCATTCAAAGCGATACTCGCTTGGGGCAGAAGAAACAACAGTTTTAATTCAAGAAACCTAAAAAGAATGACAGGCTCTTCTACGTATACATCACTTCATCACTTTGTTTTTTCCAGAAGATATATTAACAGGTACCCAAAATGTCTACCTAAGCTATTCATCTCCTGATAAATACACCCTTTAATTTTTCAGTACTTAGCATTTTAAAAAGTTTGTTCGGTCTAACAGCATTTTTATAGTCAGAAAAAATACAAAGCCTTTTAATATACAAAACTGAAACAATTATCTCATTTTGCGTGTTGATTCCTTCCAGAATACTTTGAGGCCTGCAGGGAGCTGGCATAAGAAATTCTGATGAATGCATTTTGTCCTTCTCCTCTCAGAAACAAAACGGCATAAATAAAATAAATAGCAAAGTAGTCTTACTGCATGACACACAGACAAAAATGGCATAAATCATCTTTAAGATGTCTGTGGGGAAAGTGCTTTCAGAGCTCTGTTTGCCTATCAGTTTACAAATGAGAGTTTAATCTTTGCATGTCAAAGGTAACAAGTAAGACACAGGAAAGGTTTATTAAAAGTCATTATTAGTTTGCTTCAGACCTGCACAGGAACCTGCTTCTTGGAAGTCTGTTGAATGAAGGCCCAGCTGTTTCATTTCAAGCCTCAAGGACCTGTACCTGAACACAACATTATTAACTCCTCAGTTTACACTCAATGCATCTGTGGCTTGTTGTTGGAGCAGGGCAGAGCCGCCATTCCCAATCTTAGCATGCCCAGATGTCTTTTACTTATAAACTGACGACAGAATTTTATCAGTGTCTAATACTTGGTTTAGAGAAAATTACACCATCTAATGTCTTCTTTTTTCTTTTTTTTCTAAATTACTCCTATGTAGTCTCAACCTTAACTGCATGCTGATATGATTTGTATCTTGTAAACTGTCAGAGGACCGATGTTTTATTGCGGATGTGATGACTGCAATGAATGTGTGACTCATTACCACATCTTTTATTGATGGGGCTGGGGGTTACACTGCAGGACATCAGCAGAGGAAGAAAGATGATTTGCAATTTAAACTCTGCAAAGAATAGCATCTTGAGGGAGGCTATGGCCATGAATTAGCTGCCTCTCGGGGGGGCTGATCTTTTACAATCATGTTCTCACTGCTTTAGCATTTTTCAATCTTCGGTCTGATTTTCTTTCTTAGTCACAGTCAATTCTCTTTCTCTTTGCCCAGCCATGTTCTCATTGCTGTATGCCAAAATGAAACCATTTAAATACAAAACACACAGTGGTAGGCAGTTTACTATTTGTCTGTCCTTGAGAGCCCTCTCACATACAGTCAGTCAATGCAGCAGCAAATTACTGCTTCTGAATCTCTGTTCTCCAGACACCTAGGTATCCTGATTTTCTCACCTATTTTGTTTTTCTTCCCCAGCTTTCCAAACCAAACCAACATCCAGGCACTAACTTTGGCCAAACTCTCATGTAACACGTTACTTTCCTTCTGTAAAATAAAAATAAACAAACCCACAGCTCGATGAAGACCAAGGGTTGCATTTCTTATGCAGTAACAAGACCTTTCTCAGCTCCCCATAAAGCCACTCTCCCTTAAACTTACACGCACCAAAGCAGGAACTAACGAACAGAGCCGTGTAGACCCACAGTGTTAAGTTGGCAGCCTACAATTATCTCGGGTGAGGCTTCATGCAGACTCCAAGAGGAGGAAGGGCTGCAGGTAATTGTAAACCATTCACGCTCCCTCCCAGCACTGAGCTGATGCCGGGACTGTGGGATGCTCGGGAGTCAATTACAGAAGTTGCAGTTCTGGGCTTAGGCTAAAACAAGTTATTCATGACAGATTTTTGTCAGGAGCTGTTTCAGCAGCAAGTGAGAGACAGAAAGTGAATTGGAAGGGATCAAGGATGGGACAGATGAAGAACTGGAGAATCCACTTAGAAACAGTGTGTTTACTGAGCCGAGGGGGAAAAAAAGGCAGTAATTGGAGAGTGTTACAAACTTCTCTCCAGAGGAATGAGAATTATCCAGGACTGCTGGGAAGGCACCTTTATTAAAGATAAACCATAACATCATATGAAACAATCTTATCATGGGCTACAGCTACGACTGAACAAATGATCCTACCAATCTGCTGGGAAGACAGGATGGGATGCATCACTGTAGACCTGTTGCAGTTTCTCTTTGTTTTGCTTTCTCCAGTTACCTCCCATTTTGTTTACTCTTTTATTGAGGTATCGCAAATTGAAATCAGGGTAAAGTTAGCATATCTTTCACTAACAGGTCACAGGTAACCTCTCGGGGATGGTGAAAGAGATGTGACTTCAATAAAGACATCAGACTGAAGATATTTTTTTCCTCCATTAATTTTTTTTTTATCACCTCGGCAAGCTTTGCAGTCAATGACTCCACTTGCTCTTTGCCATGATAATCATGTTCCTATTTATACATCTACCTCTTCCTACCTGGGATTAAGGAATATTAGCTAAAATCAAGTTTTAACTTTACTGTGAGGAAAATGTCCAACATATAAATGTGTCAGTATCTCTGTGCATGTGTGCATGCTTTGTAAATATACATATATATATATATATATATATGCTGGCTGCAGGGAGGGGATGGTTTTAAAAGTCTCAAACCTCAAAGTCCAATGAGTGTTCATCTAGAAGGGAATGAAGTAGCTTGCAAGCTCCTGCAAATAAACACTCCTGTGTTTCAGAAATGTGTGTTAGCAACACTTGTGAAATAACTTTCCCTTCAAGTCCCTTTCAGGTGACAGGTGGGACTGATACCACTTTCCTTAATCTGTGACGGCCATCACAAGCTGTTGGCAACAGAGATCTGCACATCTCTGTATTTTGAATCCAACAAGAAACTAACAAATACTTAACATCTAGCTCTCTAGCACAAGTAATGTATCACTGCAAAAGTTATTTTTCTGTTAAAGAAACAACAAATATTTTTGCTCACAGTCACAAGAGCTATATTTTTTTCTTTAAAAAAATACAACAGCAGGGCTTGTGCTAGATTCAACTACATTTATTCTGTACCACCTCTGACACTATTTAGGGGGAAAGCAATACTGAACTTGGGGCAAACTACTCTGGACTGACTGAAACTTAAAGATAATATAAATCTACTTAACACTTCTGGCCATTTAAATTAGATGGTAAATATTAAATTTCAATGTGATGAGTATTCTGAGACTACACAAGAATTCGGAGACCAAATAGGCAAAAAAACCTCTTGTAGAGCCAAAGGCAATTGTCAGGACTCTCTGGTGTCACCATATGTGTTACTGCTTCAGAAAGACCAGACACGATTTGACCTTACCTAGAAAGGGTCTTTTTTCACTTACAGAGAATAATCCCTCAGGTCCCATCTTGCAATCACTTTAGCCAGAATAAATTATACTAGTTAAAACCAATCACACTGTCCTCAGCTTCACTCAATGCTCACAAAGCAGTGAACACTATCTCCCTGCATCTTTTCCTTCCTCAAAACTGTGACAAAGACATGCAGCTCTTTAAAAATGACAATATTGAACTTTGCCACTTCTTTATTGTTTATTGATCTTGGGGTTACTGATACACTTAATTTTTTATTAGTATACTTTTGAAAAGTTGTGAGGAACTTTGCATAGATGACCTTTCATTGCATAGGTGGAGTTTAGATAAATTCATAAATACTTTGCCAGTATATACTAGCGTCCACAAAAGATCACAAACCACCTCAACTAAATAATAAGCATGCTGAATGTCTCCAGTAACTGAGTTGGTAGTAGCATGCAGAGAACACCAAAGGCTATACTTAAAAGGCAATGAGCAAGTTTTAAGCAGATATACATAAAAAAAAAAAAAAAAAAAGAAGAGAAAGAAGAAGGAGAAGACGACAACATTATTTAACATCAATTATTTTGACTGTGCCTGAGTGAGTATGCAGGGCTAACCACCTGAGGCCATCACTAGTTTTAAGCATGTGCTGACATCACCGCTCAGTCAGTTCAATGCATTGCTACAATTGGCTTGATTCAGGGGGGAAAAAAAGGGTTTGCAGGGTACCTTTAGCAGCTGCGGTTGAGTTAATAGCTCATCAAAGTAGTGGCACAATGAAGACTGTCCTCTGGGACAAGGAAAAACTATCCATGCCTTCTGTAAAATTAAAAACAAAAGTGAAAAACATGTCTCTGAGGAATCTTGAAGGCATTTCCTGCTGTTTGCTGAAACAGCTATTCTAATAAAGACTATCTTCCAACCAGTTGAGGGTATGTGGCAGATTAAATATGTGTTTCAGAAACACACTGGGAGCCTACCGAAACCCAACCACTCTATAAATGAAATGCAACCTTCTATTTTTTTCTGATGTTGCCAATGTACCTCTCTTTAAAAGCTTTCTAAAGAACTATTATTTTAACCTACAATGGGTTTTTACCGCTGCTAGTTTCCACAAACACTGCACAAAGACAGAATAAACCCATTACACTCATTTTTTTCTGCTTTTGTACTTTGATGAGCTTGGGGAAGGGAAAACGAGAAAGAAATATCTCCCACAGGCAGCAAGTATACCTAATAAGTGTGCTTGTGTTACTCTAACAGGAACAATTCATTCTCAGTTTTAGTTACTTCTTATGTGCCCTGTTATTCTCACAATTTTATAATAGATTTCAACACTTACAGCAATGCGACCACAAGTCCTTACCAGTGTACAAAACCCATGTGTGAGAAAACCTGAATTATTCCACAGCTTCCCTTGCTGAATGGCATCACATTGAGCCATGTTTTATTCATCAACCACAAGCCTGACTTTTAAAAAAAACTCTTCCCTGCTGTTTAAAACAGCAAAAAGAGCCTTTATGTCAGTCATTTGCTCAATAAACTGTAGCTCTGGGGCAGACTTTGGCCTGGAGTAAAACAAGAGCATCTTCATGGAAGTCAATGCAGACACTGTGGCAGAAAGCTGCTGCAAACCTGTGTTCAGAAGTAGGATGATAATGCCAAGTACTTTCTGCTGCAGAGGATGCAGCTTTTCTTTCCAAAATAGAAACCTTTTCTGGAAAATATGCTGTGATATTTATGGTTAGTGATCTCTACACCCACATTCATTTCATCTTGTACCCTACACCCTTGTATGGCTGCATAGACTTGGGTTTCCTCTTCTTATGAATGTGTCCAAAGGCTTCTGGGGGAAACACTTCACTGGGAAAAAAACTCCCTTTTGGCATCACCAGCACAAGTTCTTTTGTTAAATGTACCATAGTAGGTCAAATAATGAATACAGACTTTGTACAATTTTGCAATAAAGCACTGAGGAATGCAACAGTGAGAGAAAACAGCAATTCTGTACCAGGCTGAGTGGTCGAGGATGGATCTCTTCTCTGAGGATGCAGCTAAGCACCTGAGAAAGGTGCCTCAAGCAGTCTCAGCTCCATCCTGCTTGTCTCTCGAGGCTTGCTAATAGCATAACTGTATTTAGATTATTGCTGTCCTATGTGTGCAATAAATCCATACCTTTGCAATCATCCCTGCCATACTTACTCAGTTGTACAGGCAAAGACTAAGGAAGACAGACACAAGATGTGCTTCTGATGTATTTGTATGACAAATAACTGCATCAAAGGGTAAGAAGACAGGGAACATAGAAAGCGGAGAAGACTTACTTTGATCCTTTGTTGTTTCTGTGGGCATGTACTGTGTGCAAGTCACAACCCATTGATTAGAAACCATGAGAAGAATTGACATTTAAGGATGAAAAATTATTCTATGCAAATTTTCATATTCACCTCTCAGGATGTATCTAGGACAAAAATAAATTGTGCCTAATTACTACCTGCGGAGCCATGGCTGTGCCTCTTATCTAAGTTAATAGCAGCCACAGGTGGACAATCAAGAATAAAATTTGGCCAGCAGTCAGGATGAGAACCTGTGGAGAAGTTATGTTTACCATATCACAGGCAATACAGTAGGGTTAAAAACAGCAACCTTCATCAATAATTTAGCCACCAGGCAGATTTGATTCTGCATCAGAAAGCTCCAGCAGGAAAAATCAAATTCATACTCTTTATTCTGGCATTCAACAATGTTTACTGCTTTATTAGAAATGGCAATAGGAAAGTGTTACCCCTCTTTCATCTCACACTCATGAATGTGTCTTTCATAAGGAATAAACTGGAACAGCCACCAGCTGGTAACCAATTTCTGGTCATTAGTGCTGACTAGGGCTGAATTTTAAACCACGATTTTCCTTAGCTCCTTCCAATATAATTTTGCAACAGTTCTCACTTCGTATCCAAGAAGCTGAGAGCATGTAGCTCCCTCAGTTTCAATGTTTAGGGGTTTTGTTTATTTTCTGGAGATGCTCTTCTATTGGCACCACGAATAGTCTGCCTCAGCAGGTTCTGCTAAGAAAGTTGCAAAGTGCTTTGGTCTACTGAGGAAAACCAAATTCCCTTACCAGCACTTTTTAGGGTATCTCAATCAAGTAGCTGGTAATTTGCTGAAAGAAACGACAGTAATATAGCCACCAGCTGTTGGTGGATTACCCAGCGGGATATACAGTGCTGGACATGGTTGGTGTTCATGCAGACCTTATGAGCCTGGTGAACTTGGATTTGGAGCAATACAGTCAGGCAGACACCATGCTGTAGCACTGCAGAAAGCTGGCATGGGTCTGGATATATCAGAGAGGACAGAACAGAGATACCAAGTCAGGTCCACTGCAGAAACTTTTCATTCATGTTCCAGCTTCTGTATTTGACTTTTTTTTTTTTCCTCTCCTTTATGCTGTTACCTCTTCTGGCCTCTCGAGTGACAAACCAAGACCTGGGATTTTGTAAGTGATTCCAGTAAGGGGAAGTCAGTGAAATAGTTAGCCATCATCAGTATAACTTTTTATTTACGTGAATGCCCAAACAGAAAGAAAAATTGTGTCTAGGTTTCTGGTTTCATCTTTCCTCCCTTACATAAGTAACACAGAGCTGACTATACTACACTCCAAATACTCCCTTCCCTTATAAATAATACTGCTACTTGCATCTTGTCCATGTCACTAATTTTAACTTTCCCATTTCCAGGTCCAAAGCAGATCTCACGCAATGCCTCTGCTCTGCTGGCTTCAAGAAGCAGGAAAATAGTAACCAATACAATTTCTTGCTTGTTCTGAGAATTACCTGCCAGCAGTGCATGATTCAAGGGCCTTATCCTTGCAAAGAGGCAAAGTCAGGGAAAAGACTATTGCACCTGATTAGAGCCCCTCTTGGACTACTGAAAATTATTCACCAAACAGCTTAGCAGTGAGTAATGTGTGACAGACAGACTGCTCA
Source organism: Charadrius vociferus (assembly GCF_000708025.1). NCBI lineage: Eukaryota > Metazoa > Chordata > Aves > Charadriiformes > Charadriidae > Charadrius > Charadrius vociferus. The sequence continues at coordinate 729,069 of NW_009647874.1, read as the reverse complement.
TCAGCAGCTGTGGAGAAGCAGTCCACGACTAAGCAGCTTCCCTGATGCTGATTAGCCCTGATTAGGCACCTCCCTAAGCTTCGGCAGCTCGCTGGTTGAGCCCCAGGATGGGGTCTCTCTCTCCCTCTCTGCCCCGGCACTTCAGGATGCTGTTGCCAGGACAACTTCTTCTACTGAGGTTTTAGGTTCAAATTCCAACATTTACCTCTTCAATGTTTATAACTTCTTGTTATTTTCCCTCCCTTCGCTCCCCCTTCGGTAGGCTTCTCTCAGCAAACCCATCTGGTAGATATATACCAAGCACCAAGGTGAAAGGGACATGACTGCAGGCAAAAAGACTGTTTTTCTAAAGCAAGGGAGAGCTGCGGAAAATAAGCTCAGTCGTCCACAAAGCTTCAACCTGCTCATCTCATGGCTGGTGCTCAGTACACTGGAAGTGCATTGCTCCTACCCTTACACGTGGTTCCCAAACACAGCGGGTTATTTTGTGGTCTTTGTGACACTGGGACAGTCTGGATACCCACTGGATATTAACACAAACGTGGGCGCTACATGCACGAAAAACTGAACTACAAAAAGTACACGGGCTGTGAAAAGCCATTTGAGCTCTGGACAAAAAGGCTTGAGGCCACCAGGGTCCTGTTGAACAGATGTGATGTTCTACTTCATGCAAAACTCGGTGATTGAATCAGGGAACTTTGGGGTAATTTTGTATGTTCACAGTGATGTACAACAACTTCCTTTCCTGAAAGTCAGGTGGACTGAACACTGAAGGGGATTTTCCTGCTCTTTCAATCCAGTACCTCAACATCCTACACTTCTGACATGACCACACACAGATGCTATACAATATGCATTGTGATTTTTTCCTTTATCGTTCAGTGTTGTTCTCTCACCCATATAACCCGTCTTGCCAAAATAATACATAGACCCAGATCATCCACACATACCACTTGCATTTCCAAGCTGCCTTGCACTGCCTCTGCTTGGGGCAGAAATATACATGCCCCAGTACTTCATAAATCTTAAATGAAGGATCTACTAATTTCAGCAAAATTTAATCCAACCCATAATGCAATAACCTACTCTGTCAAGCTATTAACACATTTTAAATGGTCAAACTGCATCTGAAACCTGCATATTCTAAAGAAGACTAGTTCCTGACCTTAACTAAATAATTCACACCTGCTACCACAACTGTAATTGCAGCCTAGTAGCTCTGAAAGTGCTTGTTCCAGAATGGATATCTGAGGCTTATTCTCAAGCCCAGAGGCAATCACATTTATTATGTTTTGCAACTGGCAATCACAGACGCAAGAATTAAAATCTGCTTTGAAGAAGAACCCTGTCCAGCTACACCTGTCTGTCTTGGAGAACAAGTTTTTAAAGGGAAAGGAAGAAGAATGGCAAAAGCGAGACATCCATGTTGGTTGTGTTTCAGACTCGGGAATCACAGTGAAGGAGCAGTTCAAAATGTGTCATGCTGTTCAATTAAGGAATGGAAGAAAAGAAAGTGCCTGTAGGTTTTAAAATGTCATGACATTCTCGTACAGAAAGAAAAGTGAGAACAGGATGTCCAGAGAAGTCTCTGTTTTCACTTTTGGGCAAAAGTGCAGCAGACCTTACAAATTTATACAACTAAATATCTAACTAAATTGCTGATCAAAGTTTCTACCAAAGGCTGAAAAAGAACTGGAAGGTGATTTTTGTCTTGTCCCTTTATGAGGCATAAATTTCAGCCCCGCATTAGCTACATTTTAGAAAAAGCATTACATTGTGAACCTGGTCAATGGAGGCTCTGAGTCTTGATCGGGAGAGTACTCTATTCCCCAGTGGCACTGGCTGCCTTTTTACATCGAATTTCTAAGCCATCCTTTATTGCAGCGTACATCTGTGAAAGCATTCACTGGTGCAGACAATAACAAAGCACAAACAAAGGGTGTTTGTATTTTAAGCCATACATTGTAAACACAGAAAAGATGACCTTAAACTACTTATCACAGTAGGAAACGGCAATGAACAATATTCAGGTTTACTTGTTGGAAATGTTGTCTCTAGGGAATCCTTTGCCTGGGGAAATAGGTGGGGGAGAATCCAGTGTTCCCTGGTCACTGGCTCGCCTTAGTTTGGGATTTTCAAAGGGTGACACACAGCACAGCGAGCCAGCTGTTGTATGCATTTGGAAAACACCAACTCACATTCCCACTGAAAGTTTTAAAAATAGAAACATTGCAGGAGCTAAGACTGCTCAGTGAAGGCTATTTTTCTTGAGCCTTTAGAAAGCTCTAAAAAAACCCAAAGTGCCTAAGTTATCCTTTTCCTCTGCTAAAGCCCATGCTTTACCCAATTTAGGCCATGCAGTTGCCCTGAGCACAGCTGGTGAAGGCAACCCTCTCCCCGTCCATGTCTGGCCACCACCATCTAGATGGAGCATAATTCACAAACAACTAAGTAAGGTTGTATCAAAGAAATAACAGACATGGTTACCAGGTTTCTCCTGTTATGGATATAATCCCCAGGACCTCACAGTCAGGGGATGAGTCCTTCAAAGAGTATTTTTCCTTTGGTTTTCTATAAAAGAGGAATTATTTCACTCCACTTCGGTTTGCTTAGCACCTGAACTGATCAGGAGAAGAAAGACTGTTTCCTTCCAGAGTCTGCCTACTTGCACAGCATGTTGCTGGCAAGTTGCCCCTGGGGTTTGCTGATGGAAAAGGACAAAAAGGGAAAAAACGGGGAAACTGCGATTTCTGAAGATAGATGGTCTCTCTGTGTCTTCCACCCAAGAACAGAAGCAAAACTGGATAGTGGTGAGAAGAAAAAAAAAAAGAAAAAAAAAGGAAAAAAAAGAAAAGGCAAAATCAGTGAAAATGAGTGCTTGGAGGGAAAGGGATACAATGAAGGCTGAGACCTGCAGAAGGAAAGAAGGCTGGTTCTTACACAGGGCTAAAAGTAGGAGCTACAAAAACCTGCGCGTTGAGCAGGGAACTGCCGGAACTGCACAACAGGGGCTCAAAGGAGAAAGGTAGGGCTGAAGTCCACTGTGCTGCCAGCAGCCTCACTCTCTCCTGGCAGGAGGTATCAGCCTACCCTATGAGGGAGGGGGTTGCCCACACCTGCAAACAAATGCTCTTTCCACTTGCTAGGAGCACCAAATCCACTTCCACGGTTGTCTGGGGAGATTTCTTCCTGCCTCTCCCACCAGGCAATGGAAATTTCAACATGGTCATATGGTTGTAATCCTCCCAGCTGACTTTTTCCACTTTATATAATTTATCTTAATGGATGTTGGCCCAAGTGTTGGAGAGAATAATCTGTGCGATAGGCTAGTGATTACACCAGTCACCCAGCCCCAGTTTCTAGTCCGCAGGACAATGATTACCTCAGAAAATAATAATAAAAAAACCCAAAACATTTTAAAACAGGGCTTGTTTCTCAGCTGAGAAGGACTGGGTCCAAAAGAAAAGACCGAAACCAAGAATTCTTCATGTTGTTCTCAGGCTAGAGAGAGGATCTACCCTACAGACCGTGCTCATCCCATATGACTGGGGCAACTTGAAGAAAAGTTGCAGATTCTTCCAGCACAAGGATCCAGAAACTTTTTAGTTTGCTATAACCAGTGGCACAAGAGGGAAAAGATCTATTTTCAGAGTTCCTATCTGCTTGATAGCAAGCATAAACTAAAAGACAGGTCCCCTAAATCCCAGGATCCCAGGAAGGAAGTTGTGTACTCCCTTCAATACTTCATATCAAAGCTGTTTCCCA
>NW_009647874.1:724224-725257 GCF_000708025.1 Charadrius vociferus | reverse complement strand
TACAGTTCAGAGGTAGGGAGGGCACCCACGTTTCCCTCCACGAAATCAGAGTAAGGTTCGGTCAATACCCAAAGCCAGCAGCCAAAATGTGCTCCTAGATCCAAAAAATATCCTTTTTTTTTTCACCAGAAAAGAGTGGCATGATTTAAGCACCAAACTTCAGAAGGGCACTCACAAATACAAGCAGCAAGTGAAAACTGAAAAGGAGCTTTGTCTACCCCAGATGTGAAAAGCAAATTCCTCCCATTCAAGGAAGCCTGAGCTTCTAAATTAGGATAGAGAATTTTACTAGGTAATAGGGTACCTGAAAATTAAGTTTTCCAGTCCCTGAGCTCCTGTAGATCAAGTATTTTGGTTCCTACTTCCCTCTGTGGAAGCAAATCAGCAGACACATACACTGTGAATTCATCCCAGCAGAGACACAGTCTCTCCAAAGCACCTCACAAGGTATCGGGAAGGGATATTTCTCATTGCTGACACCAGCAGCAGATTTTTCTGTGACGTAAATGAATTTGCTGAAACCCATAAGGGGGTCGGGGGGGGAGATCTATTACAAAGTGAAGGGGGAGGGAGAGTTATAATAGAAAAAATTTCTTGACTGAAAGCGTTGTTAAGCATTGGGACAGGCTGCCCAGGGAAGTGGTGGTGTCACCATCCCTGGAGGTATTTAAAAGATGTGTAGAGGGACATGGTTTAGTGGGAATTTGGCAGTGCTGGGTTAACAGTTGGTCTTGATGACCTTAAAGGTCTCTTCACACTGAAAGGATTCCATGATTCCATGACTCTATGAAGTGAAGCAACAGGTACAAGCAGCAGACAGCAAACCACAACTACAGCAGTGGGGTACCGATTGTTTCTCCTGGCTAGCAACAAACTCTCGCTTAACAAAACGCAGCGAAAACGTCGAGGCTAACTCCTATCGAAGCCGGGAGACCGCAAACGCCGTCCCCCGCCGGGGTGAGGAGGGCTGAAGCCCGGTACGGGGCCGTTCCCCACCGTGCGGTGGGAGCGGGACCGGGGGACGGGAGCGGGG
>NW_009647874.1:721777-724189 GCF_000708025.1 Charadrius vociferus | reverse complement strand
ATTCAAACCAGTGCCATCTACGGGGGCCGGCTGCGGCAGGGAGCCTCTGCCAAAGGGCTGTTCGGTTCTTTGGGGTTGTTTTTTGTTCCTGTTCGTAATTAACTTCGGGGTTTTGATAGAGGAGGACGCGGCTGATGGATGCGAAAGATTTTAGAAGTACCCTTAGCATTTCATTGAAATGCCTTATAAATGTTTTCTAAAGGTCAAACCACTCCGTACAGTGCTCGGTTTCTTTAGATTTTTTGAATCATGAGGGAGACAAGGGATTTTCATTGTTTTTTCCTTTTTTTTTTTTTAATTGATACTCTCCAGTGCAATAAAAGCTCAATCAGTAAAGCACTTAAGCAAATGCTCACCTTTAATCATCTAAGTGGCTTTTCTGATGGTGGCGGAAATAATTGCTTTTGCTCAAAGTCCTGTAGAGCAAGACGTGAGATCAGGGTAAAAAAAGGAAAAGAACATGCTTACAAAAGTGTCTGTCTCTTATTTACCCAGGAATCACACAGTCGTGTTCTAGATACAGAACCATACATGAAAAAAAAAAGCCATGAGAAGAGTATATGAAGCAAAAATTTGATCTTATGTGAAGAAAATATATACTGTAAAGTCACTCCACTGCTTGAATTAGAACTAATAGCAAATGGATCATTTAAAGTCATTAGCAAGCTAACTTTCAGCAGTTCAAAAATTCTTATATTATCTGTTTAAATTATTTATAGACTTTCTAGAACTGATGCTTATAACCTTAAGCCCTTCCTGGACTGTTCAATATACTAAAAAACTTTCTCTACTTGTGTGTCTAAGAGCGTCAAGAGCAATAACCATGCTAATTTTACAACCTTTATACCAGCTCTACTTTTACACTCGAGGAACTCTGACACAGAGAGTGTCTAAAGCTAGAATTTAAGCTGTGCTTATCAATCTTGGGTGACCAACCTGAGCTACCTATGGAGTCTGTCTCAGTTATAAAAGATGTTTGCCTTATCACTTTATGGGCTGTACAAAGAAACTGAAGAGGGAACAAATTTCAAAAGAAAAATAAAGGACCTCTGGTGAAATTATCACGCTAAGGGTTTGGGTTTTTTTAAAAGAAATATACTTTTAGAACAAGTTGCAATTAAATTGTGGACTTCAGTGCTACATTTTGTTAGGGATATCAAAAGCATAAAAACATGCTCCAAAGGGATTAACTAAATTCATGGATGATAACTCCAAATAACTCAAAGAGTTATAGTGCTATATTTTTGTTTTTCAGAACTGCCTTTTTATAGTCTTATGTATATTCAAAGCACATTTTCAGTCAGCTCCAGCATCAGTTGTGTGTGTGCTCAGCAGCACCATGACGCTATCCCTGGGTCTTTCGTACTGTCCTCCAGGCAATGTGATACACATCATTAGTGGCCAACTGTGATCATTTTGTCTTGCAGCTTTCTGCATATCTACAGAAAGGTTTTGAGCACCCATGTGTAGTGTGATCGCCCCTGTAGGCAGCCGGGGTGTCTCAGAAGAGCCACTCAGCTCTTTCAGAGCAGTGGAAGTTGCTTAAATCCCTGGTACCCAATTTTTGCCAGCACATTTGCCTAAACCCCACTAGGATGGGATTTCCTGAAATGCTCGTGATCCCTCAGATATATAGTCCAACAGAGAGCATCAGAGCATGCTTCTAAGAGAAGCTTCATGCTTCAAAGGGGAACTATTGCTTCGTAAGAAAAAATAACTTCTAAAACTAGGTTGGTGGATTCAGAACCTGATGAGTGGCTACAGCTGTCTTGAGAAAACTGTGCAAAGTGAGAGAGATAAGGAGGATCTAATACCCGCCCCAGCTGCCAGCAGGCTGAAAAACACCTCTTTGCAGCCACACAACAGGAGCCACCTGACAGCATTTGCTATTTGGGCCCTGATAGGATGCACCCACGAGTGCTGAGAGAGCTGGCAGATGTTATTGCTAGACCACTCTCCATCATCTTTGAAAGGGCTTGGGGAACAGGAGAGATGCCTGAGAACTGGAGGAAGGCAGACATCACTCCAATCTTCAAAAAGGGCAAGAAGGAGGACCCAGGGAACTACAGACCGTTTAGTCTCACATTGGTCCCTGGGAAGGTAATGGAGCAACTCGTTCTGGATGTCATGTCCAAACACGTTGAAGAACAGGAAGTTATTGGAAGTGGTCAGCATGGATTAACCAAGGGTAAATCATGCTTGACCAATCTGACAGCCTTCTATGATGTTATAACTGGTTGGCTGGATGAGGGGAGAGCAGTAGATGTCATCTACCTTGACTTCAGCAAGGCTTTTGACGCTGTCTCCCATAACATCCTCATTAGGAAGCTGAGGAAGTGTGGGCTAGATGAGGAGACAGGGAGGTGGATTGAGAGCTGGCTGTGTGACAGAACTCAGAGGGTTGTGATTAAC
>NW_009647874.1:692265-721216 GCF_000708025.1 Charadrius vociferus | reverse complement strand
TGAGGGATTGGAGCATCTCCCTTATGAGGAAAGGCTGAGAGAGCTGGGACTCTTTAGCCCGGAGAAGAGAAGGCTGAGGGAGACCTTATTATGGCATACAAGTATCTAAAGGGTGGGTTGAAGGAGGATTGAGCCAGACTCTTTGCAGTGGTTTCCAGAGACAGGACGAGGGACAATGGGCTCAAGCTGGAACATAGGAAGTTCCATTCAAATACACGGAAAAACTTCTTTACGGTTCGGGTGACAGAGCACTGGCACAGGCTGCCCAGGGAGGTTGTGGAGTCCCCTTCTCTGGAGATTTTCAAGACCCGCCTGGATGCAGTCCTGAGTAATGTGCTCTGGGCAATCCTGCTTTAGCAATGGAGTTGGACTAGATGATCTCTAGAGGTTCCTTCCAACTCTGAAGATTCCATGATTCCATGATCCATATCAGATCCAGTGGGTCCTGGTACAGCACTACCATTTCTGGGATCGGAAGCTTTCATTTCAAAATCAAGTTACTATATCAATTGTCCCAGCATCCTATGTCAGTGATTTAAGAACCTGTTAAGGGGGAAAGCAGTGGGGATGTAAACACAAAAGGCTGAATTTAATGAAGAAATAATAGAGCATGAAAAGCAGCTCTATGGTTATGAAGGTATCTGTACTGCTCTTCTAAGGAGCCAAGCAGGAGTGCTTGGAGAAGACTCTGGCAAGAAATCAGATAGAGACAGACAAGCTTTGGAGACCAGCCAGTCTTTCTCATTGGAACAAAAATAATCTCATTTCAGCCTTGGAGAACACGATTGCTCCTGTGGTTTGCTACCACTGCTGCGTGACATTAAGAGAGCTGGATGAGTGAACGGCTGATGTGAGAGGCAATATGAAATTAGGTTTTAGCATGAGAATAAGTGACCATGCAGTGAGAACAGTGGCCCACTAACTGGAAGACCACTGCCTGTTCACAGGACACTGCCCGGAGGACCCTTCGGCTGATTGTTCCCAAAGGAAACTGCACAGGCTCGAGTCCTTTAGTTGCTGAAGCTGGGGTACCACAGAGACGGCTTCATCCCATGGTAGTCCCTGAGTATAACCCATGTGCTGAGTGCAGGCTGGTATTTGCTGGGCTCAAAATCACTCTCTGGTTCTCTTTTGCTCATATATAGCTCCTGTACTCCTTCTGCACTGGATTTAGGGTGGGCCTACAAGCAAAACACAACATAAACGTGGCAACAAAAAACAGTTTATGGATTTAGCGCCTCCTGTCCACTGCGATATATTGCAGAGTCCTGGTCCTTTCAGCAGCCTACGGCTGGATTTGCTTCTTGCAGACACCAGGGAACTGGTGGATGCCCAGGTCATTAAGACAGCGTTAGGCAAGAGCTGGTGCCCTTTGATTTGATGTAGCCAGAATGGTTCCTCCTGGGACAGCCCTCCTGAGAGTGCTCCAACCCACTGCTACCTGCTTGCTGACAAGTGGTAGATGCTAGAGACACGCTGGCAATCTTCATAAGGCAGTGCTGGCTGCCTTTACGTGCTGAAAAAAAGAAAGTAGTAGTATATAGTACACAACCCTGCCGTACTGCGAGTAATTCCAAGTATTGATCCCTGTGAAAATGCTGGTGGAAGCCCTGCCAACACCAGTCACTTAAATAGAGGAGATCATTTGCTTTGAATTTTGAGGGGGCGTTAACATAGAAAAAAATCTTCACTTCTGACCCACTTCTGCACTCGTTGCTTCACAAAGTGCTCACGCTTCTGACAAGTGTGAGAAGGCTCCTCATACGAGTGTTTCCCGACCTTCCTTTCTGAATTAGATTTGCTAAGTGTTAGCTGCCAGGTGGTAAATGAGAAGTGAAACCAGCCATCAGTTCCTGCATACGCTGCTCTGGGACAGCAGCTTTGGGTGCGAAGTCTTAAGATCAGTTCCCCGCAGCTCTTGAAGATGATGGAGAGGTTTTAATACATTTTATATCTATAACTCTTATCACACATAACTGCATTAAGTTGTCAGAGCTATTGCCTACATGTGCTGGGATGTATCCACTGTCTCTGCACACTAAGGGATGGCTGAGTTACACACAGAGTCCTTCAAGCGAGTGGGATGCTAATTTAGCGTATTTCCAAGATGTTTGCCCATGGCTGACAGCCAGGACTTACAGGAGATTTCTGCCCTTCTGGAGAGGCAACTGGAGGCCAAAGTGGGGTGTCCAAGGTGATTAGACTCCTATGTTTAGGCAACCAAATCCATATAACCCTTATGCTGTGCTGGCCTCAGATTAGCACATCCCTACACCCCAGGAATAGCCGGACGTTGCTTCACCACCAACCACAAAACTCCCTGGAGCCAGCAGAAGCTGCCACCTTCAAACAGCCATGATTCACTGGAAATCCCTGTAAATTAGTCCCAGAATTTTCCCATTTGTTACAAGGTTTACAGCAGAGCCAGGACTGGGAAAGCACAATAAGCATGGCTGAAAAATCATTCAAGTGATGACAAACGAGGTAAAGAAGTAGTCACAGTTATGTAGGGATATGTCTTTGTGCTTTAAAAATATGAATACTTTTTCATAGAAAGGTGTGTTTATTGGTCATGTTCAGCAGGCTGCTTACAAGGAAAGATTAATTAAAATTCACAGTTAGGCTATGCATGAAAGGAAAAAATGAACAGTTTCTTTAGAGGAAAAAATGAGTTTTATACCCAAACCTTTGGCCCCAAACCAACAAAGCATTTACACAAATGCTTGACTTCAATCACATGCGGAAGTTTCCAAAAACAAGTGAAAACAAAAATGAAGGGATTTCAGAGCATTTTGAAACTGCCACGTACTTAATTTCTCTGTTGAATCCTATTTCAGTTATATTTCATCATAAAATATGAAGGTCATGCGTGGAGAGTTCTTATCTGCTTTTCATATTTCTGAAGAAATGTCTGGAATCAACCATCTTGTAAAATATGGATTCACTGAATTCCAACTGAGTGGTCAGTAAAAGTCACCAAACCTTCTGGTATGATAAAATCACAATTCAGAACGTTGACAAACTCCAGTTCCAGTTTTTGGAGTAGAACACTATCACTTGTATTGTTTAGGTTAGGGGTTTTTAATAGTTTATTTGAGATAAGAGATTCTGTTTTCCTTCAATTAACTTAGAAAAACTGTGAATCTAAACTGTATGGGAATGGTGCAAAAGAAATTCAGTCTTATGTAAAACCTGGAAATTAGTATAGATACATGTAAATAGCAAGCAGATTATATCACTATTTCAATTTGCCAAATTTCAAGTTTCCATATGTGCCAGTACTCACCTTGTAACTACTAGGTAGTATTACAGTAGAAAGAATAAAATTAATCTTGAGCCTGAAGAAAATCACCGTCAGAGTGCACCACTTAGCCACCAAAACTCGGGAATGGCCATGGCTCATGGCTTGAATGCCATGTCATTAAATACAACTCAAAAATGTTTATAGAGGCATTCTTACATGTGGAAACACCACGCCTGAAGAAACAGCACTGTCAGGTAGGTCACTCAGCAGTTAAATGTTCAGAACCTGAAGATGTGGGCAGGAACTCCAATCTCAGAGCTCCACTATCACATTGTAAAAATGATTGATATTCCACAAGTTGCACTCGGAACATCATGTGCGAAGATAGCCTCAAGAATTCAAAGCTTAGACAAGAGTCATCACATGTTGATTGATGGCCCTGTGTCACTCTGGTTTATGGGTTATGACCACTGGAGACTTCAAAATGAACTAAGCCAAACATAACAGTATCCTTTGCTCAGTGAAGCAAGGATGCGGGACTCAGAAACCAAACTGTTCTGTCAAATAATAAAATACTTAGCTCAAAAAATCTGTCAGACTTTCAACACTTTTGACAGCTTCCATATTCAATGCATGCAAAAGCGAGCATGATGAATGCAGACAAAGCATCCAGAATGTTTCTTTGACTTTAAAAATCCTTAATCTGGTATATTATCCTTAAATAATTCACACATCTCTTTTATGCAGGTCTGTCTCTCTTGGATGTTCTATAGAAGAAACATCTTCACTAAAGCAAACAAAAAAAACTGCTTTTCTTAGATTGGGTAGCATTAGAAGCTGTCCTTACACAAGGTACAAAAGTATGCTAATACTTTAATGACACTGATGAACAGCATATATTAACTGAAAAATAGCTGTCTTTTAAGTATACAAATATCAAGTGTGTTCATCCTGTATTAGGACTGTCATTTATTGTGACAGGAGGAATTTTTCTCAACATGTAAAATGCTATGTATTATATTAATGGCCACAATTATCTAAACCTCCAAATTCAGCCATGGTTGCTATAAGGACACCGCTTTGTAAGATATTTGCTCTTAATTCGCAGTCTTCTGATCTTTAATTTCATTAGGAATCCTTAAGTGTCACATACATTTGGATTATTAATATTTTGCTGAAGTTTTCGCCATTTGGAAAGCTGCAAACAGCACAGAGTTTATGAACTCACACCAAATCCAACAAAAGAATTTTAGATGAGACATAAGCAATCTGAGGAAAGACACCTATCCAAAATGTTAAAAGAGTAGGTGGCCATAATTTTCTTAATTTCATGCTGAAAGCAAAAAGGTTCTAACTGAGATTTAATGGCCAGCAGTGACTTTCCAAGAGTCTTTTTTCAAGACAATTAGAAGAGTAAAGAACAAACATTGTTAAAAGGTAAGAAATTTCTAATAACTCAGAAATCATGCTGTCACACTTTTGTCATTCACACAGTTTAGGTCAAAGCACAAAACCCCAGACTGGTAATTTTTTATTCCTATAGCTTTCTCGCTTCTTATCTCTTTGGACTTTAAACTCTACATTTCTCATTGGGAAAAACTGATAGCAAGATCCTGTCCTTCTGTCTTGCAGGTGACATGTACAGTGGTGTACCTCAGCATCCCAAGAAACAAAGCTGGAGCTACGGGAACAGAAAGTATGACACAAAGTACACAGAGAACCAGAACCTCGTGTGCCTCTTTACAATCTCTGGACAAGAGGATCGTCCTCTATGAGATATGCTGTTAAGTATAGTGGAAAAAGTATCTGTTTAGTGCAAAATTTTCCAATGCTCATAAGATTTTTTAAAGCCTTACACATTACCATAGTTTTTAATACTCCACCGTCACAACCTAACTCTTCTCCCATGAAATTAATAGATACGTTACCCTACATTTTTATGGAAGCAGGATCAGCCATGCACATTAGAAATTAGGCTATTTATGCAGGGTTTTTTTCAAACCTTCTATTCAACTTTGGTTGGACAACAAAGATTTAGACTAACGAATTTTCTTTGTTTCTACATAAACATGTTTCTTCATATATAGGTCACTATTCATCATATATGGACTTGTGGGTGAGTTTACTTCAAATGTACAGTTCTGAACCCATTTTTGCAGGCATAGTAGAGTCTGGATCTAGCTTGCCTAGCTTCAGGAACTTGAAAAGGCACCTACACTAGGAGTCTGGTTGCTTTAGCTGCCCCAGTTGTCAATGAAGAGAAGTAGACATCCCCAAGGCAATTCAGCTGCATCTAAGACTGCTGATACTACGTACATGGATGTGTGCACTATGGAGGCCTTTCTGGCTGCCACCATATAAATACAGCCTTCGACACCTCAGGATTTGTTTTTGTTGCTCTTGTATCTTGCTGGGACATTTTAAGCCCCAAAACTATGTCTTAAAGCATGAGAGCTTCTTCCCCTTTACAGCTGCCACAAGGAGTAGCACAGCCTCCAGCCTGTCATATAACACTTGAACATGGGTCATTCATTTCAGAATGGTGTTAATTCTTCAGAAAATGTGAACACTGCTATTTGTTTTTATGCCAGCTGCCTGAAGGAAACAGGTTAACTGATTTGTTGGCCTATGGGAAGAAAAATACATGACAACATCAACAGACCTTATGAATCCTAGATCAACTCCTCTCCTCCTAGTTATATGCCAGTGCAATTCTGTTGATGTGAATAGGGCGTAGTCCCCAAAAGAGTACCCAAATGAGAGGAGAAACACATCCACTGAACTCTGAGTGGATTTTTATCAATAAGATGAAAAAATCTAAAAGAATATTTAAAAAGGGAGAGGACGAATTTCCCACTTAAATATTCCCACCTGCATCAGTTCCACTAAGATCACAACAGGCAAGCTCGGTAGGGCAGAAAGGCGCCTGGACTCCAGCTGTTGCTAACGCCAGGTAACCTCATCCTGGTACTTGTCCAGCTGTTAAAGTGCTGGGAAGGGATGCAGATTTCAATCTGTGTCAACCGAAGCTCTGGGAATTTTCAACAACTCAAAATGTCTTTTTGATTGAAAATGCAAACAAACTTTACAAAATAAATACATAAAAACCCTTTAAAATGTCTACCATTAAATATCCACCATTATAAATTAAGGCTGGGTTCCTGTATCAGAACACACAGGCAAGTGAAACACACAGACTTCTTCACTTCTGAAGAGTATTAGATTTTATGCTGTTTATGAATGTTCCTGATAAAATGTTGGTGGTAGTAATTTAATTTTTATATTCACAAGAAAACCTACTAAAATTTTTTACAGCTTTGCTTTCCCCCACTGCACTGTGTTTAGCCGAGTAAGGTCTTTTTACAATCATGCATACAGACAGCCACTGCCAAGACAGGAATTTTTATAAGCCTTATTAGTAGGAGTTTCTTATTGCCCAGGTATTTCACATATAATGTTCTTTCTGCTACCTAATAAGAATAGTGACACACAGACCTATTGTACTGAAAAAATGGTAGCATATATGTTTTGCTTGTTTGTAGCATCTGGATTCCTTTCTTTAAGTTAGAAAATAGTCATATAAGGATCTCCCAGAACCAAGCAGCACTAGACTGAAGAAGTAATATTGTTGGGCTTGCAGAATTTCAGAGAGGAATTTGGCTAATGATCACACGTTCAACACTGCATGAAAATTTCCGAAGCTGCTTTCTGACACTTCACTTCCAGAGAGATTTTCCTGTCTCCAAACAGATGTTTGTAAAAGGGAAACTGGAGTTATAACTTGGTTGGATAAGCAAATGTCTTCTGAACTGGGAATGGCAGTCTTCATGCAATGAAGTCCCAGCTTGAACAGCAGATGTGCCACTTAAGCAAAACTCCATTTAATTGTTCCAGATGAAAGGTCAAGATGTTTTAGTGCCTAAAGTAGCACAGGGTAGCACTTGAGCATCCTGCTATACCACCAGTAGAGCCAAGAATTAAATTTTCCATCTCCAGTCTTCAGCTGTAATGAAGAAGTGCATGTTTCTTCTCAGGAAATAACTGTAAAAATAATTGTGCAAGGCTGATTGTGGTTTGCTCTGACCTGGCTTCCTAGTTCCACACAGCCTCGAGGGGAGGCTGCACTTGCCAGTAGCCACAGGGGATCAGTACCGAATCCAAAACAGTGAAGCTATTTTGTCTCAATCACATCCCGTGTAAAGGGGTATAGAAGATATATAGATGTAAACAGGGGTTTAAGAGCAAATGCATTTTCTCTGGCTCGCAGGCTGTTTTGTTCTGATGCTGTGGTACAAACAATAAATGGTCAAACTGAGGCCTCAGAAATGCCAGTTGAAAGAGGACAGGTATGAAATGATGTCACTTTACAAAGTCCCTTTCAAAGAGGGTTTGCTTACATTCATAAAGAAGGCTCAATAAAGTGATCACCCAAACAGTCTGTTGAATAACTTCACCTAATGCGTGTAGAGATGTTCACTAGCAGCTGTGCTATGAAACAGATGTGCGGCTCCAATCGAAATATTTTCACATCAGTTCATGAAGACGGTCACTAAAAGAAGCCCTGCTGTTACTGGGGCATGAAGCTTATATGTGGATCCATAAATGTAATACATGACCACTTGCTCTCTTTAGAGCTAGAACCCCAGATCCAGTTTTAAGAATTAGATTCATCTATTAATACAAAGGAATCAACAGAGAGCTGTGGACAATTTACTTTTTTTTTTTTGGATTGCGTATTTTAAAAAGCATTTCTTTCCTACTCTAATTTGGCAGTTGCAGGACAGGTCAACATAAAAGGCTGGAGAAAGTAAACTCCTTCTCCACTCAGCACAGCTCTAAGGGAAAGGACCATAACTGCTCATGTAGCACCTGCTCATTGATGCATGCATGCCTGCTGCCTGGAAGCTTGGACACATACTCTTTGCCTGTGGTCCATAGACTCTTCGGGTCCATTTGCTCTTGGGACTTACCTGTCTTCACCTCTGCTTTCTCATCACAGCACCAACAGGTGTCTTGGCATACCAGTCCCCCATAGCATCTGGCACAAATTCTGGGATTTCCTTTGGGAAGAAACAAGGACACGGGATCTAAAGCTAAGCAGTGCTCCCAAGTTCTCTAATGTAGACTTCTGCTACACTCGTGTTTAAATTTATGCCAGAGATACATGAACAGCTTCTATTCCACCTATATTGAGCAATACTGCCTGCATTAACATTGTCCACATAGAGCTCGCTAGCAAAGTGGAGTCTTTAGACAACTGGGAATCATGTATTAACATGCTAAGTAATGTCTGTAAGTAAATTCCATTATTTTGTATACATAAAGAGCGCCAAACTCTGTAACTGTTTATTACAAGTTTCTGTTTTCCCCCTGTGGCTCTAAACCAAATCTCATTTACAAGTGGGAAGGTGTTATTCTGCACAGTGTATACCTGACCTTTTATTTCTACAAAGTAATTTCTAGAAACAATGCCAAAAACATGTATTGCTGCTGACAGGGTGACACTGCAGCATTTCATATGCATATTTTCTTGGGAAAAGTATTTGGAAAAAGCTGTAGGAGTCCAATTAAACTTTATCACCTGACTGCATGCTCACAATAACAAGATTGTATATTAATATGACTGTGACCCCAACACACGCAGAGCAGGTCCGAGTTATACCAACAGTGGGCTCCAACACTTCCTCTAGCAGGAAACTCTGCTGGAGAGAGGATACTTAAAGCAAAGACATTTCTGGAGTGTGGTGGTAATGGAATATAAGTGCTCTACTGATAGGGACTGTGCTTGGGTATTGTGCTTAAATGCATTGCTGAATTAAAGCCTTAGGACTTTTCATTCCATATCTACACTTAGGATTTCCCTTAGTATTTATTTTGCTATTGCATAAATATATCTGCGATGATTATCTCAACCGTATCTGGCCACAACCCAGACATTCATTAAATAACCATCACAAGATTGATAGTACTGTTGCTATTTTACAGATACCTGCAGGTATCTTGACAACATACGGGCTGCGGCAGTGAGGAGTCTATGACAGGACATATTTGTGATTAACTCTAGATGCATCCCACAGTACCAAAAGCTTTCATTGCCTAAGGTTGCTCACCAACTGACAGTCAGGTCAGTTTAATTCAGTCACTAAGAGATGAATGCAGACAACCAGCTTTAAAATTCAAGAAGCCCAGGAGTGAAATCTCAGCCCGGCCAGAGAGCTCTTTCATTTCTCCAGATCATGCATTTTTCTGAATGAGGAATACAGGTCAGTATTGAAGGATTTCAATAGCTTTCAAATGTAATGTTATATTTAAAAGATGCTAACATCTTTTGCAATAAAGGCTGTGTTTTGTCCAGCAGAGGGAGACTAGAGTTTTAGAGAAACGTGATGCAAACACTAAGCATAACAAGGAAGATTTTGCTTTATAAGAAGTAGTACCCTAGACCATATGGACAGCTAAATATAGGCAAAATCTGATGAAAATCAGTCTCAAAACCATATTATAGTGCTTGATACTGATGTAGGATTTGTAGCTTTCATCCCACTTCAAGTCTGATCCTGTACAAATAACAAGAAAATACACTTTTTCTAACATGATTTGAAAGTCCTACTGTGATTCTTGATTAAATTTTAAATGCAAAAATATTCAAATGCCACATAAAAATTGGAGTAAAAGCAGCCTTTTCTGCCTTTAAATTGTTTGAGTATTATTCATGTCCACTAGCCTGAGACAGATTTCCTGTCCAAGATGTGTTTGTCAGACGTTTTTAAAATCTGATGTAATACGTTCAGTGAGTTTTTTAGTTACCCGCATTCTTTCAAGTGTTCTTTCTCTATATACAAATGATCCCTGAAACACTCACTGCAAGAAGGGTAAAAAAAGATAATAGAGAAATGTTAGAGCTTTCTGTTAGTTAATAAAACAGAACCTTTTGCCAGGGGTCTCGTTGCAGAATTATCTTCAATAAGAAATGTTCTACTAATGATTTTAAAAAAAAAAAAAAGTTTCAGATAGTAATTGGAAATATATTTTATTTCTTAGATACTCTTTACTTTTTTTTTTTTTTCAAGCTAGAAAACCTAAAACCTATCTATTTAATACGAGTGAAAGAAGAAATTTTAAAGATCTCACTTGAAGAACAGCAAAAAACAACATAGACCCGACTCCAGAGTCTGGAGGGCAAACAGGAGAAAACTATGTCTTTATCCATCTGCTTTCTTCTA
The DNA here is from genome assembly GCF_000708025.1 of Charadrius vociferus. Taxonomy (NCBI): domain Eukaryota; kingdom Metazoa; phylum Chordata; class Aves; order Charadriiformes; family Charadriidae; genus Charadrius; species Charadrius vociferus. The sequence goes on along the minus strand of NW_009647874.1, from coordinate 710,749 downwards.
GTTTTGACTCCACTGTAGTGCTGTTTATCTTTGCTTAACTCCCTTCAGATGTTCTAGTCAGTAACATTTGAGTATCTTTGCTTATATAAGTAGTCATATTAATATCAAGAACAGCATGGTGTGGGTACGGATAGCCCTGAAGCATAGCAGCAGCATACATTCACGGGGTCCTGAATCCACCAAACACCCAAGGGTCCCCAGGACATACCCTCCTGTTTCTCAGTCCACGTCAAGGAAAAATTAGAAGAAACGGTAATAAATCTATACCACTGAATAAAAGTAAGTAGTGCAAACATGTTGTTATCCCCCAAACAACGCTGGTGGCACTGTGCCAAAGGAAAGCTGTTATCCTGACACGGGGCAGAAGAGGAGGCAGTCCAGCCCAGGCCAGCAGCCCTGTGCCCTGAGCAGCCACCCCACCAACTCGGTTACCTTGGGCGATAATATTCCCGAGCCCCTCTCTCACTGTTATAAACTGCGGTGTGCTGAAAAGAGAATTTTGCCTGGTACTAAATGAGAGACTCATGGACAATTATCACACTGTGAGAAATGAAAATTTGTTGGCTTATCACGTGTAGATTTAAGGATGTGAGATGAGGACAAAAGTAAGGTGAAAGCACCTCTACTCTCCCTTTGTACTTCCCTTGCTGATCAAAAGATTTCACAAAGCCCTGTGATGATGAAACCTAATGCTCACTACCCCAACTCACAATGCTACTTAGCGAGGATACTTCCAAGGACAGATAAATACATTCCTGATTCACAGCCACTTGTCTCCACGCTGTGAGCACCCAGCAGTCTTTTCCCATTATTATTTCTGTTGAGTGGCCTGCAGCTTTCCATTCCAGGTAAAAATCTAAGTGTTTTCAGCCAAGCTGAAACAAAATATAAAATAAGATAAAATAAAATAATGAAATAAAAAAGTAAAATAAAATAAAATAAATGCAGTGTGTTTTACAGGAGGAAACACCTGCCAGCAGTGTGCACTCAGGAAAAGTTCAATGGAAACCTGGAGGAAGCTCTTTGCAGTGAGTGCTTGGTCTTTTTATAAAGTGGCCCAGTAAACCATGATCCCAGCCCAGAAACCCAGTCCCTCAGCTGACCAGTTCACCTCTCACCCCGCTATTTCACAACAGGAGAAATCCATCACCCGTTGCCTACTTCAAAAGCAGTTCTAGAGCTGCAGGCAGTGGTTTTTGACCTCACTCCAGCTTATCTGGCACAGTGCACCGTTCACAGGCTACTCAGATTCACAGCTGCAATAAAAAAGAACCACTCAATAAGCAGCTCCTGGTTTTTCCTTTGTTCAGACACACCAGCTGATGTGGTTCAGGGATTACTGCATTATCAGGATGGTTGTGTAACTGAAAGGGGGGTGAATACCGTTTCAAACCAGCAAATGAACTGCGGGGTGCAGGTGTGAGAAGGGCAAACAGAACCACGGAGAGGAAAACGGCAAATCCTTCCATGACAGAACTTGAAAGTAATGGGCACATTAAAAACAAATAAACAGAAGAAGAAATACTATACCTTAACTGCATATTCATTGCTTGTTCTGCGTTATTTGTTAGTTTTGGTGTTGCCAGCCCTCAGAAGAAAAACCTGGTGTCAAAGCCAGGAAAAGATCAAGTGGTTGGCTTAAGACCAATCAAGCACTCCTCTCAGTTTCTCGGTTTGTTTCTCAATTCCTTGGAAACTTTTCCGGAAATCATACCAGGAACACTGAACCAATTCACTGACTCCCACAGCCCCTTAATGGGGACCCACTACCTCCATGCTCTGTGAGGAAAGTTGTCGCCTGTATGTGGATCAAGGGGTGGAATGTGGCGATCCAGACCCAGAGACTGCTGTAGATTGAGGAGTCAGAGATCCACATCACAGTTAACCTGAGCAGGCACTGCCTGTGCTGTGCTGCACAGATCCCTTGGCTGCAGGATAAACTCAGCCTGTAACAGGAGCCTGCAGGCAGCTCCCACTTGGTACTGGTGATCACGCCTCCCCCGTGGCCTTGCCTTTGTCTAAAAAGCCAACAAGAAGTTCTCCTGTGAATGTCCTTCATGAATAGAGTTGTTTTCTTAGAAGAAAACTATATAATAGCTTGAATGACCAAAAAGGAGGAGCTTTTCTCCACTGACAGGACTTGCTTAGTGTGCCCTGGTAGAAATCCACGCAGGCTCCATCCGATGCTGCACAAACACAAGGTTCCCAGCATCTGAAGGGATGTAAGACTTATTTGCTGTCTATATTCCTCTTCTTATTCCGTCTTATTAAAGCAGTTATCTTATTAAGTGATTTGTTGTCAAGCCTTTCTTACTGATATCCAGAAGAGCCCTTCACCAGCTCACTCTCACCTCACTCCCCACCTCCAGGGCAGAACATCCTCACTTCCCACCTGTGCCTTAAAATATAAGCGAGTCTTTGCAACCTAGATATCTACACTCCTCCTACAGTCAAGGGAGAGCTAATCCATACAGTTCATCAGTTCATGGACTCTGCAGAGCAAGTCAGGTTGTGTCAGGTCAGCTGAATCTCTCTCTAGGCTCCACTGGCGGTGCTGACTAGCACTCCGTACAAGGGTAGGATTACTTGCAAGGGTGGCCACATCCTCATTTGATTAGTATGTATGAAATGTCTTTAAAAAATTGAGGTAACAGAAAGCCATTTCAGGTATAAACATTGCCAGATCATCCAAAGGATGACCAAACAGGACCTTGAGTACCCACAAGTGCTTGCATGCCTTCAGCACAAGACAGAAGCAATGCCTGATAGCAATGCTGTTTCAAAATAACTCTCCTTTATGAACACAATCCGTTCAAACTTGCTTGAGTTCAGCTGGACTGAGCCACCTTTTGCCCAAGAACAGCTTTTCCTGATGCAACCAAACATTTCAGCACGACTGCAACACCTGGGAACCAGATATAAAAGTGTCATTGGCATACGTTTAGCAGCCAGTGTTACTGTGCTGTTTGTGGCTAGTCTGGGGCACGTCATTATCTCTCCCAGTTTCTCATATAGATTTAAAGATAGATAGGGACTTAAATCATATCAAGAAACATTACCTCTCACACAGTGACCCCTAACCCTGTAGTGTCAGGCTAGTTAAGAAGTGAACCCAGCTAGAAAGTGCTATAAAACATAAATGGCTGGCTCCAGCAATGAAACAGACCCTCGGACATCTATTAAATGATCATGGTGCAGTACATGGTGAAAACGGAACTAAGTTACTTTTCATTCAGTCAGTCCTGTTGATCTTGGGTATTAACAAATAATAAACTATTTTGCAATTTAGATTTAATATTAGTAAGAAAATTAATTATTCCAAGACTGTTGACAATGACAGAGGCAAGTTAAAATAACCTTGCTGGAGCCACTAACTGACATTTAATGTTGTTGCCAGTAAAGAATCATACTTCAGATGACAGATCGTAATAGATCGTAGAATACTTTGTGTTGGAAGGGACCTTAGAGATCATCTAGTTCCAACCCCCCTACCATGGGCAGGGACACCTTCCACTAGATGAGAATTCAAAGCACTTTTCCTTCACGGGATTAAAAAGGAGTTCATAAAGCAAGCCAGAAAAACTGTTCAGCTGTTGGCTGCTGCTGCACCTCCTCCTTCGCTCTCCTCACACTCATAGGAGGAATAGAAACTCCACCCAAGTTTTCGTTCTACTTCTGCCTGAAGATCTAAGCGGGTGCACAGTCATCGATACAGCCAAGGACTGAAGACATTCAAGCAGGAAAATTTCTCTGGCAAGTTTCTTTTTCCTTCTTTTTTTTAAATTCCTTGGGTGACTGCCCAGCCACCAACCCAACCTCTCGCTCTGCTCACCTGAATCTGTGTGAAATCAGGTGCGAGTAAACAAGGAAACGAAAGGAAATTTTTGTCAGTGTTTGCTGTTGGGATTGAAATGTCTTTTCTCTTTTCTCGCTGGTATTTTTAATTGAGATGATTCCTGTAGCCTCTCTTTAAGCAGAACTTTCCTCTGACCAAATTCTGGAGCTCTGAAGGTTTAGGACTAAGAAGAGGCCTCCTTGAGAGAAATCCAGAAATCAATAACTAGTTACTGTAAAACTGTACAATAGGCAGTAGACTTAACTAGATTGATTTAAATAATTAAAGTCTAACAACCTTTAGTTAATGATCTATCTAGTTCAGATTATTTATCTGCAACAAATTTCAATATACAGCAAAGCGCTCTAGGAGTGCAAAGCTCCAGGAACAAAACACAGAAAAGCTCTGCAAATATTTTTGTGAGTATGAGGCCCAAAGGGTGTTAACGGGTGTTTCTGTTGATTTTCTTTAAGAAGGAAGGGTTGGGTCCTGTATGCTGACTTCAGTCAGAGCTCTTATACTCTGCCTTTTTTTGAATCACGCCTCTGATTACTTTTTCTTGCCTTTCAATGGCCCCATATTTACAGTCAGAATTTGACATAAATGTGTTTGGTAAAATGGTTAAAGATGGAAATGATGTTTTTTTTCTCTTTTTGTATCTGGGTAAACAGAGAGGTTTTTAGAGATGCTGAGAACCACCACCAGCAATATACCCAGCATTTCTGAAAATCAGATCCAGCTTTAAGGAGCCTATAAATGGACCCAGACAGGCCAAATCATAGCCAAAGAAATCAGAGGGCATGGAATTCAGTCAATAAAAGAGACCTCAAGAACAGAGGAGTAAATTTAGATTTTTTTCAGAGCATCCATGTTAATTCCAAACCTCTCTTTCTTCATGCAGTGCTCAATGGCCCTGGATAAAATGGAAGATTTGAGTCTGAAAGAGACAGTGTGCCGAGCTGAGCTAGGTGAAGTGGAAGGTATTCCCCTCTCAAAATCAATATGCAGCACGTGGGACCAAGTGTGGAAGTTTAAAGCCAGACCCGACGATCTGCTCATCGCAACCTATGCAAAAGCAGGTTGGTGTGGGTAGGAAATAGAATGGAAAAGTTTGGGATAGTGCTTGTTGTTGGAATTAAAAATTATGCTTTTCTATTGTGACTGATATTTATTTAATCCCAAACCAGAAATATTTTAAAGACATGAACCTCTGTCAGCTGAGAATAGTAACCTCTGACTTCTTTGGCAGAAGTAACAACCACCTAGTATTATTGAAGTTCAAATGGTCAAAGTCTAATTACCTGTACTTAAATGTTTCCTTTGATTTAGATTATATATGTATATATTAATGGCAACAATAAACCAATAGGTAATGATTTAACAAAGCCTAGTAAAAGTCATCATTACTAAGAAATAATAGAAACTGACTGAACGACTATGGATTGTATTTAGTATTTGGGGAATGACCTGGTGTTTGTAAACCAGTACTGCTTTCTGGAAATGGGTTAATTACAACTAAATTAACTTAATAATTTCAGCCAATAAAATAAAATACCTACTATTAATATTAGGTATCTGGCATTTTTTTCAGTGATTGGCCACTTAGCTCATTTCTATTTCTACTCTTGATCAGACCCTTTATACTTACCACACAGGAAAACAACAAATAACAAGCATCAATATTAATCTTGGATGAATAAAAACACGTACAGTTTAGGAGATTCAGGAACAGATTCAGGAACATTTGATGATCTTAAAAAAAAACATGACTTGAATTAGCAAGAATTTTTAAGTATTTTTTTTTTCAGTAGGAAAAAAACCCAAACATTACCACAAAGAAAACCCCATTATTTTTGTAAAAGCTGAAAGCTTTTAATTTATTTCCTGTATACTGAAAGCAAAACCACGTTATTATATCCAGCCTGGATGAAAACCTCTCAGCCATTGAACAGAAAAGAAATAAAGTTAGGAGACCATTTGACATTATGTTGTATCTGTCAGAGCTGCACAATTCAAGCATCTTAAGAAGGGCTGAGTTTCTTGTCCACGTTCCTTTCCAAGCCATCCCTTGATCATGGCTATAAGGGAAAACAGGCACGTGAGAGACAAAATAACATCTTGTAACTCTTACAAGATGTTGCAGTAGCTCAGGCAGATGAAATGTTGTACTGACCTTCATCAGAGCATTTCAAATGGGAACGTTAAAAAAACTGCAACTATTTTATCTTTTCAAACTGTATGAAATTTTTACACACTCAAAGTTCAGGTATTTCATTTTTTCATTCAAATTCAGGATGAAGACAAATGTTGAAATATCTGAATTTTTGTGAGTTTTGAACATTGGGAGGAGGGAATTTCATTCGTCTCTGCAAATAATACAGTTTCCAAATAATAGTGAGTTTATCCCAGAGCTTTTTTCATTACTGGTGTAGTAATGAAAAATGCAGGCCACATGGAGGCCATTTCTGTTGGCAAGAAGAAGACTGTCTAAAAGGGAAAACCTGAAACTGTGCTTTGGGAACTACCTTGTATTCCCAATTATGTATTTTTCCTGCATTGTCCTCTCTTTCCACTTTGTCCATCATCTTCTGTACTGTTCCTTCCTCCTTTAATACAGAGTCCATCCTTCTGGCTTTCAGTTCCCTAGCAGAAGAGACTCTTGGCTATCTCTGAGGGAAACATCTAAACTGATATTTTCAGGTACAACATGGACACAGGAGATAGTGGATATGATTCAACACAACGGAGATGTTGAGAAGTGTAAACGTGAAACTACTTACAGACGCCATCCTTTCCTTGAGTGGTCTCTCCAAGAGCCTCCAACTGCACGTTACTCAGGTGAATATTATACAAATAGGTTTGTATTTTAGACAAAATGAAACAAAGCAAGCACCCAGTGCTGATGCCACAGGTTTCCTGTGAAAGGTCCCACTTGCTTTGTCACTGAACTATGCACCGTGTTGGGTATTAGAGGTCAGTTCCATTGCTTTAACAGAAACATCTAGTGCTACTCAAGCTAATGCAAGACTGGCAGATGTGACTCAGGAGCTACTGAAGACTATGCTGTTCTGGAGCGGCATCTGAAAGCTGTGTGTGATACTCCACAGTACTTAAAACAGCAGCAGATATGCATAAAATAGCAACACGGGGGCAACTAAATCCCATTCTCTGACTGGGGACTGTACGGAACAGCAACCTGTGTTGTGGATGTATTCCCAAAAGGTGGATAATGTTTTCAGTGGTTTTGCTTCTGTTTAACTGCGGTTAAATTCTAGGGTCTAGTCATCTAAACAAGCTGTGGTACACTCAGGCAATCAGCAGGCCTGACTGTTCTGCAAAGACAGTTTTCTACAAAAGCCTTCTTCCAGCAAGGGCTCCTGTTCCACACAAATCTTTAAGCCAGACTCTCTTCACATTTGAAGTTAAAACGCTTGAGTAACCCTGAAGCAGAAGTGCTACTTTTTCCTCTTCTAAGCTAGACTATGTTGACAGTGAGAGAGACAAAAAATTATAGAGGATGACAGAGGATGACAGATGACGATAAGAAAAAAAAATTACAGAGGTCATGACAGGTGCCTATGCAATGTTGTATGTTACACTGCTGTGTAATTGCTTTGGAGACGTATGATCATTGCGAAGTGAACTGCTGAAAAGTTACTGTCAAAATTCCACATATAAGAATAGCGAAGAAGTGCTAGTGCAATTTAGAGAACAAGTCACATCTCACAATGCAACATCCCACAGGCGTGGAGTTAGCTGACGCTATGCCTTCTCCACGAACAATCAAAACTCATCTCCCTGCGCAGCTGGTGCCTCCTTCCTTCTGGGAACAAAACTGTAAGGTAAGGCGGAAGAGGTAAGACGCAATTCTACTTCACTTGGAAAGAAAGTGACGTAAACCAGGACTGAATATGGTTTCCACAATCTCTGTGAAACCGGAAGGTCTCTGCAGATATTTTCCCTTTAATGAACAAAGCGAGTGGGAAACTACATGACTGTTACCCGCGTTGGATTTCAGAAAATTGCAGCTTCAAAGCAAAATCTCTTAAGCCTCCATCATCAGGCTCCAAGAGAAAACTCCAGGAGATGCTCAGATGCTCAGTATCTATATAAGCATGTGCAAATTAATTTTTCTTTTTCTCTCTCTTTTCATGTCAATAAAAGATAATCTATGTGGCAAGAAATGCAAAAGACAACCTGGTGTCATACTACCATTTCCACAGAATGAATAAAGGACTGCCTGAACCAGGAACCTGGGACGAGTTTGTGGAGAAATTCATGACCGGAAAAGGTGATGAACTGCAATCAGTCGTATGAGAGATTTTGTTCATTTAAAAAACGAATGACATTGATCTATTTATTTCAGCTATGGTTTGAAATCCAGTGCTGACGCTCACAGAGGGATATCTACTGAAGATGTTTCAGTAGTAATTTATCTTCATTCATGGGTTTTTATTAGCACCTAGAGGATAAATTCTATCTTTATATTCCCATTTTGAAAAACAAAAAAAAATTGCTACTCTCTATTCTGTTATCATTCAGAAACTTATGTGACAATTTTCAGGCTTAATCTCTTCTCTCTGAGGTTAAAAGAAACCTGCTTGGAAGCCAGCTGGGAAGGAACAGTGGTTTAATTGGTTTTACTCTAGCCTAATATACAAGAGACCGAGGTTTAATTTTGTGTAGAAACGTGTGTTGTGAATTTGAGCTAAGTGAGTCTTTTAACATAAATTCATCTGTATAAAAATCAAGCATCTGAACAAAGCCGGCTATCTAGCTAAAGACAGGCAACTCCAGCTGATTCTTCCCTTCCTAAAAGAGGTGCTCATATCCAAGAAAGGTTTTGCTCAGGTGCATGGCAGCCTGCAGTTTCGGTCAGTAAAGCTTCCATAGGTCTGTAATATTTCTGCCACCATGTAGGCTGAGAAATACCACTGTCTGGACCAGCGTGAGGGTCTCATGTCTAAAGGAGACCTTGTGTCTCTGACTAGCTTGGCTTGAGAGCCATCTGCCCCTGTGCAGCCATCTGCCCCTGTGCAGCCATCTATCTCTGTCCAAGCTAGTAATCTTGATACTTGCTGGAGAGAAACAGGCAGTTCTGATAGTACACCAAATATTTAAACCACTCAGAATCACAGTATAATGCAAGCTGGAAGGGACCTTTGGTGTCCGCCTGGTCTGAGCCCCTGCTCAAAGCAGGGCCAGTTAAGACAGGTCTTGTCCAGTTGATCAGATGAATCACTCTAGAAACATCTGTTTCTCTCCATCAACCATAAAGGCAGCCTGGATTTTTCATTCAGGGATAAGCATCTGCATTTGTTGCTCTCTAAAGTTACACATGAATTCTGCTCTGAGCATCCATACACCTGAACAATTAACAGCATGAACACTGTGAGAAGCACAGAGCACAGCAGTCACGGCCACAGTGATTCAAAACCAGCTGGGACATGCCCAGACACTCATTATTGGGGAAACATGAGTGCCACAGACAGCTTGGGCCTTTATAGCTCATGATGATGTTACTCTTTTTTCAGTGCTCTGGGGTTCCTGGTATGACCATGTAAAAGGATGGTGGAAGGCAAAAGACAAGCACCGTATTCTTTACCTCTTCTATGAAGATATGAAGGAGGTAAAAGGCTGAATGTATGTTTATAGAGCTCTGAAATCTGGAAGTCCAGTAGATACTACCTACGATCAACAGTTTCCAATTATAATGACAGCTGTATTAGTACATTTTCTGATAACCTGTTCTTCTTACCCTGGCAATTGCAACTTTAACACTATGTTTGATTTCTTTGCTTTTCCTGGCTCTGTATCATATACCACATTATCTTCTCTGCAGAATCCAAAGCGAGAAATTCAGAAGATTGCGAAATTCCTGGAGAAGGATGTGGATCAGGAGGTTCTAAACAAGATAATCCATCACACCTCGTTTGAGATAATGAAGGACAATCCCATGGCAAACTACACAAAGGAGTTTCAGGGAATAATGGATCACTCCATTTCCCCATTCATGAGAAAAGGTACTGAGGTTTGTTACTGGCATCAACTCTGTCTTCCTGACTGTCATTCCGCTTTGAAATAAGCCTTGAAGTACAAGTATCTACTGAGTCATGGTTAATGGCCTTCAGGAAATACTGGTAAATTAATCTTTTTTCTCTTTTTGCTCTGCTGTTTGTAGGGGTTGTCGGTGACTGGAAGAATTATTTCACTGTGGCACAGAATCAGAAATTTAATGAAGATTATAAGAAAAAGATGGCTGATACCTCTCTTGTTTTTCGCATGGAACTGTGATTACTAGCAGTGGTAATTATTCTTTATGATCTTCAGCCTTTTCCATTTTATACATTTTCCTTCACAAAACGCCTGTGTCCCTAAGATTTCAATATCTCTCTTTCACACACCACTGGTTTTTCATTATTGTGAGAGTGCCCAGATTATGTGGAAGTTTAGGTCTCCCTGAAGAAAATAATCCACCAGATACTTCTCATTCATCCCTCCCACAGTAACTTTCAGCATTAACAAAAATATTTCAGATATGCTTTGAGGTTTTGTCTTTGTAAAACTGTAGTGGATATTGCTGGCATTTTCAAATCAACCTCTAATGGAAATTAGAAACCAATAGGAAAAAAGGTGTTAAAGGACTGCGACAGGTGTGGGCATTATATGTTATTCACATGTTGTACAAACATTAATCATTAAATAACAATAAACAAATTTAAAGGTGGTCAAGTATAAACAAAACAACAGAAGTGCGCCAAGTAGAATAATTTTCTTTTCTCGTTTTAAGCTGGACATCATAAATGCCATTGAGATGAAAGCAACATTTCCAAAAACACCAAACACCTACTACTGACTTTGATAAAACCTGCTAAAAGGCTACATAGAGGCATTTATTTAAAAACCAGCTGTGGAGGCAGTAGTCCCTACTGCATCAAGTCAAGAAGCTTTTATCCCTGTTGCCTTTTGAACCAGATAGCATAATCTTCTGTTAATATTCAGAGAATTCTGAAAGTTGGAATGAACCAGGTCAAGAGTCCGTGCTGCATATATCATCTTCCTCTTCTCCACCTCTATAAAAATGTTCGTAGACACACCACTTTACTACCTTGTCCTTTTCTTTGCTCTTCCCTGGTTAACCAAATACACAAACATCCCAATGAGGTCTCTTAGTTGCAATAGGGCCCAGCTGATATTATCAAATGAAGAACAGTTCTGCTGTAGCATTATTAGCAGCACTACAGCCATGCTTTGAGCTTGTGGGAAATTAATTAAAGTTGTTCATAGCCCATTTAATTATAGACAACTATTACTAATCCACTTTTGGTTTTAAAGTGCCACCATTGAGCTTGGCACACAAAAAAGGCACCAAAGAGTTCCTGCTTAACTGGGTTTGCACTCAAGAGTATCAGAGGAAAAACAACATAGACTACAGCAGCTGGAGGAAAATACTGTCTTATTCTCTTTTAGTCTAGTTTAGTCCAGTTTAACACAGAAAATGTTTGCTGGGTGTATTTTCTCTTTGGCTTGTGGAAAGTTTCAAGGATTTAGTAACAGGAGCAGCTGACAACACACACGGTCCATTTCAGGCTACTGATTTAATCCAAATACCTAAAATGAATGCAGTTCTCTAAAGGGCAGCAATATCTTGCATCAACTTTGGAAACAAATGAAAGGCTTCCGGTCAAATGTAGATGTTACATTGTCAGTTCCTGGTCCACCGAGTTTCCCCCAAAAATGCAGGAAAGACTGGAACTTGAAACACGCATTTGCTACACTCATGCAAACGTAGGCATCTGAAGAGCTTTAGGTTAACAGAGATTCCTGCCCACAAACAAAGGATGTCTCAGTAAACTGACTACCTGAGGAAAAAAAAAGTATCTGGCAGAGGCACTGCTGTTCATCACAGCAGAACTAAATATCAGCCTGAGGGGCATTCCGCAACGTGTTTGGTTTTTGTTTATGATTAACTTGACTTGCTATCTTACTATTGCCAGTATGAGGAAAAGGTGTTGCCCGCTCTCTGACATATTTCCATTCTCTTGGGTCGCTCCATGAAATCAGTGAGTCAGCTCAGTTTGTCAATCTAATCCTCATTCAGTGTCATAAGAGCCATCAGTAAACTGAAAACATGCTGAACTCAGTAGCTTGGTGACATTTTATGAGCGGTGCTATACAAAAGGTCACACAGACAACCTATTTGGCCCTCCTTTGAAATCTCTGAATCTATCAGAAGTGCAAAATGCTGACAGTGGCTGAAGCCTGGACTGAAAGGGAGGTGCACAGCCATGCAAGGATAGAGGCACAATATAATAAGGAGCTCGTATCTCATTGGGAAAGTCACCTTTGCTCTCACTTCCTTAGGTAACTCTTCACCCAGCTGCAGTTCAGCTGTTCTGAAAAGCAGATAAGAAGTAATACAGGTCAGAGTGCAGTCCTAGAAAAAAAAAAGGGGGGGGGAACAAACAGTGGTGGATGTGTGGTTACATAAAAAACTGGGTTTTCTCATGCCATTGGTATTATCCTTATATACATTCAAAGACAGAAATGTTTACCTTTATGACAAAATATAGCTGGCAGGGCCATAGAAAAGTGGGATGTTTCTGCCTTCTGCTTTTTCAAGCCACCACAGCTGAGAGAGATCAACCTGCAGATTCCATCATAATTTGAGAAATATTAATTATACCAGTGTAAAACTACAGGAAACAGTGAATTATTACCAGTGAAAATTATTAGATCTGTAGTTAGCAGGACAGTTTGGGAAAGGTCTTAATAGTCTGTATGCATCCCCCAACAGGCCTGGGGACTACCGTGGTTTGGAATGACAATATGTCAATAGAGATGTGCATATGTTTTCGGGTAGATGACTGGAGGGTGCCTACCTCTACAGCACCTTTAACTTACGTATCTTTAGGTTTGTCCATTGTTATGAACAGAAGAGCTTTAAATGATGTGTTATACAGAGATTGTTTACTGATACTAACATTAGTTGGCAAGAGTTTTAATTTATTTTTACATAAGATACTGCAAATCTGTGAGCACCTGCAGAAGGAGATTGTACTTGTTCAGCGAAATTTTTTCAAATCCATTTAAACTATTGTCAAGTGACCCTGTTTACTATTGTGATAGAGCTCCATATAAAGCTCTATTAGACATATGCTCTGAATATATACCGATGCTTTATTTTCACCCAGTTACCTCGACACATGATTTTACTAACCTTCTTACATAGGTGCAACTTCTTCTATGTCAGTTTAAAAAGGACTTAGCTAATGTAATCCCACAGCAACTTCTTCAATGCTGCTTGTCTCTTCTTCTATAAGAAAGTGTACCTGCAGAGTTTTGTTAGTCGGGAAAATTTGTTATTCATCTCTAACAAATGTTTGAAAATCAGTGTTGATTAATACACATTCACACAGTTTTCATAGTTTGGTCCAGACTGATGACTGAAACAAATGACAGATGCTCTCCCCCACCTCTCTCCAAGGAGAGGAGGAAGAGACAGAAAGAGACTTAGGAATTTAGAAGAAATTATACTACTTTAATGAAAATATTAATAAAATAATTAAAAGAAAATAATGAAAATATATACTACATATACAAAACTAGTGTCAAGCAGGATGACGATCATGTCACCAGCAGGCACGGGGAAAGTCCAAGGCTGGACTCAGTGATAGGTGGGAACTGGATTCTGGATTTGCATTCAGGAATGCACGGATTGGGATCAGAGGCAGACAAACAGAGTCCTCCTAGGACATCGGCCATTGAAGGAAGAGGGCTGACCCTCTGATCCCTCAGCTTTTATACTGAGCACGAGGCAGATGGGATGGAATACCCTCTTGGTCAGTTTTGGGTCACCTATCCTGTCCGCTCCTCCCCGCAGGTGGGACCCCTCTACACTTTTCTGCTTCCGACCCTCCAATGGCGCAAATACCAAAGTTAGGTGCCTTGGCTGTTACAGCAATAAGTATAAGCAGGAGCCTCTCTGCATCCCATTCCTTGGTATCAACTATAAACATAGGTCTTATCACTCTGACACTCTGATACTTATCACTCTGACAGCAAACAGTGTCTGGACAATACGCTGTGAATTTCAGGGAGTTCAGTTATTTAGAGGCTTAGCTGCAAAATCACTGAAAAGAAAATTGGTTCTGTTTTACCTCAAAGCAGGACAATGATTCTGTTTTGTAGTTCTGCGTTAAAACTACCAAAACAAATCCTCCTACAGCTATGAATTCCTGCTTCGATACAGACTTTTTAACAGGAACTGCTGTATTAATTCTAGGGTAGTCACGATCATCCTTTAGCTTGATGGACCATAGCAACTAGGGGAGCCATTTTACTTTCACATGGAATGCAACTGCTCAAGAAACAGAATGGAAGAAGCATCAAGCTTCAAAAAATTTAAGAGACAGAAGGGAGCTGTTCTATCTTCTTTAGCTAGCATTCAAAGACAGGGGGACACTGCTTTTCTTTCCACTAATTTTACTGTATATGATCTGCTTCATGCTTGGATTGAAAGGCACCGTTCCTCCTGTTAGGAAACAAACTGCGGACATGAAGTAGTTTTTATTTCATTTCTTCTATCCATATAGGATATGGATATCCTACCCTATAATATATACATGGTATGTTTTTTATAATGATTTATGTCAACACATTCACAAAGAGCCTTATCTTTACAACAAGGTTAATTATTGTTAATTATTAATTCTGGAATTTTCCAGAAGTGCATTAACATTGTATTTTAAGCTGAAGGTTCCATTTCCCTCACGTCCTTGATGAGTGATGCAAACCCTGTCTCAGCACAGGCTGTAGGTGAACCTAGAGGCACACTGAGAGAGAAAGCTAAGCCCTTCATACTAATAGGATGCAACTATGCTGCCAGACCTAAAGCTTGGGCTGGATAACAAGGCTCTGCCTGCCCTCCAGACCAAGCGCAGTCTCAGGCACTGTGTAGGTGGACCAGGAATGTTGTCATGCAGCAGTGTCGCATGGTTAATGTCGAAGAATCAAATTACCCCTGGATTATTTTGCAGAAGGGCTTCGGCACAGCCTGCTACAAGGGCATTTGGTATTTATCAGCAGTGTGAGCCCAGACTGCCTTAAGGGCTGTGTGAAGGCTCACAGTTGAATTACAGCCATCTACCACGACCATGGAGACAGAGTGATGATCTCAAAAGCAAGCCACACTGGGTCCTGCTCTGGTACAGGCAACATAGGTATAGGTAGAGTCTTAGGTTGGACACCTAAAAAGGAAGGTAACTAATATATTTTTCTAATTGTTAAAATTGGGCCTCTTGATTCACATTAACTCGTTGTACAAATAACCCTCACTGACCTACATTTACTACTATCTCTGTGTGCAGCTGAAAGGGCGTTCATGTCCTGTTAACAACAGAACAGTCTTTTATAGCTAGACCCAACCCTAAGTGTTCAAACAAAACGGTAGTTTCCTTGTTTGTTTCACGCTAATCTTTCAACAGGCTTGGTGGGCTTTGCAAGGGAGTAGCAGAACACCAAACTTCTCATCTCTTTCCTATTACAATTCAAGACCAGAATTAGAGACAATGAATGCAATTTCTTTTTTTAATACCTAACCAAACCCTTCATGTGCAAAGTAGTATTGAGATAAACACAAAGGGCAGTAGTGCCTTTGCATCTTATTTGCATCTCATATAAACATTCAGATTAGACTCCCCTTTCACACTTTCTTAACTTTTTCACTGTACCTGGAGCCTCTACCATTCCACTCCAGTGGGAACCTACTGAACCTGAACCCAACCCAACAAAACGGCCATAGTCAGCCTCAGAATTTATGGTTCATTTGCGAGGGGCAGGGAGAAGTTTCCAAACAGAGAAGAATGGTTAACATACTGTAAAGTCATACCCTGCTTTCCTTTATACTGATCTGGCATGTCAAAAAGCCATAAAAGTAGCTCAAAGCAAGAATGCTGATGGGCCCGGCATGGTTTGCAAGCAGAAGAGTCTGTGATCTTCAGACCCTGTTGGAAAGGCAGATTCTACAGTGGCAAGTATTTAAAGCATCATCTCTCGTATGCTGGAAACACATTCCTCAGCTGCAAAATTACAGTAATTTTCTCATTCTGTGAGCTCTTCAGAAAATTCCATCAGGTCCAGTAATTCCAATGATAGTGAACAAGCATTTGTGGCCTGCCTTGATGTAAGGGCTAATCACAGCCCCGTGGAACTTGGCCTGTCAATGAAAGCGGGAGGCAAAGTTTGTCATGCTTTGTCTCAACACATCCCATAAACATCTTGGCAATCTTGTTTTACATGAACAATGCTATTTAAAAAGATGAACTAATTATCTTTTACAAAGATAACAAAATTATAGAATATATGGAGCACGTAAATTGTTCTTGTTTTTCTCACTTATCTTGTCGCAAATCAGCTGCATGCAATTTATATCATCCTACTGGCTCCTTCTGGATAGGTAAGATGTACAATTCATAAGCTGTTTACGAAAATTATGTAAGACTTTTGCAGGTATGGATTGACATTTTTTCCCATGAAATATGGAGCAACTTGTACTTTATTGTAACAAACAGAAACAATCAACAGACAAAATTCTCAATCTTTTTTTCTTCTAGTTACTCTAGAAACCTTTTTAATTCTTCTACCATTCCCTAACCAGGATGCTTTGCAACCGCTGTTGCAATTCCAGACCAGAATGAAAGACTGTCAACACAATCTCAGTTGTAAAACATACCTACATTCTATTGCACAAAATGGAGGGGCGGAGGGGGGGAAAGTGAGAATTGGCCTGTCTCTGTCAAACAGGTAGCTCACAGGAGCAGGGAGCTGTACCAGGGGCTGGGCGCTCCCTAGCCAGAATTGGTTTGTTTCAGAAAGCCCGTGATGAGTGAGGCGGCAGTTCATTGGCTTCAGTACAAACACATCTGAACTCCCTTTGTGCGTCTGCCTTGGACAATCTCCAAAATCAATTTCCTCACAGGCTCAGTCATGAGGTGACCCAAGAGTTGGATCACAACACGTATTTTCTGGGGATAGAAGGAAAGAACGAATTTAGATGAAACATTGTTTTCTCTGGCGTTTTTGGGGGAAAAAAAAAAAAAAAGGTGGTAAGCTTTCCTATAGTGTTCTCTCCAGACATCCAACTTCAATCGCAGACTGACCTGGGAGGACAAAGCAGTGCAGTATGGCATAGTTTAGGGTCAAAAGCTGGATGGTTTTGGAAGGACTGTATCTAGAAACGCTCTTCTTGAAGTTGTGTGAAACTCCCATGTTAGACCATGGCAACGCAGGCCTAGGTACGCCGTTCAGAGTTTGCCAAAGTGGATGAGGAAAGAAAGAATCAAATCTGTTTAGTGCCCTGTGGGGCTTCTAAAAAGTATAATAGAAGTACTGGAAAAACAGCTTCTTGCGGTTTGGTTAGGGAGATATGTTCCTTGCCAGCAACCTCTGTGAGAGCATGGAACCATATACTCCTGCTGCAGTTGTCTACCTGTATAGATTACAAAATACAATATATATATATAATGTACAGAGAATGCACTGGAGGAAAAAACAAGAGAAGGAAATAATTCCTGAGGTATATGTGAAAAACCTTTCTGCCTTTTGTCACTATCTGTCATTTGAGTTTTAAAAGAATGACATAAGTAGATTTGGAAAAATGCAATTTATTCTTCCGAGAGCAGCATTTTGACTAACATGACTCTCTTTTTTTATTAAAATAACAGATATTCTCTCATGACATCATAATTAATTCACTAACACTCAGTATTTAGCCAGTGATCCGTAAATAGAATAATATGCCTAAATTGTTTCTCCCAGGCAACTTCTCATTAAAAAATCAATTAATAATCACAAAATGTCACAAATAATTCAAGCATTATCAAAGTGCATGCACTATTACAATAAAAAAATGTGTGCAATTTAAAACAGGTATTGCTCCCCTCAAACACCTACCCAAATGGCGATAAAAATGTCTGTTAATTGGAAAAAAAACCCAGAACTACAAGTCTTAATACCTGGCTTCTGCTTTTGCTCTGGTACAGTCCTTCATAGCCGACTTTTGATAACTAACTTAATCCCTCTGTGCTTCTATCGAGATATTAAAAAGAGGATCCTAAATCTCTAAGTATTGGCCTGAGCGTATAACCGTTCACCTCATAGTCTCCTTATCATGACAGCAAGAGACACACTTGCCTAATAACAGCCTCCCCGCACTCTCAGGTGCCCCTGCAGCAGCGCGTACCCCTCAGGAGCCCTTCAGGGACAAGAAAAGGCGGGGTGCAGCCGTCTTATAGCCGTACCCCTTTCCCCTGTGCCGTTTTTATTAGACGGAGGGCCCGGCCACAGCAAAATTCCTGTCAGGCGACGATTCCTCGCCAGGGCCGTACCGCAGCCCCCCTTTCCCGCCCACTGCGCGCCGTTGAAGCGCACAACGGCCGGCGCCGCGCGCCAGGGGGCGGGGCCGGGCGCCGAGAGGGGAGGGGCGGGGCTCAGGTGACGGACGTTCTCTCAGCCCCTCAGCCGGCTCGGTGCGTTGACGTTACGCAGGGGGGGGGATGACGGAGGCGGAAGTGGGTCGGGCAGGATGTAACGGCGCTGACAGCGGCGCCGCCATCTAACCTGAGATAACGCGTCTCTATGCTCCAAAGA
>NW_009647874.1:653272-692195 GCF_000708025.1 Charadrius vociferus | reverse complement strand
AGCCAGCGTGGCGGGTGGGGTATGTGAGCTGCAGCCGTTCTAATAGAGGTTCGGTGCCTCCGTCCGCTGAAGCCATCGCAGCTCAAAACGTGTTTTGATGTGAGTTGGTGCGGTCAGAGTTGGGGATGCCTCAAAGTTGCACGCTGCTCAGAAAGCCCCTCTTCGTTACGGTCGGTACCGCCACGGGGTCGCATCGAAGTCTGATGTGTTGTGTTTCTGTACCGCTTAGGCTTTATAAGGGTATAAGCTATTGCAAAAGTAAGGGGTAGGAAGCAATTAAAATGCACAGAGCATGCTAAGCTGTGGCTTGGAGGCACCTTAGTGTAGGTAAAGCAGGCTTTAAATTAAAAAACAAAAAAAAAGTGTGCGGGGTGTGTGTATATATATATAAGTATGGAAGCATACTCTGGTTTCAGAATGGTAGAATGGAAACTTGAGAATCCTTGCAGGATTCACTGTTGTGCTTAGCAGGTTACTTACTATCTGCTGGCTCACACCTTGGGTGCACCCAATCAATGCAAAGTTCAGAGGTTTTTTATTAACTCATCTTCCTCATTGTTCTTCTAATTCAAATGGCTGAAGCCCTTTACATGAGCTGCTTTTGCTTTCTGTTACCAGTGCAGCAAAACTGGATGTATTGTATTACATGATACGCAGTTCTGTGTCTCTGTGTAATAGCTTCAAGGAGAGTAAAAGTGATGTGTACGTTCATCTGACCTTACTATAGTCTGGAGAGATATGTGCTATCACTTTCTAAACAGTACATACACTTTGTTGTACTTAATTGTACTGTGTAAGCATACTGCTTGTAGCAACAGTGTTTTGCTAATTGTCGTGCTGAAATATTGAGAATGTAAATGTTGACAAAGTCCTGCATACCAAGAAAATCTGAAGCTTTAATTTATAGTTTTGTTTATTTTTTTAAATGCTGTATTTATGTTCAATGGGCACATTATTTTCCAATAAGTTTGCTGTTGCCATCTCAAGAAAAACTGGCCTACGTGATACAGAGAGAGACAACTTTGTCCTTGGTCTGTACTTGAACTCGTATTTCTAATGATGACCTTTCTTATTATCTGTATCAGCTGTTCTCTCTAAATTGTGTTTCTCCATTCCAGTAGTCTTTAGATCCAGTTTATTTTTTCCGTAGTTTCAATTATAAGGGATTTTTTTTGTCAGAATAAAGAGAGTAGCAAAATAGAAAAGAAGGTATGTGTGTATACGTAGACACACACACACACAAACACCTAGATATATAAACCCACAAATATTTATATATATACCACTTCACTTTTTCCTTCATATTATCATATGTATATAAAAAGAAGTGTAAAGGTCAAAGCTTGGAAATGCTGCCCGTAATATATTGGAAGTGTCTGTTCCATTTTCCTTTGCCCCATCTTAGTTATGTATGTTTCCTCATGTTCCTGAGTATAGGTAAGCATATCTCATATAAACCACTGTAAAGTAACATAGTCTCCTAGATTAGCTCTGTGGAAGTTTACAGTAGAAGTCGTTATGCATGTATGTTAGGAGTAGGGAGCCCAGAATTTGCAGATCCTTTTCAAATAAGTTTGTCAGGCCTGCACTTCTAGTGCTAACCGGTGTGTTGTTTGTTTTTTTTAAAAAAAAAAAAAAAAAAAGCAAGGTGGGGAGAGGGTTATATTTTGTTCAAAAGAGCCCTGGCCTTGCAGAGTCTCTTCCCATATATTTGTTAGGCCAACAGTTCTAGCGATAACTGATGTGTTTAAGAAAGATGATGTAGTTCAAAAAGTTCTCAAAGTTTGATTTAACTGCTACTCCTCTACAAGTTTTTTCATTCATGCTTTGTTTTAATAAGTCTTTTAAGAACAAGACAGTGAGTCACGCCTTGTAGATAAAATCATTTTTCAGCAGTGTATCAGTCTCTGTGTCAATTCAGTAATAGAATCATAAGATCATACTGGTTTGGAAATCAGGGGTTTTTTTTGTTTGGAATTTCCTATTCTGCTGTTGTATTGCACTAATCTCGATAGATCTCTATCAATTTTTTTCCCGTTATCCTTGACTAGTCCTACAAATATATTTTTAATTTTTTTCTTGATATCTCACTATATGCAGTTATTCTCAGTGTTTGCAGACTTTCACTAAGTTCCATCGGTAGTCTTACATTAAAAAGTTCAGTTACTGCAGATTGTGCTTTATCTTGTTGTAGGTTCAAGATGCTGGGCAAGAGATGGTGGCGTCTTCTGTCACACCAGGATCAGGCAAATCGAAGGTAATCAGGCCTCACAAATCTAATTTATTTGGATAGCAGTAGTTGAAAGTGTTACTGCTTAGCGTGCAAGCTGTGACTAATAGGAAGACAATAAAGGTATTTTTAAACAGTTTCCTGTCTTCTGGACTTCTTGAAAAACTGATTTATAAACACTAGGCTAAGGTGTTTTGGAAAACATGGGAGGAGAAAATCTTTTATTGGTATGTTCACTTCCTGTTATAATATTTGATAAATATTAGTTGCATCCAGTTTTGGCAGTAGTCTGTTTCATAATGTACATAGAATTCTTTGCATATGTTGGAAACAAATTTAAACAATGTCAGTGTTAGGTCAGCATGCTATTTTCAAAACATTGTTCAAATTATATTACTGAATTATAACCCTTCCCAGCTGAGGTTTCCTGTCTAACTGATGCTGCCCAGTTATGTGCTCTAGAATGATTTCGGAACAGTACAGGATTAGGAGTAGTTTCTGTTATTGCACTTGAAATAACAGAATTGGATAACAGAACAGCAGTAATTTGGACTGTTATTGTTCTTGCAAATGTGTAGTAAGACAGTTTCTTGCCCTAAAACTTAACTTCTTGGAAGTGGGATGCTAAAATGCCTGGTTTTCTGCTTACCTTTGGGTTAGAGGAAGCTGGTTGCTCTAATACGTACTTTTTTACAGCTGGACACATTGCCCAAAGAAGATCTCATCAAGTTTGCAAAAAAGCAAGTGATGCTTATACAGAAAGTAAAGTCAAGATGTACAGGTACCTTACTGGAAAGAGAACAATTTCTGCCTTAATGCTTGGTGCTATCTGACCTTTCCTAATATCACTGCGTATTTTTGCTAGACAGATTTAAATTCCAGGCAAATATTCTATATTTTTTTCTGCAATTCCACTGTTTTTTTGTGGGAGGATAAGTACTGAAGTCCTTAGAGCAAGTGAGGGAAGAAAAAGAAGCATTGCTTTTGTCAGGTATTAAGTTAATTTTGATCTGGCAGTATGGCATGATAGAACAATGTAGCCTGTGCAAGAGTTGAAGTGGGATTTGTCTGTTTCCTGTATCAGTTGCAGGCATACTTGTTGCTTTTCAGGAAGCAGATGGAAGGGGTAATGTCTCTGATAGATTTTTCTATAATTAGCACTGTTGTAGAGTATGATGGCTTCTTTAAAGTAGTTATTTTATATTTGTTCATTTACTTTTTTAACAAGAAATTGTAAAATAGACCAAACAAACTTTTGTGTTAACCACCTAGAAGTATCATGTATAAATCTGTGCTGTCATGTGCTGTCCCTCTCCTCTCTACTGTCCCTTTTCCTCCAGTGGCCCACTACTTGGTCACTTCCCCTTGTTTAGAGTTACAGTTACACTGACTGCTGGTAGCTGCCCAGTGAAACAATAAGGATAGGAATGGGCTATACTGGGCTTTTCCTCAGAGGGGTTGTTCATAAGATCTTGTTCTTCTACCTGCTGCCTATCTTTAGAGAACCAGTAGGAACTGAGTGTCTTTTCTCTGGCTTAAATTGATCATGAAATAGAAGGTAAGACAATCATCAAAAGAATTCTTACCTGTTGGTCCTCTACCCAAACAAGGAAGCTTTGCTTCCTCGGGAAACCCTGCGAAATGTCAGGACTGGAGAAGTAGTACTGAATGTTTGTTGTCTTTCCATCACTCAGTAACAAACAAAAACTGACTGAGTAAAAGACATGTCTGATTTGAATAGAAGTGTTTTTAGGCACTGCATGTACTAGTAATTTGCTATTGTGATGGAGCATCAATTCATGCTGTGCAATTTCTATATTTTTTTTAAGAACTAGAGAAAGAGATTGAAGAACTCAGATCTAAAGCAGCTGCTGGAGGAGCTGATGATATTATTCAGGTAGGAATATGTAATGGGTTTCTAATGTATTACATAATGTTAGCTGAAATACATCTACAGAAATTATTTGGTAAATAGCTTTAAAACTGTTATTCAAACTGAATGTAATCAGTTTCCAGGAATTCAAGACACTTCCTAAAACCTCTTTTTTTTTTTTTTTTCCTCCTCCCCCCACGTCCTTACTCCACTTCTCGGAAAACAGTATTAGTTCTGTGAGGAGTAGTACAGAATAGTACAAATTCCTCAGCAAGGCTTTTTCCTTGTGTAGCTGGTTAGACAGGCTTTTGTTTATTTTTAGAATGACCACTGCGTAAAGACTTCAGCCATTTAGAAAACTTTTGAGACGGTCATTTGATGAGATCAGAAGCACATAAAGTTGCATGTCACAAGAAATAATCTTAGGAAACTAACTGGAATTTTTTTAAGTGGCAAGAACATCTGTCTTTCTCAAAGTAAGGGTCATAGATGGCATATGAAAGTGAAAATTGGTAGCGAGGAGGTATTTATCAACTGGAAAATTGTTTTTAATAATTTGGATGGAGATTTCTTTTCTACGGAAGTGAAGCTCCTCCACCACCACCTGGTGATAAAAAAATTAGCTTGTCAGAAATATGATTTTGAACGGAACCTAGTACTCAGCATCATTGTTTTAGTCTACATATTCCATATCTGTCATTTTTGGGCTGAAAGTAACTTTTAAAATGAGACTGATCTGTTTAATTGACAAAAAAAAGTCATGATCAATATGTGAGGTCCTATGGTTTGCAAAAATTGTTTAGGCTTCTGTTGTTAAGAAACCCTTATTTCAGTGATCTTTCTCCCTTAAAATTAGGCTCTCACAGAAAGACTGGATGTTGTACTTCTGGAAAAAGCTGAAAGTCAGCAGCAGTGTGTGGCTCTGAAAAAAGAAAATATTCAAACAAAGCAAGAAGCAGAGGTACTGAAATAAGCAATAGGACATTAGTAAAATATTTCAGAATTATGTTTATCTATTTTCTAGTTTTGTTTGATGTGTATTTCATTTTCATTTGAATCTTTTTCTTCACTTACCTGTGCTCTGTTTTACCTTATGAAACCTTTAGATTATTTTTTTATGTTAAAGCCTATTTTCTCTATACCCCCTAATTTATAGTTTTTGTGGAACTAACAATAAATATAAAATTCTTATATGGACCAGATAGATCTAAAGCTGTTCAAAAAGAATTCAGTATGCACATTAGTAGCCTACATATGTGATGACTTCAATCAGTCAGCTCTTGTCATTCCAGTGGAAATATGAGGTTTACATTCAGATATTCATAGGAAGGAGCCTGTCAGCCAAGGCATCTGTATTGTGTCAGTAATCTCAATTAGTAATAAAGTGAAGCGTGAATTGCTTGCAGTTGGTGAACATTGTTATATTCCAGGTACTTGAATCTGATGCGGTCTGTAATACATTATCAGAATAGTTGCTAAAGCTGAAGTCTTTAATGTGCATTTTGTGAAATTATGTTTGTAAACACAATTCAAGAGTTAGTTTTCCTTTCCTTTCTCATTATGTGAACGTTTTTGTACTATCTGCAGTGTCTTCTGAATTGAGTTGTCCTACTATAATTAGATATTTAAAAACTATAGCGATTTTTAAACTAAGGACCCTTAAATCTTCTAATTCATTATTGTAAAGAGTTTATTTGGAAATTGTGTGCTAAATTACCAGTATTTAATAACTTGCTTGTTTGTTCAGGCTGCCGTGGCTAAGACAGAAGAATTACAGAAGCAACTGGAGCAATCAAGTATTGACTCTCTGAAAGAAATAAAATCTCTGAAGAGTGAATTAGCAAATGCACAATGCAAACACAATGAGGATGTAACAAGGCTGAAAATGGAATTAGAGGAACAAGTGAAGAAACAGATGGGGCTGGTGGAACAGATTGAATGTCATAGTGATAGTCAAAAAGAAGTTAAAAGATTACAAGATGATGTCCAAAGAATTAAATCTACTTATGAGGAGCAAATTTTGTGTCTGAGCAAGCAGTTGGAAACTGTGAATGAGGACAAAAACAAAGAAGTGGCAAGTCTGCAAGAAACTATTAAAAGCAACTCTCAGTGTTACCATAATGAAATAAAAAATCTGAACGAAGAGCTTAAAAAATTAAAAATTGCCCATCAGGAAGAGGTGTCAGAGTTGATGCATCGGATTGAAATATCATATAAAGAAAATGAAGAAAAGCAAAATCAGATAAATCAGTTACAGCACAATTTGGCAGAGGAAAGCTTAAAAAAAGAGAAAAATGGGAAGGATGAAATGTGTGCTTGTACTGATCAGTGTGAATGTGACTTAGAGCAGCTGAGA
This sequence comes from Charadrius vociferus, assembly GCF_000708025.1. NCBI lineage: Eukaryota > Metazoa > Chordata > Aves > Charadriiformes > Charadriidae > Charadrius > Charadrius vociferus. Next base: position 685,736 of record NW_009647874.1, on the reverse strand, counting down.
GAAGTCTTAAATAAAAATGAAAACAAGATAGATGTTGTAGATACACACGAAGAACCTTGTGTAGAAGCAAAAATGGAAGAAAAGGTTAGGCACCTGGAGTACAGTTTAGAAGAGCTCCAGTCCCAACATAGCATACTAAAAGATGAGTTAACTTACATGAGTAATGTTAAACTAAAACTGGAAGAGGAAATCCATCGCATAAAGGATGAGTACTTCCATGAGCGGGAAGACTTGGACTTTAAGATAAATGAATTGCAGCTTACTAAAGAAGATTACTGGTGTGTAATTGAAAAATTAAAATTAGAGCTTCAAGCAGCAAGACAGCACTGTGAAACGACTGTACAAGAGCATAAGTTAGAGACTCAAACTCTGAAAGAGCAACATAAGAGAGAAATTTCTGAATTAAATGAAACTTTATTATCTGGTTCTGAAAAAGAAAAAATGACATTAGTTTTTGAAATGCAGGAACTTAGAGAGCAACTTGAAAAGCTAACTCAGGAGAAAGAAGAAGCAGTTTCCAATTACAATAGCCTGAGAGAGACAATGGAAACTCTACAGACTGAGCTAGGGGAGTCTGCTGGAAAGATCAGCCAGGAGTTTGAGTCAATGAGACAACAGCAAGCTTCTGATGTCAGTGAACTGCAACAGAAACTCCGAGCTGCTTTCAATGAAAAGGATGTTCTTCTTGAAACTGTGAATCGCCTCCGGGAAGAAACAGAAAAATTGTCATCTAATCAGCTAGAGATAGAAGAACTTAAATGTAAAATTGTTAGTCTTCAGGAGGAGAATAACATAATAACAATCTCCATCGACCAAAAAGAGACTGCTATGAAAGAACTGGAAGAGAAGGTCATTGCTCTTACTAATCAAAACAAGGATATTTTAAATGAAGTAAAATGCTTGGGTGAAGAGAGAGAAACCCTTCAGGAAAGTTGCAAGCAAGAACAAGGAAAAGTTCAGGAACTTCAGCAAGAAGTAGATGTTGCTAACCAGTACAATAGCGACCTGAAGAAAAAAGTGGAGGAATTAACAGGGAGACTGAACGAAGCTTTAACTGGGAAGAGTGAAAATGCTCAAACAGTAGAGCAACTGGAAAACCGGATTGAATCTCTGGTGCATGAGAAAGAGAACCTTTCATCTGAAATATATAGTCTTCATGAGGAAAATAAGAAAATCATTCAGGAAAAAGGTGAATTAAGTGAAGGTCTGGAAAAGATTATCTCTGAAAAAGATGGTTGGTTAGTGTTGAAAGAGCAGTCCGAAAACTTAGAAAAGAAACTACAAATGATGACTGCACAAAAAGACCAGATATCAACATTACTTGAAAATGAACAAGCACACAGATCCCTTATAAGAGCTCAGCTGTGCCACTTACTTGAGCAAGTGGGGTCCAGCGTTTCAGATTCTAACGAGGAATATGATTCTTTTAAGTTGTTGCAAATTGCAAATGAATGCTTGGCAAAAATGAAAGAAGAGCAATGCCTTGCTTTACAGAATGAGGAGAAAGTTCTTCATTTGCAACGAGAAATTGAGAGACTAGAGGAAGAAAATGCAGCTCAATATACAGAACATAGATCCCTGATTCAGGATTTTGAAAAAGAAAAAGATCTCTTGAGAGAAGAATTGGAAGGAGTGTTGTGTGAAAAAGAAGCCCTCCAACGTGATATCCAGGAGCTAAAGAATGCCAGTGAAAAAGCAAAGATTGAAAATCAAGATCCTTTGGCTAATATTGCAGAGATTACTCAAAAACTTGCTTTTTATGAAAGTCAAATACAAGAACAGCAAAAAGGATCAGAAAAACAAGACGACTTAAATTTCATTCTGGAACAAAAGGAAACTGAACTTAGAAATGTGAAAGACGAACTGAGTTCTCTAAAGGTTATATTTTGTTATTGAAGTATACAGACTAAACCTCTAAAGTCTTCAGAATTAAGGTTCAAAAAATACTTTCAATTCTCTCTTTTTTTTTTTCCTTGGCCTGAAAGTGAGTTTCCCTTCTAGAAAGCACGTGTTTCTGAGTTTCCTAGCACCTCAAAATCCCCTCCCTCCCCCTAGGAAAAAAAAAAAAAAAAGGTGAAACAAACCCAATGATAATGCGATTTTGACAAAAGTTGCTGTACTTGAACCTCTCTTCCTATCAATACCTCTCAAAGTGATCATTTAACTAGATGGACTAACTGACCTCATAATCTTTCACCTCTAACTTTCCGTGGCTCCATCTCAAACAAAACTGCTCCTTGATCTGCATTAGCTACTCCTGACTTCAGGTCCTGGGAATTGGTGGTTGTGTAAAACTGACAGCTGCAGAATTAACGGTCTCCCATTTTCTGTCCTTGGACAGGATGGAAAGCAGCTGTTAAAGGTTGGAATGTTTTCCTTTCAACATAAGTATGCTTTTCAGTTACCAAACTGATATGAAATTGCACATAAAGACTTTCTTGGTAGTAAGAGCATAGGCACAGTCCAGCTGTAGCTGAAACTTCTGGTGGCTTGTTAGGGGAAAAACAGATATCACAAAGAAATTTTTGTAATACTTCTTATATCTTTGTTTATAATACAGAATTTAATGGAGACAGTGACTGAGAAAACTGACCAACAGTCTTCAGTAGCAGAGCTTCAAGAAAAAATTGGTATCTTTCCCACTGTCCTCTTTTATGTAAACTGTTTGGGGTTTTTTGTTTGTTAGTTTTTCTTTCTCTGCGTAATTGTCCTGTATTTCCTACAAGCCAAGGAATGTGGGGAAGTAGATATCAATGCAACTTCCTACAATATTCCTTCCAGTAGGGATTTAAAATATCGTTAGCAATCTGAAGTCAGTTATCATTTGGTATTTCTTAAAGTTTTTTCTTCCTGTGTACATTTGGCCATAAACAGTGTAGTGGATTTCATCTTTATTTTTTAAATATGGCAAATAATTGTGTCAATAAGAATCCCTAAGGCTGCCAAGAGGAGAGGAAAGCAACACTTTGCCGAAACTACTGTTGCCTTGTAGTTATCCCAACACATTAGAAAGAAAATGCTTCTGAATTGTAGCAACTGTATGTAGAAGTAGACGGGAGTATGGCTCTTAACGTTAACTGTGATGGAAGCCTGTGAAACAGGGAAATATTGTCCCTAAGCTGTCTGTGCAGCTGGGTGTTTTAGCTTCAGATTAAATTCAAATGCTTAACGGAATGAAACATTTGAATGTCTCCCCCTGCTTTATATTTTGTTTTGTTTTGAAGTAATGCTGATATTTGTGTTCTAATTGAATTTCATTTCATTTCTTGGGGGAGAGGAGAGGCATATTTTTTCACTTTCCAATTTATTTATTTTAGGAAGACTGGAAAAAGAATCTGCAGAAAAAGGAGAGAAGCTAAATAAAATTAAGGTGGTTGCTGTGAAAGCAAAGAAAGAATTAGATGTCAGCCGAAAAGAGGTACCCTTACTGCTTTTTAATACAAATAATATTCTGCGTGTGGGTTTCTATTTTAATGACATGCACTTCTTTTTAATAAGATGCAGACGCTGAGGGAAGAATTGGAGTTGGTACGATCAGAAAAAGATCAGTTGTCTGCTTCAATGAAAGATGTCATTCAAGGAGCTGAAAGCTATAAGGTAAGAATAGTACTACATTTATAAAAGGTTAACAGTCAGAAAATACTTTCCTTTTAAAGCCTAGCCTGGATATATATTGCTATTTACTTGCACAAGTATGTTTGGCAAATGAAACTGTGTCAGTGCAGTTGAGTACCCAAATCAAGAAATGTCAGGTTCTAGTAACGGAACTGTGCAGCTGCTGTCAAAAGAAAATAAGGCGATTCCTTTCTACTGGGTGGTATTTTTAAATCTTTTATGTATCAAACAATGTGTTGCTGAGACAAAACATTGTTATGAATTTTTCAAAGTACGTTACGTGGTAGATCAGTTAGAAAGTCCTTAAGTGATAAAGACATAAGCTGGCAATTCCCTGGGAGCGAGTCCTCTTGGAGCACGTCTCTGGGCACACAAAACAGGAGCAGGTGGCTGGGGACACTCGGCATTGATTCACCAAGAGTAAATTGTGTCTGATTAATCTGATCATCTGCTATGATAAAACAATTGGAGTTGTGAATGGGAGGAGAACAGTGGATGTGACTTATCTTGACTTTAGGAAGGCTTTTGATGCTCTCTCACAGTACCCTTGTATCTGCACTGAGATGTTATTCTAAATGGGTAAACAACTGAATAGGTACCTAAAAAATAATTTAAAAAAAATAGTTGCATGGTTTGACTCACAGATAGAGATTAATGGCTTGTACTAGATGCCAATAACGAATCGGGTACTAAAGGGGTCTATGCTGGGACCTGTCCTGTTTAACTTTAACAGTGACCTGGAGAAAATGATGGAGTGCACATTCATCAAGTTCTCTAATTATTCCTAATTGGGAACCAGTCAATAGACACGAGCTCAGGGATTCCATTCAGAGGCATCTAGACATGTGTGAGGAATGGAATGACAGAAACCTTTTGAAGTTCAACAAAGACAGATGCAAATTTCTTCATGTGGGAGAGAGGGACTCAATACAAGCTGGGGACTGTTGCTGCTGAAAAGAATTTCAGGGTTTTATTAGGCAGTACACGGCGAATGAGGAAACTGTGTTCAGGTACCAAAGGTGGCTGCAGTATCCTGGGTTGCGAGAACAGGAGTACGGCAAGTAGGTCAAGGGAGGTCGTTATCTGTCTTCGGTCAGCAGTCCCGTGAAGGTGAAGGGTCTAGCGCACAAGTCCTATGAGGAGCAGCTGAGGGAACTGGGATTGTTTAGCCTGGGGAAGGGGAGGCTGAAGGGAGACCTTACCACTCTCTACAGCCACCTGAAAAGGAGGTTGTAGCAAAGTGGGTGTCGGTCTCTTTTTCTCAAGTAACAAGTAATAGGATGAGATGAAACAGCCTCGAGTTGTACCAGGGGAGGTTTAGATTGGATATTAGGAAAGACTTCTTCACCGAAGGGGTTGTCAAGCATTGGAACAGGCTGTTCAGGGAAATGGTTGAGTCACCATCCCTGGAGGTATTTAAAAGATGTGTAGATGTGGTGCTGAGGGACATGATTTAGTGGTGGTTTTGGCAATGATTCTATAATTCTATGACATCATTGGGAGTATTGCAGTCAGTCTTGTCCCTCTTTCTCCCCCCAAATACAAGAAAGACATTGGTAACCTGAAATAATTTCAGTGGAGGGTGACCAGGATGATCAAGGGACAGGAATATGTGATGTACAAGGCTAAGAAATTACTCAGCTTGGAGAAGACTTCAAAGGGACCTAATAGCAGCCTTCCGGTACCTACAAAGACGTTATCAGGGAAATACAGTCAGGTTATTAATGGTGGTGCAAGATGATAAACAGTAGTCTTAGACTGAAATTCAAGATTCCGACTGGATACATGGATAAGGTTTTTTACCCTATGAGGATAGTCGAGCTTTGGACCAGGTTGCCCATAGGTGTAGTGCCATCTCCGTCCTTGGAGGCAGGTCCTTGAAAAGACCTGGCTGGACAAAGCTCTGAGCAACCTGGTCTGATCTCACTGCTGGCCCTGCTTTAAGCAGGAAGTAGACCACTTGAAGTCTATTGCAACCTGAATTATTCTAGAATTTCTAGAATATTCTAGAAACCTTTTTCAGGGTTTCTCACAGAGCCTGTAATGGAACAATAGCTTTAATTTCATTCTGATATTTCTGATGTTGCAGTAAGACAACTGATATGCTGAAATATTCAGAAGATAAGTAAGCATCTGAGATATAGAATATGCTTATTCAATGTATATTGTAAAAAAAGGTTGGTTTTGTGTTTGTATGTGTTAAGAATCTTTTGATGGAATACGATAAGCAAGGAGAACAGCTGGATTCTGAAAAAGGCAGAGCAAGTAATCTTGAACGTCAGATAGATGACCTCACAAGACAGCTACAGGTGGCGTCCCAGCAGGTTGGTTCAGTATGTGTGTCTGATCTATTGATAATTACAGTAAAAATTATTTTACTTACTGAGTGTAAGTTTTATTAATGTGATTGATACTATATATAGTTTCCTAATCAAAACGTGCTTTGGATAATGGCTTGAAATTCAGGTGGCTGTGGTTTTTTGGTGGTTGTTTTTTGTTGGGTTTTTTTTTCAACACTTGATACCTTATCTGGGCTGTGAAAAAGGTAAATATGTCTAGAATGTCTGGCTTTTTCAATAGATAGTTTAATTTACCCCAGGTCAATTTATAGAGAAGGGCAGGTGACCAACTCTGGCTTGGGTTGGATGTGAAATTGTCTTGCATATACCAGAAATAAAACCAAAGTATCAAACTTGCTCTGTTTCTCTGATTTCACACCTACAGTTCTTAAAAGTTACTGTACTTCAAAAGTGTTATATTTCTTTTCTTCTATTTCTTCCACAAAATGTGTTTTTGTTATTTAATCAACAGTGTTTAAACACAGTAATTAATTATGGGTTTTGCATCCTTCTCAAAGTGGAGACTTTAAGGATGCATTGTGGAGTACCGTAGTAGCATTCAGAAGAGTTTTTAAGTTGGTAATTAAACAGCTGTGAGACGCTTCTGCAAAGCTAACTGAAATGGGTTTGAGATTTACGATTTAAACTCCCAAGCCCCATACATAATTACACTGAAAATCCACCTAGGTCACCATTTCCTTATAAATGGAAGCTAGTAGTGAAAAGCATAGGAAGAAATGACAATTAGTAGCATATATTCTGGTGATTATGCAGACACTGAATTTTTTATGTTTATTATGAAGTATTTTGTAAATAAAAACGCTGCTTAGGTGATTGGCACTTCTTTCACTTAAGTAATTCTTTCACTTATACTTTATCCTTAATCTGCATAATAGAGACTGAGATAAAGCATTGAAGATGTCAAATTTAAATCTGTTAAAATCATTGCAAAATAGTTCAGAGATAGGAGGAGTTCTTACTGTGTACTGATATTATCTCATTGAAGGCTTGATGGTGCTGCAGTTAAATCTTTTCTATGAATAGTGTGATTCATTTATTTATAAATACAGCAGCTGTATTTGAAGTGGGGCAATAAGTGCTTGAACCTTGCCTATTATTGTGGGATGAAAGGATAAATGTTGGGAATTTTTTTTTTTTTTCAGATTTCTTGTAATTCTAGCCATCTTACAGAAAGCTAGGCAAATGAACTCTGAACAAAATCAAATTGTGCTAGTGACTTTAATTTAGCCTATTTCTTAATCTGGTTCAAAACAATTAAGGTGGTCAAGACTCATCTGTAGGAGTGCTATTTGTAAGGAAGTTGGGTAGAAGTTGGTGTTTGTTTTTTAAATATAGACAATATATTATCTGTCAAAGTCACATTCATCTTATGTTTTTATCTTTCCACTATGATCCTTTCAGCATGATCAGTTACAGTCTGCTAATGAAGACCTCCTGGCTCGTGTTGAAACACTGCAATATAATGCTAAGCTGCTGGAAGCTCAGATACTGGAGATACAAAGAGCCAAGGCGAAGGCTGACAAAGAACTAGAAGCTGAAAAGCTTCTAAAAGAACAGAAAACAAAGGTAGTAGTCTGTAAAGATGGCACATAGGCTGAAGCATTATTTTCAGTGGATGTGACTTCTGTTAGACCTTGTAAACTGTGTTTTTATAGAACAAGCTCCATACTGTCTCTTCTTGATACTCTACTCTGTCTTTTTGAAGACTTGGTCCATTCATTGAATAACTTTGCAAGACTGCCACTTAGAACAGATAGGGGGATTGTTACAGAATGTGAAAAACACTTCATAATCTTCTGTGTTTTCCTTTGGTTTCCGGTGATTTCCTCAAAAGAAAGAATCTTTTATCTTTGTACAACCTAAGTGTATGTGTGTGTGTTTAAGTGTAAATAGATGCTGACATCTATTTTGAAATTGGACTGCATAATTGAGAAGTATTTAAATTTCAGGAACATAGCAGTGCTGTCCGAGAAATGGAGGAGCTTCAGATGCAACTTCAGAAGGAAAAGAAACATCTGCAGAAAACTATGCAAGAACTTGAGCTGGCCAGAAAGGTAGAGCTACTGTTCATGTTAGTGCTTAACGGACTACCAAAGATTTTGGCCCATCTTGCTGTGTTGAATGCCTCCCTTTCTGTTCTGAGGATTTTTAAAACCCAAGGTTTGCAAAAGGGAAAACTCGAGGGTTTTTACCCCTGGTTTTGTGTTTGGAGAGCTGATGTGTACTTTGTTTTTTTGGTTTGTTTTTTTTTTTAATTTTTTGTTAGTTTGTTTAGCTTGGGTTATGTGGCCTGTCATAAGTAGAAAAAGAAATAGAATTCATATGTCTGAAGTACTTGTATGGTGCATTATTCGGAAGCTGCCCTTGTTGTAAGGACCGAAAATGGTAGAAACTAATATCTGCAAAATACCTGCTGGTAAAACTGTTAAAACTAGCAACAGGTTTTTCAAAGCTTATGGTTCTTGTTTGAAAGCAGGTTATTTACTGTGGATATGGAAAGCTGATGAATGGGTGTTGCTTGTGGATGTGGGTAGTAATAAAGTTTTTGTTTGATGGGCAATATAGTTTTTTAATATAATTTAAAAAAAAATCTTAGCAGCCAAGGCATATTGTAAGCTGTAACTTGATTGTGTGTAACTTCCAGGATGCTCAAAAGAGTACACTGATGGATATGGAAATAGCTGATTATGAAAGGCTAGTAAAAGAACTTAATCAGAAGATTACTGATAAAGACAGTAGAATAGAAGATCTTGAGCAAGAGACGGGAATTCAGAAACAAAAGCAAGAGACCCTGCAGGAAGAAATAAGTGAGTAAAATATAAACTGCAAGACTCTATGGTATACTTAGTAATGATAAAAAAATACAATTCACAAACAACTCAAGTTGATGAGTAGGAGTAAGGTTTGCAAAGAGTACTAAACAGTTACATAGTCAAAATTACTTTTCCATAAAGGAAACTTTACTAGGGCATCAGTCACTTTGTCCTGTATACAGCAAATAAAAGCCAAATTGTCTGCCCGATAAACTGTGATTCTTACCTCATTAAGTTAATCATAAGTTCTGAAGGTCAGTGACTGACAGGAGTTTTTGGTCTGACATAGTACATACATAAAACTTTTTAGTTAGCATGTGGTTAAACATTCCATTTTTTCTTATCATTAACTGTAAGTCTTAAAACAATTTGATTTATTAGAAGATCTTTGTGATACTTGGAAATTGGATACTAAACTAATTGTTTGCAGCTCTTAAGAAGTCTATCAGAATTTGCTTAGATATTTTCCAATACTTTTAAGGAAATAGAGGAGGGAAGTTTCTTTTGCGTATAACTGCTGTTTTCTGCATTAGAGTCACTTCAGTCAACTGTGCAACAAGATGAGGAAAGAAATGCCAAGATAAAACAACTCCTGGTGAAAACCAAAAAAGAACTGGCTGATTCAAAACAAGCTGTAAGTCTCAATGTCAATGGTTGTATATTCCATTAAAAAAAAAAAAAAAAATCAGCTGATAGCTGAACTATTAAGTTGCTGAGGTTTGGGGTTCTTTAATAACCAGGTAATTTTATCGTGCAGGAAAATGACCATCTAATGTTGCAGGCATCATTAAAAGGGGAACTGGAAGCCAGTCAACAACAAGTAGAAGCCTATAAGGCAAGAAACTTCACTTATTTGTTAGTATAAGGTTTCTTATTTAAGTAATAAGGATGTGATTTGTACTGGGTGGATGGAATATAGGGTGAAGAATGAAAAGGTGTTACTTTTATTGTTTGGGTACTTGTTCTTTTTCTTGAATGAGTTTTGTCTGTTTGCGCCTTTCACAAAAATTTCCCTTGTGGTGGTGTTTAAACAGCTTTACCCTTTCTTGCTCCTCTTTACTTTCCCTTTCCACAAAAAAAAAAAAAAGAGGACTGTGTAATTTGAAGCTTGGAACTGGGATATGTTTTAGAACAGTTCTATAAAAATGGAAGTTGCTCAGTTTAAAAACAGAAGAATGCAGCATCATAATTGGAAATCTCAAGTGTTGGCCATCTGTATAAACTTTGTTATTTGGGCAGAATAGGAACTGAATGTAAAGAAAAGTAGCGGGGAGGGGAGAGGGACTGGCTTTCTTAAATGCTGCCACTTCTTTCTCGTCAAATCTCTCTATAAAAAACTTCTTTTTTTTTAATTAAGTAGATTGTAACCCATAGAATCACAGAATGGTTAGGGTTGGAAGGGACCTCTGGAGATCATCTAGTCCAACCCCCCTGCCAGAGCAGGGTCACCTACAGCACGTTGCACAGGACAGTGTCCAGGCGGGTTTTGAATGTCTCCAGAGTGGGAGACTCCACAACCTCTCTGGGCAGCCTGTTCCAGTGCTCCACTACCCTCAAGGTATATTTTTTTATTGGATTGTAATTTTATATTTACCAGTTCTGTGCAGGAATTACTATAGTAGAATCTTATGTGCTCTGTGACACATGGCCTTGGAGAGGGAAGAAAAAATTATGTCGTAGTGAAGTTTTCAACTGACTTTTTCAGATTCAAGTGGCTGTACTAACATCAGAAAAGCATAAAGTTCAGGAACACCTGCGAACTTCTTCAGAGCAACACCAGCGTACGTTGAGTACCTACCAGCAAAAAATTGCAACCTTGCAAGAAGAGTGCAGAGCAGCCCAGGTACTTTACTTCTTCCACTAATGTCAGAGACTTTAGAAGGAAGATTTACTGCACTCTCTGTCTGCTGTTCTAAAAATATTCTGTGGATCTTTCTGTCTTGTGTTTTTGTCTGTCACAAATTGGGAATTATCCCAGTGCTTAATGTATTTGAGTTATATAGAGGACAAGCCAGAGACTGTCTTCGTTTTCTTGTATCACTCGTGGTGGAATGTCTGGACTGCACTCTTATATTTCCAGTAGGGAAAACCTTGTGTAGTGGGGAGTCAGAGTTCATTTAAGATGATCAGCACGTATACACTGAGGGCATGGAAAAAGAAGCCTTTAAAGAAAAGGAGGGAAGAACAAACAGAAAAGGAATATAATTTGCTCCATACAAAACCAGTTAACACAGATACCACAAAAAAAAACCTGTGAAAAATATATTTGCAAATACCTTTTAATATGCTGCTATATGAACAGTTTCTTAATTGGCAGCTGAGCTGCACGTGAAACTGACACTATTGCTGAGGTTTTTATTGTTTCTGTGTTTCTGTCCATATGACAGTGTTAGGTGTTCCTGGAGTCTAGTGTTTGCATTGGAGACAGACATTCAGAATATAGTAGGACTGTTATGTTCAAACTACCTTTGTGGAGATTACTGCTCCACACTATGGCCCCTTTTGTATGATAGGTGTGCATCCTGCAGAAAAGTAACAGTTGAACGCAGCCTCTCAAAAAACTGCATTTTAAAATGGTGAACTGAAATGGACAAACTTTGTGGTTGCTGCCAGAGGAGGCTTGCCTGAGTTGTACTGGTAGATATGGATCATGGTTTTACAAACGCATTCTTCATAACTGGGGACTTACAGTACCTATCCATGGTGGCTTGCTCCTTGATGTTGCGAAACGAGTAAGGGTGTAGATCTTCCACGATGGCATGGCTTGAAGCTGTTGGAAGTTTAGCGTTCCTCTTTAGGTGCTCTACATCTATAAAATAGGTATTAATACAAGGCTATTAACAAAGGAAGATTCTGTCTAAAGGAAAGGTGGACACCAAAGCAGATACTAGGTTAGAAGGCAGAAGTCATGCTGACATTTAAGGCTGTGTACCTGAAGACTTATGATTAGTCTAACTCATGTAGTTGGACAGGAAGAAAAGAGGATTAACTTAAAGAAGATGCCCACAATCTTACAGACTCCAGAAAAGCTGGAGCAGTGGCTAACCAGGGTCAGCACTGTGAAATTTCACTTACCAGTTCAGCTGAAGAGAAACTTTCGAAACTCCTCCTCTTGGAGATGAGAACATTTTAGTCATCTCAAGGATGACTAATGAATCCATGAGTTTCTCCTAAGATCCAAGAATGAAAACCTACACCTGCATTTTCTTAGAGGACTATACAACACGAGTACTTGAAGGATGGGATTAATTCTTGCTGTATAGTGTACAGTCAAGGATGAAGCTACTATGTTGTGAGGTAATTTTCTGTATGTACACAGAAACTTATTTAGCCGCTGAATTTAGAAGAGGAGACCAAACAACCTTACAATCAACTAGAGTATTATATCTTGTACTGTGTATTACCATTACAAGACTGACTTAAATCCTCAAAATTATGCATAACTTTAAGGCATACTAGATTTTTTTCACCTGGGTAGTACAAAAGGAAAACAGAATTATCCCTTTTTATCCTTTACTTCTGCTTTCATTTAAACCTGTTTGATAGAACCCCTTGGTTGTGAATCTCTGCTGAATGCAATTTTTGAATTTGCAAGTGTTCGTTCTTTTCTATAATACTGATATGTTGAAGATCAGTGTCTCTCAAGTTTCACTTTTTATGATATTCAATTAAAGTCTAAAGAAACATGATCTGTTATGGTAGTCAGTATTTTAGTTATCCACTTAAAATAATCAAATGCAACAGGTGGTTCATAATTTCTTTTGTCAATGTAAGATGCATTTCATTTTAGAGAAATAAGGGAGCAGCAGTTAATAGCATAGCTTATTAATGGTTTTTTTATCTTATAGGCTGAACAAGCATCTGTTACTTCTGAATTCGAGAGCTACAAAGTCCGTGTTCATAATGTTCTAAAACAGCAAAAGAATAAATCTGCTTCTCACACTGAATCTGAGGGAGCCAAACAAGAAAGGTAAAACTAAAATTTGTATATGCATACAGAAAACTACTGATACTTGAGCTATCGTGTTTGCCTTGCTAATTTCTGACCAACAAGGGAGTTATGCTATTTAACTCTTTGCTTCAATAAGGAAAATATCAGAAGGGAGGCAGTTTGCTTCCCCAGTTACTTTGGCTTTAAAAAAAAAAAAAACAAACACAGCTCTATTTCTATAAACATTATTTGATCTGTAGTCTAACTGTGGCTCTGCCTATTTGAACTGAAGACAGATCATCAGGTTGTACCAGAGTGGTACTATGTTAGTTTCTAATTCCTTGATTTGCCTTTTTTAACATTTATTTTTGTGTACATTAGCCGTTGTTACAGTCAGAAGGAGAAGTAAAGTGTTAGGAAGATTCTTACGATTCTCATGAGCAGAAATTAGCCAGCATCTTTTGTGTGGACTTGACACATCATTTTCTCTGATAGAAAGTATTGCAGCAAAGTACCATTTCCAATTAAGAAGAAAAGAGCAGATTGATACTGTTCAGCTGAGCTCACTTTGAACTTTTTCAGGAAGGAATGGTTTAGTGTACAGTCAAGGATGTCTGGCAATTAACTGGCTGCCAGTTAATTCAGATTTATGAAATACTGCTGTCTTAAACTGTTATATGAGGAAAGACTTGGGGGCGGGGGGGAAGTTACACTGCCAAAGCTTTCCTGAAAATCATTTAAGTGTAGTTGTAAGCCAGGTAAATTCAGATTCACTTCAGAAAATGTGTGAACCTACTTTAAAAGTAGATCAGTTCCTGTAAGTTATTTTTATAAGTTATTGATAGCTGTCCTTGGTGACAGACGGCATTTATGTGTAAGATGTCAAAAGTAATTGCTGACACAGATCTTAAAAGAGTACATGCAATTGCTGCTGAAAATCCACCAGAGGGAGACTTGTGCTTTGTTAGAGGACTTTGGTTTTACGGTATCTTTGGGGCTTTTTAAATACATCTACTCCTTCTTTTCTTTCAAGCAAGCAAACTGCAAGAGTTGCATTTCTTTGTCTCTCCTTTTTGCAGAATTTTAAAAAGTTCTGGCATTGTTAGGTTTTTGTGAAAGAGGGTCACATTGGAAACAAAGTGGACAAATAATAAAGCAATAACCAGATGATGTAGTTTTCAAAGAAATGATTTACAAGTATCAACTCTAAGGTTAATGAAATACACAGTTCATGAGATATTGAAGATGTATATAAGTACAGAAAGCATAAAAGGAGAATGTGAGATTTTTTCCTCTTGGTATATCCGATTTTGATTTATTTCTGACTAACAAAGTTTATCTGTTTTTATGGATTGTTGTGGCTTTCTAGTCATTTGCTCAAAATCTCCTCCAAAGACTTGTCTCCCATATTCAGTCCCACTGGACTGATGTGCATTTACTACACAAACAAAAGAACTTCCACCACTTTTAAGAAGAAATTGTTTCTCCCATCTGTATCCCGTATATTCTCCTTCTGGCTTGTTCCTCCCAACCAACTTGAAGTAGAAAGTGGTAGCAGTCGCACTTTCTATCCCAATAGTTACATTCCCAGCAGTTCAGATGAGATGTGATAAATCTATTTGTACCTATATTGAAACACAGTTAGAACTTTCCTAATCGTTTCTGCTGCAGTCACATTCTGAGATTTGTCACGGTGCTGTATCGATTTAATTAATAAATAAGCAATTTAGATCAGCTATCCAAAATGTTGTAGATATAATACAGGTTCTGAAATAATATAATTCTTTTAAAATGTATGTTGTTTGTTTCTTTTTTCTCCCCGTTGTAGAGAACAGTTGGAAATGGTGATAGATCAACTTAAAGTTAAGCTGCAAGATGCTCAGCATAATTCACAGACGAATGCATCTGAACTCCAGGCATTGCAGGCTGAACATGACACCCTGCTGGAAAGACACAATAAGATGCTGCAAGAGACTGTTGCAAAAGAGGCAGAACTCCGTGAAAAGTATGGTCTGCTGATGAATAGATGGAGATGTTTTATTTTGTGTGACCTTTAAGGGCTAGGCCTGTAGTGGCCTATAACTGTATTGCCAAAGAAAGGGCACAACTTTTCAGAAAGTTAAAGGAATTTTCAGAAGGATTGTTTGCTATTTTTCATCAGTCTTCAGAAATTTCAGCAACGAAAACGAAATAGTAGCTGATGACGGAATTTGCGATTTCTCCAAGTTTTCTACCTGTTAACTATCAGATTTTTTTTTTAAGCATGTTAACTATTTTAAGTCCAGTACTCAGCACTATGTTTGTGTTAGACTGCTCAACCGAATTTTTATCATAGAATGGTTAGAGTTGGAAGGGACTTTAAAGATCATCTAGTTCCAACCCCCGTGCCCTGGGCAGGGGCATCTTCCAATAGGCCAGGTTGCTCAGAGCCCCATCCAGCCTGGCCTTGAACACCTCCAGGGACGGGGCATCCACAGCTTCCCTGGGCAGCCTGTTCCAGTGTCTTGCCACCTTCAGAGTAAAGAATTCTTTCCTAATATCTAATGTAAATCTTGCCTCTTTTAATTTGAAACCATTAACCTTTGTCTTATCACTATACTCCCTCCCTATCTTTCCTGTAGGCCCCCTTTGAGTACTGGGAGGCCGCTATACAGTCTCCCCAGGAGCCTTCTCTTCTCCAGGCTGAACAACTGCAACTCTTTCAGACTGTCTTCATAGGAGAGGTGCTCCAGCCCTCTGATCATCATGGCCCTCCTCTGTACTCACTGTGACAGCTCCATGCTCTTCTTATGTTGGGGGGCTCCAGGGCTGGATGCTCTATGGATGTTTCCTATTAGAAAAATACGGTAGTTAAATGCAGAGCAAACAATTTCAATGACAAAATATCCAGTCCTGCACCCACCAAGTGCCCTTCTTACAGAAAGTATGGTTTTCTTAAGTCTGTGCTTGCCACAACCTTAATCTGCTATTTCTTTCAAAATATAATGAGAATGTTTTCAAATATATTTCAATATATTCTCAATATTTTTAGATTCAGTCTGTTTCATCTGTATCACTTGAAAAAACACGAGTACCTAATACTTGAGCTCTTCACAAAGGGTGTTTTCTTGTCTTGAACAAAGAAGTTCACATGAAATAGTCATTAGAAATTACAGCTTAGTATTAGGAACTGTTGACTTCTTGTCTCTATCTTTGTACTGTTTTATCTATTCCTGATAGCCACATGATGATTCATTGTAATCAAAAAAATCGTGGTGTTCTGCGTTTTTCTGGAAACAACCCATATCACAGTAGGCTCCCTTTGTACCCAGAGAGACTAGTTCTTTGCTACTCTGGCTATATTTAAGTTTGTGTGCTTATAAGGCCAAGTCCTATGCTTAGTCTTTCCATACATGCACTTGTTTAATTGCTTGTGACAGTTCTGTCTTGCTTCTGGAGTACCTCCAAACCAAGTACAATTGATGTGTTACTGACATTTTTCTCGCTAGCAACTACACTCTTCTACCTTCTTTTGCACTGGAAGCTGAAGCTTAAAAAAAAAAAATTAAACTTAGCTTCTTGAAAACTTATGTTTTCACAAGTCCTGCATAACATTTTGGTACATAATGTTAAAGGAAGTGGAGTATAAGGTAAGTGACACGTCCTGTATGACAGTATAAACAATCACACTGCAGTTTTGGAGTTTAAGAATGTTTAGACCCCAGTGTCTCTAATACTTTCATTTTTTCCCAAAGATGTCTGAATTTTGTGTTCTGAAATAAAAATCAAGAGTTTATAATAGCACAGTGCATTCCTATGATAGGAAAGAAGTGTAACTTTCTCAGTCTTAGGTTTTCCCTGTAAAAAGAGGAATTTAAATGGAAAAAGTTGCACAGTCATTCTAAGATAATGACACACATGAAAATTGAAAAGTACTTTAAACTTCAAAAATTTTGAAATGTAAAAATGACTGTTTTGCTGTTTGTTTCTGTTTTGTATATACTCTGTTTTCAGGCTCTGCACAATACAATCTGAGAACATGGTCATAAAAACAGAGCATGCCCAGACTTTGAGTCAGCTCACAGCCCAGAACGAAGCTCTCCGAAACAATTTCAGAGATCAAGTCAGGAACCTGCAAGAAGAGCACAGGAAGACAGTAGAGACACTTCAGCAGCAACTGTCGAGAGTAGAAGCTCAGCTCTTCCAACTCCGGAATGAACCAAGCACTAGAGGTAACTTTCAGTCATAACATCAGGTTTTCTTGGGTTAGATACAAATTTGTGTACCCGAGTCTGAATCTAAAACATGCTTATGGTGCGTGGTTCTGTAATACACCAGAAACTTTTTCTGGAGCATTTGCAGCATGTTGCATCAATCCACTGATACCAAGTAAGAAACATGTCATTGTTATTACTGTCCCTTTAGAACCTTAAAGTACTTGAATGCGTCCAGAGGAGGGCAACAAAGCTGGTGAAAAGGCTGGAAGGCATGTCCTGTGAGGAGCAGCTAAGGACTCTGAGTTTGTCTAGTTTGGAGGAAAGGAGGCTGAGGGGCAACCTCATGGCTCTCCACAGCTTCCTGAGGAGGGGAGGTGGAGAGGGAGGTGCTGAGCTCTTCTCCCTGGTACCCAGTGAGAGGACATGTGGGAATGGCTCAAAGCTGCACCAGGGGAGGTTTAGACTGGACGTTAGGAAGCATTTCTTTACCAAGAGGGTGGTCAAACATTGTAACTGGCTTCCTAAAGGGGCAATGGATGCCTCGTGCCGGCCAGTTTAACAGGCATTTGGACAATGCCCTTAATAATATGCTTTTAACTTTTTGGTCAGCCCTGAAGTGGTCAGGTGGTAGGACCAGATGATCACTATAGGTCCCTTCCAGCTGAAACTATTCTGTTATGTTCTAGAATCTGTATCAATGTTACCTCTTCTGCAGTGCCTGCATTGGTGGACAGATGGAGGGAAATACTTTGTAAATATTCAGTGCTCTTCCTATTAGTTTGTCTTAGATTTTGGATCATACTGAATGTCTGCCTTCAGTATCAGGGATAAAGCTAAAGAAAAGTGTACTGAAAGCTGTTTTAATGATGTTTGTTGTTGGTATACTTGCTATTTGATTGCTCTTCTAATTTAAGATTTTACTGTGTTCAAGCTCAAGCGCTATTTTTATATCTGTAAAGTTACTAATTAGAATGTAGTTGGATGTTTGCCAAACAGCAGTAACAGGTTAAGAAGTTACTCTTTCCATATGTTTCTGAAACAGCAGGACAGTGCACACAGTATTAAAACAGAACAATTTACACTTCCCACAAAACTGGTTGAAAGAAAAGCTAATTCTGTTTTGCATTAAAAACATTTGACACTCTTGTCATAGCTACAGCACGTCTTCAGGGAGAGTTGTATGAAGGTTTCATAGTCACTGAAATAAAAATTGCCAATCAAGTTTGGATTTAGAAACAGGATTTGATTGGAATGGTCACTTGGAGGTGAAAGGCTCTATTTGCTGTTATAAATATTATGTGTGTATCTGGCTTTCCCCCTTTTCTTCACCCTTTCTCCCCCTGCTTTTTGATGAGTGTTTTATGTACTGCTCTCCAATCTGAGACAGTCACACCTATGAAATAGCCCTACCAATTTCGTTCTGATGACAAACATCAGTAAGTATCTTTCAGGTTCAGCTGTTTCAAATCCAGCAACGAAGAACTTAAGAGAACGGCGAAACACTGACCTTCCTGTTCTCGACGTGCACACTATAGCTAGGGAAGAGGGAGAAGGTATGGAAACAACAGACACAGAGTCTGTCTCTTCAGCCAGCACCTATGTACCCTCCTTGGAACAACTTCTGAACTCCCCAGAAGCAAAACTTGGTAGGTAGAACATGTGGCTTTTTGAAGCACTTGCCGATGTAAGTTGCAGAAGTTTGTGCCCTCAGAATTCTGAGAACATTGTGTTTTCATGCTTTTAGTTGCAAGACACAAGTCTACTGAAGTGCCACTGAATTTACACTATTCTGAATTTCTGTAGAAGTTTTGTCCTTGAGTAAGGACTAACAATAAAACATTGCTACAGGTTTTAGTGATTTAAAGATATCATATTTGTGACTTTCTAAAGGGAAAAGACTGGATGAGCAAGACAGTGAATAGTCGCAGGACTTCTTGTATTATGGACTCGTCTCTAGTAGAAACAATTAAGTGCTGATTCAGCTCTTGTTAATGAAAGGATAAAATGGCTGTTTGTCTTCACGTGGCTTATTAGAACAGGAATTTATTCATAGGTTTTTTTCTAGGAAAATGAAAGCCAGCATGAAGAACAATGTTCTAACAGTCCCCCCAAAAAAGTAGAAAAATATATGGTAGCTTCTAATCATGTTTTAAAAGTCTACTGAATCCTTTGTGGAGAACTGTTGAAAATGCCCATCTATGGGTAGGAAACAAGGGGTAAATTAAAACCATGCATCGTGACATACTTAGAACTGATTTGCCAATCCTGTTCTAATATACTTATATATACAAAAGTAGATCACAAAACAAGCATGCAGCAGCAGTGATGCCTGTTAATTTTGCAGTCTGACTTTGCATCGATTTTGTTTCTAAGAAACTACATTAATCAAGTCCTAATGTTAGGTTAGTATAAAGTAGAGGCAAGTGCTTTTTCCTTCTTTCAGTTTTCTTTTCCAATTAATTGCAGAACCATCCCAGTGGCAAACAGAACTCACCAAGGATGAACTGATTCAGAAACTAAACACAACCGCAAAGAGTGCTGATCACTTGAATGAATTACTTCGTGAATCAGAAGCAACCAATGCAATCCTAATGGAACAAATAAAGGTTAGCAGACAGGCAGGAAATATGGGGACAGCTCTAATTTCTATGGCCTGTTTCTTAGACCTAATATTTAACACTTAATATGTTTCAGATAATCCTAGTCTATAAAAATTTGGTGATGCAGAACCTCATTTTGGAAGGGCTTTTATTCCACAGAACTAATTAGCGCTTCCTGAGTTTATTTCAGGCTTTTGGGTTTTTTCCATGTGGTTCCTACCTGGAGGCAAGGCCGGGGGGGGGGGTAAAAGCTGCTATGAAAGAAAACCTCAAGAGTGTGGAAGTTTAATGTTTACTAAAGTGCCTTTATTGTGTTCACGTAAATAAAAGCAGTAAATGCCAAGGGAAGCATTGTCTGGTTTCTCTTCCTGTAACCCCTTTTAGCTCTCAAGATATGTGTTTAGAGATACACGTACTTAAGGAGTTTGGTTTGATTTGATTGTAATTCCCTGAATTTTCTGAAAGCATTTTTGAAGTTAGCATATTCTCTGAACATGTTAAGCTTTCTTTTATAAAACGTTTCTTAATGAATGATATTGTCAAATCTTTGATCCACCGCTTATTTGTCTGGTTTCTCTTCCTGTAACCCCTTTTAGCTCTCAAGATATGTGTTTAGAGATACACGTACTTAAGGAGTTTGGTTTGATTTGATTGTAATTCCCTGAATTTTCTGAAAGCATTTTTGAAGTTAGCATATTCTCTGAACATGTTAAGCTTTCTTTTATAAAACGTTTCTTAATGAATGATGATATTGTCAAATCTTTGATCCACATCGCTTATTTAACTGTTCAACTCTTTATCACTGACATTGAATAGTTAGTACTGTATATCATTATAACTACTGCACAGATTTTATCAAAAAAGGTTATTTTTGATCAATAAGAGACTATTTCTGGACAACATTATCAGTGTTCAAGTTTCACTGGATTTTTGTCCAGAATATGTTGCTATGCACACATAGTTCTTTTTGAAGCAAGCTGCATAATTCATTTTTTAGCTCTTCAAAAAACCTTTGTCCAATTGCTCATTATATGAAGCAAACAATATTGCATATTTTTTCCTTCACCTGCAGCTTCTTAAGAGTGAAATAAGAAGATTGGAAAGAAATCAAGAGAGAGAAAAGTCTGTGGCTAATCTAGAATACTTGAAGAATGTTCTATTGCAGTTCATATTTCTAAAATCGGGAAGCGAGAAAGAAAGGCTGCTCCCAGTAATAGACACCATGTTACAGCTCAGCCCTGAAGAGAAGGGGAAGCTAGTTGCAATCGCCCAAGGTAGGTGGTGTTCAAAACATTGTCACAAAAAAAAGGAAAAGCGGAAATAAAGGCAACTGAAGTTCTGTGCTTTCTTTTTTTGTAGACCTTTGAGGAAAAACAAAGCTTAGCAGCATAATGCCAGTGAGCTAGCACTAACACCGTTTTGCTCTGTTGGGAAGTTACTATTCAGTTTTCAGAAAACAGAACAAATACCCAAAAATATAAACAAAAATAAGGCAAAATATAATTTCTTCTGAAACATACACGTTTTAGGAAGACAATAGTAAGTTGTAAAAATTTATTGTGCTCATGTTGTGAGTAGAGTTAAAGATTTCTGTCAAAGTGACCTTAAAATAGAGGCTACTATAAATTACTACTTTATTGGCAGATGTTCTAAAAAGATAATTAAAGTGGTCCTCTCAATGCAGTACTGCGGATCTAATATTAGTTTCACTATATTAACTTCCAAAATCTCTTCAAGAAAATATGATTTTTGTTTAAGAAATAAAGGAACTAGGGAAGGAAAGAAAAAGAGTTAAATCTTTGCAAGAAATTACCCAAGAGCGAACTCTATAATAATGTCCTGGCTCCGCTTCAAATGTTCTGTTTGAGCGTTTGTCCCCTTAGAAACAGTTTTTGTCACTTCTCAACAACAACCTCCAGGTGCTCGTACTTCATTAGCAACTGACCTATAGTTTATTTTAAAAGTAATATAAATAGTAAGTACTGTGTATATGTATAAGCACTTAAAAGTTGTGAACAAGATGAATGAGGGAAGTGGCAAAGTACTGCATTCCATGATAGGCTTTGCATTTGGAAAGATGAGAAGTAAATTAAGCATTTTGCTGCTGTTCTGGCACTCCAATGAACACTGATTGGATTTTTCTGGGGAAAAGTGATAAACAGCCTCTTTAAAACATCCTTAAGTACCCAAAGTAAAGCGGACTGGGTGATAAAATCCATGCACGCATCTCTGGCAACCCAAGAGTAAATACTGAATGTTACCTCCTCAACAAGTTTATGAGAACAACATTTAAAAAGGACAGAGGTTAGTGGGGGAAACGAGGTCATGTAACCAAATGATGCAATGTCTAACATAATGAACTTAGTTTAAAGTATGTTTTTCTTTCTCCTTCAGGTGAGGAAGAGAGTACCTCAGGGCCCTCTGGGTGGGCCTCATACCTCCACAGCTGGTCTGGACTTCGATGAGACAGTGAAAATGCTGAATCTTTAAATACATTCCACAGTTGCAAAAAAACAAAATCTTAATGTAGAAGAATAATCTGTTGGTGTTGTAGCATTGAACTACAGGTTTTTATTTCTGTGTGTTATTTCCAGCTTTTTAGGCTCTTCTAAAAAAGAAGCCCTCGGTAGCTCTGAGAGACTGTCCTATATTATGCTCTGACAGCAGTGAACTATTCCTCTTGTAAATGTTAAAGCTGGTGATCAGAAGTATAATAAGAAGTGACAAATTAATTGCAAATTGCTTGGAAACAGAATTGGACAAACATGTGATGGCTCTTTTGATACTGATTTAAAAACTTGATCTAATATGTAACTGGAATAACTAGACTTTAGACTTTTACAGTTTCTTTCACATTTTTGTCAGCTCACTAATCTATATGGTTAGTGTTGAAGTAATTAAAATGGAGTTATTTTCTCTCTGGTGATGCTTACAAAATGTAAGATCACTAAGAAACAGAAATGGCATTTTCTGCTTTGACTTGACTCAATTTTTATTCTTGGGTTTTTTTGGTTTGGGGTTATTTGTTGTTGTGTGGGTTTTTTGGGGTGGTTTTTTTTTTGTTTTTGCAAAAGCTGGATTGAAAATATGAAGGGAACAGTCCACAAAATGTAAAGAGTGCCTACAACTATATGAAATAGAATGCTTGGCATATCTGGGGCATGGTACTGTAGTAGAGATTAATGGCATCTATGGAAGTCTTGGGATAGTACTCCAAGAATCAGGGGTCATAAGTGAGCTGAAGCTTTGGGAGGAAGGACTTAAGCTATGGCTTTTTACTCTGAGGTTGGAAGTTTGTGTTTGAGACCAGGAAGAAATGTTTCATTACTGTAGTGATGTCTGTACTTAGTTGAAAAGACTACTCATACTGACTGAGTCATATTGAGGACACTAAAGGAAGAATCTGAGTCCATAGATCAGACTCCTAACAGTAACTTCTGAGAGAAAAGGAAAGAGCTTTGGCCAATCAATGCATCTTTTAAATGTTCTAATGGTTGAAGATGTTATACCCCTCTCTCGTTTCTCTGTGTTTGCACACATCATTTGCACAAATCTTTTGCACAGATGACATAATCTCTGTTCCAGGTTATTCAACAGAATGTTTGGTTTTCTTTAAAAATAAAAATCTCTGACATAGAATTACTACTTCTATTATCAATACAGCACCTCTCTTTTTTTTTTTTAATTTCAGTCGTCTTCTCCCCATTACAGTCCATGCTGCCTTTCACCATCTTAATTTATTTGTAAGTTATTAAAATGCATACACGTTTTTCAACTCTGCTTACCTTTCAACCAGAGTTTTTCCATGTCTTTGACTCCAATTTTCATGCTCTTTGTGCTGTTTTACAGAGAATCATTCCCTGGCATACATACCAATACAAAATACTATTATTCCTTTCCTGTCTTAGTTGAGGCCCTGAGGAAGTGATGCTTACTCCTTTAATATCGCCTTATTCGGGGCTGAGATTAATCTGCACATAAGAACAGCAGAAAGGCAGCACACATTGAGAATAAACCGTTTAGTAACTGCTTTTCGTTTAATTTTTTGCTTCTTGTATATATTTCAGTACACAATCAACAAAGCCAACAGGCTTTATTTAAGTACTTTAATTCCTTTCCACAGTCTTCAGCACCTTTTTTTTTGTTCGTTTGTTTTGGGGTTTCTTCCCCTTCCCTTCCCCCCTTCAATATGTGTTTTAACTGGAATTGTTATGGTTTGTGCTACGAGTGAAAACATTCTCTGTGGACTTTCAGATCACAGAACCAATAAATAATAGTGTGGGGATGAGTCTTTTTAGGCATCTGTAGCTTGGAAATGTAGACAGTAAACATGAGGCTATGTTTAGGCTTTCTTGCATTTGCTTTTGAAACCATTACCATATCTTCAGCATTCATGGTTTGCTCCAGATCTCGGGTGTTGAATTCTAACTCCTTATTCACAGTTGGATTTGGTTAATGTCACTCAAAAGAATGCCAAAACACAGCAACAAGAGAGATTTGAAACATGCATAAAAAGAAGTGCAAGTCATTCTGCTGCTGTGATTTTAACAATGGAAGCACATGAGTGGAAGGGTACGACTTTGTCTTACTTAGTTCAAACTCAGTTTTCAGCTGACCTGATTTAGTCTCTTCTGCACGATGTCTGCTCAGCTCTTGCTAAAGAGTCGTGACAAGTTCCATTTAAAATGCACATATTTCAGAACTGTAGGTTATTTAACATTGTAAACTGTGAATGAATGTATGCAAGTAACATATATGACTGGCTCTGTTAAATACTAGTTTCTTATTGACATCTTTCAAGTCTGAGTTGCATGCTCACTGTTTTTAGTAAAACTCAAGTATTGTACTTATGAATGTAGTGGACAACTTGCATTCCTTTTTTTTTTTTACAATGGAAGATTAAGATATTAATTAATGTAAAAAATATTTTAATAACTGCTACTAAATTGTGTTCTGTTGCTAAGATTGCCAGAACTTACCTTTGTGGCAATAAACTGTCTGTAAGCAAATATATCAAAGTTTAATATACACTTGCAGTAAATGGCATAGAAGAATGTGGACTAGAAGCAGGGTTATTTTGCATAGAAAACTTTTTATATGTCATATATTTGCATTTGTAATGTACAGCATTGTAGCTGTGATTTGCTTTCAAAAAGCAATTTAAAGTTTTAACTAGTACTGCTGCTGCTTGATGAACTGTGGTGTTCTTTTTTGGAAGAGCACTGTGCTGACTTTGCTTTCTGGTTCTTTTGTTTGTTTGTTTTCTTTACAGTGCCATATTTCTTAGGATGTTTCCCAGAAATTGTAACCCCTGCCCAAAGAGTTTACAAGCTTAGGACCAAATTTTACTCTTCTATCAGCCTGCCTTCAGCCCAAGCCTCAGGAGGGCATAATAAGAAAGAGACTCTACTGTCACTATGCAGAGTATATATTAATTAAAAATCAAAAATGGGAGTGAGTCACAGTTCCCAGGCCTGCATGTGCACTGTGGCCGAATCTTTAAAATACCTATGCTGACTTAAAAACGAGTTATACGCCTTTCGTGTTCCCTTTACCCAGAAGGGAAGCTCATCTGTGCAAGTGAAACGTGCTCCAGTTGAAAGACAGGAAGACCAGAAGTTGGGCTGTAGTGCCTATGTGGCCAGCTGGATTTGGGGTTCAGCATAGCCAAAGGGTGCCCATGTTGGAAGTGATACATGGGAGAGTAGAGTTGCTTTTTTTTCTTTCAGGACCCTCCTTCCCCAAAGCATAATTGAGAGAATACATTGTTAGATTATTTTCTAAATTTAAATCTTCATTTGGCTATCGCTCTCCATATTTTACTTTGATAACAGACAATATATCCTGGAATTGTGGAAGAATATTTAAAAACTCTCCTTAGTTTGTACGAAGTGGCTTTGAAGGCAGCTTAACCACCTGTGCTTCATTTGGCTTATGTCTTGGCTTCACCTGGTGCACCTGATTCCTCAACTACCTGATAGTTCTGCTCTTACTGGTACTGTGAAAATATCTCCCTTAGGAGTCTTGCAAATAGCAGTTACCACCCACAAGCTGAGAAACCAAATGTATGAAGAGGTAAAAAAATATATTTATTGTAGTAATTTCAGAATTGGTAGTCTGAATAGAGAAATGTTTTGGTTGGAAATATGTCTTTGGCCTTTTCATGTGGCCATTGCTTCAATAAAATTCACGTTTACTCAATGGAGTGCCTTTCTTTTTCCTTGAATGCCTGTTCTTACCTGAGAAAATGCTACTCGGATGCAAGGTAAAAAACAAGGGGATGTTTACTGTAGTATTAAAGTGAAGATTTTATGCATCTGGTATAGTACCCGCAGTCTCTACAGTGTTATCTTTACAGATAACAGTGATGGATACTTCTGGATGAATTGAAGAGGGAGGGAATTTGGTTTGTTGTAGGGTTGTTTTTTTTTTTTCTAGGAAAAAATAAATAAATCAACTTTTCAAAAAAAGGCTCATTTAAATTACTTCAAACGTGTTACTAGCACGTCACCAGCAATCTGATGACATCTGACATGAAGGAGAGGAAGAGAGATGCAAAAGGTATTGATGTGCCTGTTAGGAAGATTGCATTTAGTATTTTTATTTTAAGTACTACCAACATCCTTCCAAATAGCACTCCACTTTGAAGTGGACGTAATGACCTCCTTCCTGATTCCCTGTGGTAGTTTTTCTGTATCTGCATGGCTGTCCTAGCGCAAAGATTAGATGCTGTATGGACGAAGAGGTGGTTTGTGTGTTTAAGTGAGAGCCTCATGTGTTTATCTTCCTGCCATCCATATTTTTTTTTTTTTGTTAGACTATGCTTATTATACAAATATGTGGTCCGGGAGGGGATGGTAAGGTGCAAAACGAAGTTGACATAAGAAATGGATATAAAACAAACTGATATTTAAAGTCAACTTCTAACAGCTTTCGCTTAAGTGTGTATATGCATAGGGGAAGGGAAATAATTGACTGCTCTTCAAACTGAGTTTGATCTAAAATGTATCATCTTGCAAGGATGAGAAGGTGCATTTTAGGTACAAGAGCTTCCTTCCTGTCCTGTGTTCCTTGGGCTCATCCTGAGGACCAAGGCTGGACTGAATAATGAAGACTGAGGATAGTAGAGCAAAGTGGAAAAATGTGCATCAGTTACTGCTCCAACAATTAAATCCACTTTGGTATTAGCGAATAATTTATTATTTTTGCCGTCAGTTGAATGCCTGTAGGCTTCTTAGGAAGCCAAGGTAAAGGTAATTGATGTAAGAGCCAAGGTGCTATTTTGGGCATGGGCACAGTCCCAGTCCTCTTATAATGGCCTTTGAAAGTGTTTTAAATTGATAGACATTGGGTAGCGGCTGTATATGAGTACAGGCTTTAAGGAGTTTTTTATGGTTTCATCTGGAAGCTTTATTGCTTGAAAATCGAAGCTTGTTCTGAGAACACTCAGACTGTTTCCGGAATGGAGGTACGTATTAATTCTTGGATCTCTTGCCCTTTGCAGCAAGCAGAACATCTCAAAAGTAAAAAAAAACATGGAAACCATTACAGAACTCCAGAAAAAGGCTTTTACCCAAGTACTGTCATTTTGGCTTTCAGCATCCAAATATTTATACAGACTACTTAATGTTCCTCTCGCGAGTAGTCACAGCATTGACTTAAACCTGCAGCGATGTAGGTGAAGCTGCCAACCTTTGCAGATAGATGGGTGTCACTCCACTCTACAGGCAGAGGGTTACAGCCACTCTGGAAGAGTGGAGAGAGAAGCAGCTGGAGGCAATAAAAACTCAAACTGAGTTTGATCTAAAATGTATCATCTTGCAAGGATGAGAAGGTGCATTTTAGGTACAAGAGCTTCCTTCCTGTCCTGTGTTCCTTGGGCTCATCCTGAGGACCAAGGCTGGACTGAATAATGAAGACTGAGGATAGCAGAGCAAAGTGGAAAAACGTGCATCAGTTACTGCTCCAACAATTAAATCCACTTTGGTATTAGCAAATAATTTATTATTTTTGCCGAAAAATTGATGTAAGAGCCAAGGTGCTATTTTGGACAACAGCTCCTGTTGTCCATGTGGTGGTTCTCTCTCCCCGCCCCTACTTCCCCACCAGCCTTTCCTTGGGAAGCTGTTTAAACCAGTTGTTTGCAGAGCGGTGGGGGATAACAGATGTATCATACTTTTCTTGCAGGAAGAGGATTTTCGGAAAGCTCAGAAAAACTAACAATAGGTTTTGTAATGTTCTGTGGAGGCCAGAAATTGCAGTGAAAAAAGGCTAAAAAGAGAAAAAATGACAGACTTCAATTATTACAGGTTGAAACTTGTTTCCTCCCATCTAGTTGACCCCAAGGTGTCTGACCGACTTCTGTGGTGCCTGAGTCTGAGCTACACTTCCTCGCTTTGGAGGACATCAGAGCACTGCCATTAGCAAAAACTTCCAAATAACCATACAAAATAATAAACAAGTAATTCTAACTGGGTGCATCAAATTGTTGTTATTAATTAAGGACTTTTTGGTGTTTTTTTGGTTTTTTTTTTTTAACCAATGGTGATACCACTGGTCTTGTAATGGCTAGGGATGCTCGTGCTAAAATATGGTCCATATGCGGTAGAGAAGGACGGGGTCTGTCAGCAGGATTTGTCATCAAATTTGTTCCCTACCTTCTGCAGTGGGACAGAGATCACTTTGAAAAACAATTTCTGATGGGTGGGTTAGGAATTTGGAGTGGCTCAGGGAGAGATTTATTTTTTATGATAGGTGGAACATAACGAGAATAGTCTGATACACAGTCATCCTTTCTGTTTATTAAATTAACTATTTTTATAGCTTTATCTATTGATGTAGACTAAGCTATCAGTTTGGAATCAATGCCATTAACAATAAGCATTGCTGTGGACAGATCTCCGTATTCCTCAGTTATATGCAAGTGGCATACAAGCTTAAATAAAAAGGTGGGAATAATACCATGGTCACCAAAAGTCATTAAGTTACTTTTTAAAGTACCTGTTTAGTGGTGCTGCCATAAGCTTTTTCTTTAGCCATTAGTTTGTCCGTCCAATTACCGACTTTGTCACGAAACAGAAATTTATGCTGCTAAATGTGGAATTTTAATGATCAATTTTGCAGGGTTTGGAGATTGAGCTATAAAAGTTATACCCCTGTTCTTGCACTATCTCCTTCCACCTCCCAAGAAAAAGTAAAGCCAAATATACCAGGCAAGTCTAAAATGCACAAAGCGGAAATTTGATTTTGCTTTTATAAGGATGTCGGAACTATCACTAAAATAAGTTTGTTAGTATTCTGAGTAAAGCATATACTTATATTAAAAATAGTGAATATTTTTATATGGAGATCAAATAGTGACCAAAACTTGTTTCTACAACTGAGTTTTGAAAATTTATTAATGCTGAGCAAGAATGTGAAACCTAGTTAAATTGTAACTTGTGAATTCATTAAAGGTTTCACTAGGAATGCTTAGCTGGACGCCCTGTGTTCAGAAATCATTCATATTTAAATGGTCAAAGATGCCTTTGCTGTTGCTGTGACTTCATAGCTTTGGAGGTATGACACGAACACTGACACCGTTTACAGTTGAAATTCATTGGTTATGTTAAGGTAAACAACCCCGGGGCTGCTGTGTTAACAGGCAGGCGGAGTCAATCACAAGGTGAGGAAGAATATACCATCTGCGGTTGCATGAAGTTCTGGGAGAAAGCAGAAGCTAGAGCGAGTATCTACAACAGGTGGAAGTTGCTTATTCGAGTCTTTTCATATCACTGTGGCAAAACTGTAAAACGCTTTTTCTGGAAATGAAAAAGAACTTGGTGTAACGATGCTGACATTGGTGACTGAAGACAGGCAGTCACAGTCTTTCACCAAGCAGCCTTTTTCTCATCTCTCTCCCCCACAACCTTTCCTTTCTCACTTCTTCCCCGAGCCTACAATAATGGACTCGGTGGTGTCAGCAAAGCTGATAATGTGTACAGCTCTGAATAGATACGGGTTCTGTGCTGTCGCTTCCACCGCTGCCAGCCACAGTGCTACATGTTGGCATTTCAACAACGACGGAAGCGCTCTGCAAACAGAACATCAAAAGCATATGTCTACTTAAAACTCCTTTTTACTCTAGTCTAGCAGGGAGAGATGGGGGGGGGCAGGGGGGAGAGACATTAATTTTGTGATTAATATGCTGGTCTGGAGACGCGGAGTCCAAAGTCCCTGCTTTGCCACATGCTTCCTTTGTGAATTTAATTTCAATTTCTCTGTCTCTGTTTCCTCACTCGTCTGCTGGGGATAATGGCACTTCTCCTCCTGATGCCAAGTACATTAGCAGTAAAATGTTTAACTTTGTGATGGGTTTGTAAGCAGCAATAAGTAGGCATATTACCATATTTTTTAAAAAACTGCAGCGGAAGAAAACAGTCAGAGCCTTTCATTATACTGGATTGGAAGGAGGGATTTTTATGTTTTTTTCTTTTGAGTTTGCGGTGCGTGTTTGTGAATCCTACTCAATTGTTTGTCTAAGTATTCTGGACTGAATTTTAGAAGTTAATTAGAGTGCCAGCATGCTTTAATACTATGTAATGAGGAATTAGTAACAATTAAGAATTGTTATTTCTGTTGTACAGCAAGACACAACAAAAATTTAAATCAGAGCCCAAAGCCAAGGCGCAAACTTGCTGTAAAGCGCACGGAGCCCAGGGAGGCAATCTCTGAAACTCAATTCCCAGCTTCTCTTGGTACAGCGTTTCCAAAAGCTGCTAGTACTTAACGTTTGGCACACGCGCGTGTTTGGGGAAGGCTCTGCCGCTCTCCGTGAATGCCTTTGCTACTCTGAGATTATATTGCTTGCTTGGCTCCGGGGATGTCATCTTTAAAAGCCCTGGAAAACTGCACATGGTGCAATTCACTTGCCATTAACCTATTAACGTGCTCTCCACAGGAAGGCCCGTAACAGCTGTGCTGGCTGGCAGGCCCGGCCTGTTAATTATTTCCAGAGTTTACTGTTTTGGAGTTTGCTGCCCTGGTAGTGGCACGTCTGCCCGGCCACCTCCCCCTGTTCCAGGCTGTGCCAGTAGGAGGTGCTGCTCTTTGGCCAGGCTCAGCTCTCCACAGGGATGGGCAATGGGAGAGACCCCGAAATCCATGCGGCCAAACAGAGGTTAATTAAAGACATTCATGAAGCTGCCTCCAAGTAATGGCAGACTGCCCAAAGTTGGTTAGAAAAAAAACAAAAGGGTACTATTACCTTCAGCTGGCACAGAATGCGTACTTGCTTAGATAGAAGGAAGCTCTGCTGACAGACTCGTTACAATGAGTGGGTGTTTTGGGGTTGGGATATTTTTTGGGCGGTGGGTTGTCTGCTTTGTTTTGTTTCATTTTTTAACAGGATCACAGACTAATTGAGGTTGGCAGGCATCTCTAGAGGTCACCTTGTCCAACCTCCCTGCTCAAGTTGGGCCACCTGGAGCAGGGTGCCCAGGACCATGTCGCACATGACTTTTGAGTATCTCCAAGGCCGGAGACTCTAGAACCTCCCTGGGCAACCCGTGCTGGTGCTGGGTCACCCTAGCAGTAAAAAAGTATTTCCTGATGTTCAGAGGGAATCTCCTGTGTTTCAGTTTGCGCCCATTGCCCCTGGTCCGGTCACTGGGCACCACTGAAAAGAGCCTGGCTCCATCCTCTTTGTATCTTCCCTTTTCAGGTATTTATATTAATTAATAAGGTGCCCCTGAGCCTTCTCTTCTCCGGGCTGTCCTCACAGCAGAGATGCTCCAGTTCCTTAGTCGTCTTAGTGGCCATTTGTTGGACTCTCTCCAGGATGTCCATGTCTCTCTTGTACTGGAGAACCCAGCACTGGACCCAGCTCTCCAGGTGTGGCCTCACCAGTGGCAAGTAGAGAGGAAGAGTCATCTCTCCCCCTTCTGGCATCCCATCCCTTCACTTTTCCAGCCATATGCTTTATTTCCCTCTTTGTACAGAAATGTATTTCCTGTGATGCTAAAATTTTGCTAGGTTTGGATTCCTAAACTTGGCAAGCAAAACCAAACTGTGCCAAGGAGCAAACACACACTCACAAACAAAGAAAAAGCCAACAGTCAGATGCCTCTGTGTTTTCACAGCTGTAGTTCTACCCAGAACTGTCCTTGGGGCATATCAATCAAGTATCTTCTGTGAATTATATTCCTGAAAGTTTACATTTTTTTTTCCTGGTGTTAATGGATACTGAACTAGACATACTCCATGTACACGTAGTCCGAATTACTTTCTGATGTGTACTCACTTGCACCTGCCTACGCCGATTTTCACTGGGTTAACACATTCCCTGAATGTATGGTCGTCTTGGAGCCATATCGAGACCTCCTTAATCCCAGCACTCAAATATTTGCATTTTTCATTTCACCACACCACTTCCTTGTTCTGATAATGAGCACAGCAACGGACGGCGATAGGGATTGCTTAATAATCCTGCATTTTCTGTAACGCTCTTTTCATTCATCCGTCAGTCTCCGAAACTTGTGTGGTTTGGAAGGAGATCGCTCCTCTCCAAGCGAAGCCGGGCCTCTGCCCTCAGCTGGGGCAGCGCTGGGGCTGAAGGTTACTTATTTCTATTTATTTTGTTAAAAAAAAAAAAAAAGGCAGCTGAAGCCGAGCGAGGTGCTGGCCTCTTGCCGTGCCCTTCCTCATTAGTACTGCTGAAATTTTTTCAAATGTGTTGATTAACAATGGCACATCGCGGCGGTAAATACTCGCCCGAAAGGTGTGCGGCGCCCGAAAGTTCCACGCTCTCCTGGTGGGAACCACACCGTACCACGCAACCCCGCCCGAGAAATAGTAAGAACACTTGCCATTGTTTTGACAGCAATTGTCTGCTTTGGGGAGAAAAAAAATAAAAAATAATAATAAAAAAAAATAAATAAAAAGTCAGCACCGACTCCAGGTAACGCCGCAG
>NW_009647874.1:645554-652595 GCF_000708025.1 Charadrius vociferus | reverse complement strand
CGGCGGCAGAAATGCCGTGTGTCTGCCGTGGGCCGTCCCCGCGGGGCGACGGTCCCGCAGGGGAGCAGCGGGGTGGCCTGCGCGTTCTTCCCACAGCAGACTGGAAATCGGGCACAGAAACTCCAGTATTAACTCGTTCTGAAGGGCGCGTGAGCACGGTCTAATGCCCTTTGCGTTAAAAGGCGTCTTTCCCCTTTCCTTTTAGCGCTTTTAAAAGCGTGGTGCTAAGTAACTCCGGTGTTTATGCGGTGAGATTGGTGTAGTTGTGTGCAAATCCCACAGTTACTGAGAAGTCGTGTCTTAGGGGAAGGTTAGTGGGGATGGGTTGCGGAAAGCGAAGGCTGTTCTACCCATCACCCGGCGTTTCGGCGCCTCACCCGTTGCTGGAGTCGTTTCTTGAGACGAAATGCCCCGAATTAACGCGCTTGGCGAGTGCTGTGCTAATATGTCGACACCTGGGGTTGAGGGAAGGGGAAAAAGCGCGATTTTTGTCCCTGGCTTGGGGCTGCAGGTGCTGGGCGGCTGCTGGCACACACAGGCTTTAGCCTGGCTAAAGACCACCTTATCTTTCCCGTGCCCGATTTCTGCTGTGAATTCCTGCACCTCTGCACCACCCCTTTGGAGAAAAGCTGCGGCGGCGGCAGCAAAGCCAAGCCCAGTCGGGGCTACCACGGTGGCACGCTGTGCCCGCCGTGGGGTGGAGTGGGATGCTGAGCTGGGTCAGCCACTTCCCGGGAAAAAGACGGTAACATGATTCACGTGTATCAAGGTAACTGTTTTTTCTTCAGTTGTTCCAAAAGCCGCTCGCTTTCTTAGCAGGCGATGGGTGCTTCCAGGCCCAGGTTTCTTTCTGCAATCCCGAAAGTGGCCGAGTTGTCAGTATTCGTGCTGCGAGCGTCGGTCTCTTGCAACTGCACGTGGTGCAGCCCCACATAGGTGCATCGGCTGCGGTGCAGAGCCTGCCTCTCCGGGTAAATAGAGTAATTACCTATTTGGCCTCTGTTGTGCTGAGGTCGTCAGGGAGCAGGCCCACTGCCCTGCTGGTACATGCTTCCCAGGATACGAACGAGGCTACACCCCTGGCACAGCAAGAAATTTTGGGACAAAGTCAGGCTAGAGCCTATGCTTGTAGGAGCTTGCTGAGACGAAGTAGCAGAGCGCTCTGGTGGGAGCCCACCTTGCTCAAAGCTGTCTGGGGAGACCTTCTTCGTCACAAAAAGTAGGTGGTGCATCCCACAGTAGGCGAGCGGGTGACCAGCACGTCCATGGAAGCGGCGGTGGCAGAACACCCATCCCAGGGTACGGCTGGCGGCTTGAGCGTCCTTCCCTGGCAGCGGGGATGAACCCTGCCGCATCCTGGCCAAGCAAATCCTCCCACAGTTGAGAGTCAACCTAATGTCCTACAGCTGCTGATGGGCTCTGAATATGAGCTGCTGGCCCAGCAGGGGCTGGACATGGTGCCCCTTGGCTTAAATTGGCCAGTCCCCTCTGGGGGAGGAGGTTAAAAATTGGTGTGTTTTTCTTGTTTTGATTCTTTAGGGAAAAAAAAACAACCAACCACTAAACGTGCAAATGTTTCATTCAGAACCACTTTTTAACAAAATGTAAGGCGATCTCAAAAGCTTCCGCAGGCTGAAACTCCTAAGGGATTTTCAGTCTCGACTTTTTGCTCTGA
The DNA here is from genome assembly GCF_000708025.1 of Charadrius vociferus. Taxonomy (NCBI): domain Eukaryota; kingdom Metazoa; phylum Chordata; class Aves; order Charadriiformes; family Charadriidae; genus Charadrius; species Charadrius vociferus. The sequence goes on along the minus strand of NW_009647874.1, from coordinate 650,920 downwards.
TTTAGAGAGTTAAAATAATGTAAGTTCTGGGGAAGAAAAAAAAAAAAGAAAGAATGACTTGAGATCTCTCTCCAGATTTCGTACATGGAGGAGGAGCAGACATCTGGTCAGCAGGTATGCGTGCAGGGTTCGTTATAGTCCTCTGAAATACTCTTCTTTTTAACTTTGGGGTTTGTTTTTTTCCTTCTCCACTTCATGGAGGCTTTCTGCACTCCAGTTACTGCTGCGGCTTTTGTTTTGCAATGAAAGGATCTTGCAGGCTGGCGCTGGTAACCTGAACACCCGTTTCCCAGGACACGGCCATCGCGTTCGGCATCAGGCCGGGAGATCAGACTCTGCCCCGGAGGAGAGGCGTTTGGGCAGGGAAGGATGTGCGGATTGCCTTGTAGTTGGGACGGTGCTGGGTAGCGGTTTGGGTTTCAACGTTTGGGTTGAGAGTGCGTGAGTTGGGATTTTTTTAGGGGCGTAGAAGGGATTGTGGGCAACTTTTCCAGCTGGTTGTGCTGAACTCATCTTGATGTGTTATCCTTGGAATGAGTTTCTTACGCGGTTCAGAGAAAAACGTTAGCTTGCAGTTCAGAACCGTTATTATCTTAAGCTTTTGTAGTTTCCTAGCACAAACTAAGTTTTCCTTTGTAGCAATAAATACGGGCCAGCATGCAGTAAAACACTGAACAAAGCGAGCTCCTCTTTATTCAAGGCGAAACTACATTTGAAAAACTGGGATAGACTCACTGGGTTTACAGCTGTTGTTCCACTGTAGACTGTGAAGCTCAAAAATGCGGGTGCTTCATAGTTTTACTGGCTTTCATAGGGGACTCCATAAATAAAGAGGTAAATGTGATGCTGCAGTTTGGTCTCAGTTGTAATGCACAGGTGTTTTTCTTAGCACTGGCTCCATACAGTTACTGCAGGGGAACCGTTAATGACCTGCAATATAAGGAGGATGGTTTGCATAGTTAACAAATTCTTTTTCAAGTTGCAATGAAATATTTATTATTGAAGCACTTTAAGGCAGGCTTTTCAGCTCCTGCAGTTGTGGCTTTGTGTTAAGTGTGTTAGGTTAGACATCCTGATTTATTTGTGTTTTGTTCTCCTCCAAAGACCGGTTTAAAGGTTTTTCACTCTGTAGCATAGTGCGGTCCCGTGTTACTTTTCAATGTAGAGACTCTTTAACTATTAGCTGTGCTAAAAGCAGCCTGATAGATTGTGGGGAAGTTACTCATGTCAGCTCTTTCTGTGATGGCAGGTGCTGATGACAAGGAAAATCAAACTGACAGTCACGTTTTGACAGCCAAAGCCTTCCCTTGTATAAGCTGTCCATAGCATGAATCCAGTAACTGCGTACATGGTCTGCTGCGCTTGTTCTTTCGGTGGTGTGTTACCCTGCATGTCACCCTTACAGCTTGTGCGGAAAGGCTGGTGTTGAGGCAGAAAGGGTGGAAAAAAGGATGGGAGGGTCCTAATTCAATCTGACAATTAGAGAAAACATAGTAGGGGACTGTGCCCTGGGGTTAATACTTTTCTTCATATTAGGACAATCCTTTGCAATTACGTCAGCGTTTCCCTTCCTGAAGTGTCTTAAGTCTTTACGAAAGTGCTTACTTATGTTTTTTTAAGCAGATAGAATTTAAAAAAAGATACTGTAATTTCCTTGGCTGGTTTTGTGTACCTCGATGACCCCTGATGTGAAACAGTTTGATGAATTTGTCTCAGCACCTGGAGACCATCGGTGAGGTCCAGGGTGCAGAAGCTGATGGTGTGCCCAGTGACAAACTATTTACTGGCCAAGTGGACCTCTTGTCTGCACTGTGAAACCACATTCCTGTGTGAAAATGACATGGTCTGGAGTATCTTAGGGTGCATGAAAAATAGTGTTACACCAAGGCCAGCACCCAGGATGAAGTTTTATGCTCTGTATTTTTCACATTAATTGCTTTTTCTTCTGTTTTCTATAAGAAGTAATTGAATTCCAGCTCTTATCATCCTTTTTTTCATCACTTCTTAGCTCTCTAAAAAAAACCCATCAGCCATTTCTACAGAATTTGGTAAGAAGGTGAGCCATACGTCACTTGGTAGGGTTGTTTCGATCACTGCTTGCATTAAATAGTTTGAAGAACTGAGAACACAATGGTGGATGGGCTTTTAATTGAGCCTTGGGGCTCAATTAATCACAATGGTGGATGGGCTTTTAATTGAGTAAAACCTGAACTGGTGGGAAGAGTAGAGTTAAAACCTTGGGGTTTATTGCTCACATCATGGATGAGGAGTCAGTGTGGTTAATCTGAGAAACTAAGGCAGCGTAATGATTTTTGTGAATGTTTCCTGGGTGGCCTGAGCAGCATGGGAAAGCTGCCGCGCTCAGAATCATAAGGGTTTTCTGTATTAATACATTGTTTTAGTGTAGTTGGGGGCACTGGAAAGACCACAGCAAAGCAATGCTGTAACGCCAGCAAATATTTGGGAGGCAACAACATGGCAGCGTGGCTCCGGTCCAGACCCCACGCTGACGTGCAACAGCTGTGGGATTGATGTGGGGAGAGAAAACCGTGCAGAGGAATAGTTTCAAATCCGCCCTGGGAGTGGGAAAGGGGGACTCGATGCTTTGCAAGGACTCTTTGCGGGGTTTTGGCCGTCCTCACTGGGGTTGGGTGCTGCCCGGCAGGGGCGAGGGACTGGCTGCCAGCCCCTCGCCTTCCAGAGCTGCAGCATCCCTGAGTCCTCCCTCGGTGTCTCCTGGCACCCTTCACCTCCGACTTGGGAATGAAAAATACAGCTTGGTGGACGGGGCGGCAGGGGCTGCCAGGCAGCACTGTTGGAGGGGGGGGCCAGGGCAGCCCCTGCAGATTCGGGGCTGAATCAGCACAGTAGCCTCCGCTTGCAAAACCCTCTAGTTTTGGTGAATCCTCTTGTCATAAGGAAACGCTTCCAAATAGGCACGTGTTTCGGTTTGCAGTTTTGCAGGTGAACACTGTGCGCTGCTGAACTGCGTTGGCAGCAGGACAGACGGGTGTTTCGTGGCAGAGAGACCAATGTTTGTACTGGATTAAGTCATTTATTTTTGCCAGGGTCTGCTGCTAAGTAGGCCGAGATTCACTTGGCAGCGGATCATCTCCCAGACCCGGCTCTGGCCAGTGTCACAAAGCAGGACAGACCGTCTCTGGGCTGTGCCGGGGCAGCTGCACTTCCCACAGGCAGCAATTACAGAGACATTTTTATTAAGCATGCGGTTGCACTGCAGCTGACCAGGGTGACCTGCACACTCCCGTCCCCCAACATCTCTCGTGCCGGCACTGGGGACCTGAGCCAGCTAAAAACCCACGGCGAGAAAGATTGGTAGATATAGAATCATCAAATGGTTTAGGTTGGAAGGGACCTTGAAGATCATCGAGTTCCAACCCCCCTGCCATGGGCAGGGACATGTCCCACCAGACCAGGTTGCTCAAAGCCCCATCCAGCCTGACTTTGAACACTTCCGGGGATGGGGCCTCAACAACCTCTCTGGGCAACATGTTCCAGTGCCTCACCACCCTCAGACTGAAAAATTTCATCCTAATATTCAATCTAAATCTCCCCTCTTCCAGTTAGAAGCCATTCCCCCTCGTCCTGTCACTACATGTAAAAAGTCCTTCCCCAGCTCTACCTGTAGGCCCCCTTTAGGTACTGGAAGGCCGCAATAAGGTGTCCCTGGAGTCTTCTCTTCTCCAGGCTGAACAACCCCAACTCTCTCAGCCTTTTGACATACAGATTTAAAACTGAGTTTGTCCTGACCTGGATCAATTCCTTGATCTTGTGAGTGGTGGTGATGGCGGGGAAGGGGGAGGGGGGAAGGGACATGGGAAAGGTGGAAATACCCATTTCATCAGGAGTGTACATTTGTGCCTGAGTCGTGTAGCTTTGGCCCTGGAGAGCGGTGTTAAAGGTGGGGTTCTGTGGGGAGGCATTTGAACCTAAAGAAGGAGTGAACAGTGTTTGCTGGTGGTCTGGATTGGGGCTGGGGACAGCCTGTGGCCGTCCCAGGTGCAGTGTCGGGAAGGGGCATGTCCGTGCTCCATTGCACTGGAAGAGGGATTGCCACCCTGCAGGTGGTTCAAGGAGGGATCACCGGCATATTTCTGCTCGCTGCTGTTGAAAGTACACCGGAGTGCATTCTTTCTGCAGCTGCTTGTCCCTTCCTACAGCCCTGCCTGAAGGGACACCACCCAGGCAGTGGTTTTGTCATGGTTGTCAGAGAACTAGTTTGTAGAAATTCACCTGCAGAGGGCTTGGAGGAAGGATGCCTCACGTGCCGTCCCCATGACATTCAGGTTATGGTTGGAAAGGGCACAGAGAACAGCGACACATCAACACCTCTTTAAATCTACCTCACGTGTGTTGGCATGACACAACTTCACAATCTGAAGGTGCCCAGTGGCTTGCTTCACCCATTGCTGTCAGGTCCTAGAGGAACTAGATGCTTTTTATACCCGCTTGTGCTCTCCAAGAAAGAAAAAATGGATCAAGGGATGTGCCTGTGAGGTCTGGCAGGTCAAGTCCCACCACGTAGAGACCCAGCGTGCATGGCTGCTTGCTTATCTTCCTGAAGCCCTGTACTGGGGGACAAGGCAAGCCCCTGTGGGAAAGGGGGCTGGTGGGAGCTCTCATGGAGCTTCACTGGGGCCAAAAGGAACCTCTGGAGTGCAACATTTCTATAGTACTTTCAAAAGCCCCAAAAAACAAAGTTGTTTTTTCCTTTTGTAAGTATATGCAGTTACAAGAGAGGCAATATTTTGATAATACGAGAAAGGAATCAAAGCAGATCATTCTAAAGCTGCTGCTGCTGCTAAGAAAAAGCTGACTTCTGAAATCTTTGTTCCTTCATTCACATTTTTTTCCCTTTCTGTTAGCCAGCCTCAGGAAATGAGAACATTCTTTTGGCTTTCTGTGCCTGAGTCACATCTTATATATATATCTCTGTCTATATATAAAAATATGTTATAACATCTGGAGATGTTTGTTTCAGAGAGGTACTTGTTTTGCATTAGGGTATCCGAGCTCTAAATGTTTGTATACAGTTGGATGTTTCCAGAGTTTCCCATACTTCTCTGGTTACAAGGATATGTATATTGCTATCAGAAAAGCCAAGGGAAATGATGTGATAACCTCGGGAATATAAAAACAAGTATAAGTAAAGCCTTTAAAGAAAGTGATGATTTGCTATTTGTTTCAAAAATTAAACTGTTGAAGGAGTTGTTTAACGTGAGTTGCATCTGAATATGTAGCTCTTTAATGTTTGCCAAATATATTTAAAGAAAAAGTGTGAGGAGGAAAACTGGAAAATCCCGGTAGCTCTTTTGTTATTCTTTAAAAAAAAAAAAAAAAAAAAA
>NW_009647874.1:626643-645416 GCF_000708025.1 Charadrius vociferus | reverse complement strand
GCGGGGCGTTTTTTTTTAAAAGGGGGGGGGGGGGAATTAATCCATTTAGTTTAACCAAAGGCCAAATATTTAACTTTAGTGGGAGAGGTGGTGTGGTGGGATTTAGGAGAACAAATTAAATTTCCACCCTTGGTTGTTTAAGGTTACTGCACTGAAAATGATGGGAGACTGGGGACAGTGGGTGCCGGCAGTGTCCCACGCAGGGAGCGGTGGTGGCGAGGCACGAGGGGAAGATTCCCCCAAGGGACTCCACACACCTCCGGGTTGTTCATGGCAGCTTTTCTTCTCCCACTGAAATGCCCTCAAGTTTGTGGCTCCGATAAGAAACCTCTCACTGATCAAATATTTTGATTGTGTCCTAGCCTTCCTGTTAGTTTCTTTGATCTTTTCTCATCCGTGGGTCATAGTGGACTTTCAAAAGTCTTGCTTGTTGAAATAGCTATATAAATATAGTCCTCGGGGTAGGTGTTATTTAGAAAAGTACTTATCTTCCGGAAAAACTTCTACCTCCTTTTGCCCCTTCGGTGTGCTTGTTTGCCATCATGCCTCAAAGAAGTGTGATTTCTATAATTGTATCAAAGAATAGCAGCTTATTGTTAATTGTTTGAAATAGTCTAAAGGCCGGTGGGGCTTATTCTTTTGGCTGATTTCCCCCTCATTCAAACACTGAAGAACTGTTTCAGGTTCATATTAAAAAAAAAAATAAAAATAAAAGAAACCCCTAAAGCCAGGACAGTCTCTGGGGTAAACTGATGGGCTCACAACCCTGGGATGAATCCCCCCTCTGTTGAAATCTCCACCAGTTCCAATTTCTCTTTTTTCTGAGAGAAAAGGCTGCCCGTCTCCCCGGGCATCCCGCTCACGTGACGTCCCCTGTGAAATGGCATCACTCAACCCCGCTCGATGCCACACTGGGAGCTGGATGTCTTCAGGCGGTGGCACAAAGCCGACCGGTCACCCGGCTGAGTTTAGCCTTGGAGCGCAGCCGAGGCGGCGGGGCATGAGTTGTACCATAGCTTTGCAGTCAGAGAAGTGAGGGAGGAGGGATAAAGGAATTGCTGGTGGCTACGTACAGTGTAAGCCCAAAGGTCTGAGTTGCCAAACTTTGTGTAAGACTGAAAGCCGCATTTTCCTTATTGTTGCATGCAGGATGGGAACGATTGCCCTGTCCTCTCCGGTGCGACCTGGAGAGGGTCTGAGGGTTGTCAGCGGTGGGGAGTGTTGAATGCGCTGGGCTCTGGGTGGTCACTACAGATCCCAGCACCGTTCTTCTGGAAAGGCAGGATGCTGTTTTGTGTTGGCTCACATCCGAGGCAAACCTCACCCTGCTCTTCAGACCCATCCCTTCCCCAGCCAGCATTAAGCCTACTGCTGGACCAGGGCTTTGTTTTGAGAAGTACAGAGAAAATGAAGTGCTATTTTAAGTGTCACGTAGTAATGATGCTGTGTCATTTCGATGGGGATGAAGCTTTTTGTGCTTGCGATTTCTTGGCTGATATACTACAAGGGGGAAATAGTTTGGATTTCTTGTGTCCAATGGAATCTGAGTCACAAATGTGAAAATCAATATTTTTATGTTTACCATGCAGAGATGAGTAAACAGTGCAGTTAAGAGGATCCTCGACATTACCCTTGGGAAAATTACTGGAACATGATAAAATGGCAGAGGATCCAGGAACAGTAATACTGCGTTATTGCTCAGGCTTCATGAGAAAGCTTTCTGCTCACCTTGGGCTATTTATTCTTTTATAAATAGCTTTGTAAACCTGTATTTAGAAGAGGCATTAAAGGAGTTTGATGCTGTTTCATGGTATCGATGTCTTTTCGGAGCAGTTTCAGCATGAACAGATTCCCAAGGTGCGCAGAATTACAAAATGAGAGTTTTGTGTCATCTGAGGTAAAATTGGTTCAGTCGTTTTTACCCAATAGATTTTGATAACGTGTATCTGTGTAGTGGCTTGATTTACGTAACAGATTTTGTTAAGTCCATAAACACATAGTTAAAAATGTGTAGTAGTGTTACTTCCATGCATGTACAAAAATAAGTGCTGGAGTCCGGAGAAGGGCAGTGACGGGGCAGATGCTGGGTTGTAAATCACTGCGTGCCCAGCAGAGCCACCATGGCCATCGCAGCCATCACTTGGATGAGTTGGATGGTGACAATGTGGCGTTGGGAGGTCTTCTGGGGGTAAAAGGGCTCCATCCTGCTGGAGGAGGAACTGCGCCACCAAAAGCTGTCTTCTGGTGTCCCCCGGTGAAGGCATGAAGAGTCTTGATGATGATACTAATGTTAAGCGGAGGATTTTTCTCTCCTATGTTAAGTAATGCTCCTTGTTTGGTTTGCATTACAGGTATTTACCAGTTCTCCATGCCACAGTGGGGGGAGACTATAATGAAAAACTGCTGAGTCCAGATTTTCTAACACATCGTTAATTCCTTTTCATGAAAGTATGTGCAGAATGATCAGGGCCTTAGTTCAAGATCAAAAGGTTTTCCATCAAACATAGAAAACAATAAGTTATCCGTTCTGCGTTCATGGTTTAAAAAATAATGTTCTTGTGGCTGGTCTTGGGGATACAAGAGAGGCAGGGTCTACCTGAAATAGCTAGAAGGAAATTCTTAGTTCCTCACCCTAAAAATACATTCTTCTGCATTCTACAGAAATGTCTAAAGTTCATCTAAAGTTTGTGTTGATAGAAAGTTCAGAAAGTACCAAAAAAGTGTCTGTGACATCAATATCTAATGTTTCAGAGTGTAGTGTGAATTTTCATTAGTGCTTGAGTGGAAATGTTGCAAGGATGATAAGAGAATTGCATTTAGTGAAAAATTTGTTTCATTTACTCTTTTCCTTATGATATTAACAGAAATCAGCAAGGAAAAGGACCTCATAATATTTGTCTTAAATATTCTTATCTTAAAGTGGACATTAAACATTTACAGAAAGGACATATGTGTTTTTTTTTGGAAATTCTTAAACAATGAAATGTGTCTAAGTAAAAATAATTGGATTAATTTATTCAGTCTGAAGACAATATATTCCCGATCACACAGAACACTTGAGTTAAATTCCTGAGGTCACTCGGGTCAAGTTATGAGTTTAAATTTTCGTTTCCTTGGAGCCAAGAGCTCAAGTGCACGGAGCTGGCACGTCACGCGTCCCCAGTACCAGGAACTAGGTTTGCTCTTCTTGTGCATGGCTCACGCGAGTGTTGAACTGCATCTGTCCTACTGTACTCTCTTTATAAGCTTTCTTGAGAGGTACCTGTGTCACGGCATGTGATGCATTTAAACCAACCAAACAGGTAAAAGAGTGGCAGGAGAAAAAGTAGATTTTCTTTTTTTTTTTTTTCCCCTCCCAAGTGTTTCTGCCATAAATTATTCCATAACTCTGCTCACTGTGTACAAGCAGGTGTTGCAATAGGATGTTGTCTCCAAAATATTACTAGCAATTGTATGGTCAGGTATATAAACAAACACAGGATGCCTCTACGGAAGTCTTCCTTCCGAAGCAAGAAATGCATCATCAAGAATTGCTAACATTTTAAGACATGGTATGGTGGATGATGGTACGGTATCAAAACCACTGTGGCAAGGGGTGCTTTGGTTCCGCCTGTTGCCTTGACAAATTGTCATTGCTGGCATTTTTTTCTCCCTGGATGCTGGAAAGCTGCAGCTTCTCCTCAGCGGGATGATGCTGCCCGTACCCGAAGAGAAGCCAGTGGTGTGGCACGGTGCAGCTGGGGGAACCATGTGAAGTGGCCGCTCAGTGAGCGATAAAAGTTACAGTTGGGATCTCCAGACCCTCCTGCCAGGCCTATCCTGATGGGCTTCATGCAAAATTTGCTCTGTATAAGTAACAAAGGAGTTGAGAGGAACAGTGGCAACGTCTGGGGATGTCCGAACACACAGCAGCATTTGGCAGCCCACAGGGTGGCGTGGGTGTGTGAACCCTGCCAGCAACCTCACCAGGTGGTGATGCCACCTCCTCTATCTTTTCTCAACACTGGAAGAACTTTTTTGTCTTGTGTACCTTATCATCTTACATTACCTTATCGTGACATGTTGAGATGTTCAGTTTCCTGACAGCTCTGGTGTATCCTGTTCCTTTGCTTCTGTAAATACGCATTTTCTCTGCTAACAAATGTGTGCTTTTACAGAGGACATCTTCGATGCTTCATCAACATGAACCACAGCAGTGGCTTTCTCTTCCTCTTCAGCACACAGGCATGAGGCCACGCTGGGAGCTGATTGCACTAATAACTTGTGTACGGGGAGGGGGAGCAGGGGGGAAACTGCAGCTGAAGTCAGGAATTGTTTGCTTATTTGTTAGTTATGAAGAGCCAAACTGAGGTCATTGCTAGCTAGCTGGCCAACGTGCTACTGCTTGCTTCTCTTGAGCTCTGTCTGCAGAGTCGCTGTCTGCATCACCCCTCTGGCTGTATCTTCTGGGAGGCGAGGCCAGCAACCCAGGGAGGATGGAGATTAAATTGCCCCACATTTTTTTCCAGGAATACAGGAACGTTTTCTAGGAATACAGAAGTATCTTCTACAGGGGACAGAATGTGTCCACCTCTCAACGTTGGAGGAGCGTGATTCAGAAAGGGTTTGTCTGCATTGCCATATCAAGGGGGAAATGAGATGGACTGCTAGCTGCCTTTAGCATTTTTTTTAATAGAGCAGCTTTTGCAGAGGTATTTTAAAATGGGAGGGGGAATTACTTACTTTTTTGCTGCTTGGCAGTGATATGGAAATAGCCGAGAAACAGATTTTAAGAACATTCTCCGCTGTGCCCCTTTTTATTTCTTTTCAATTTTTAACTCTAAAACTGTTGATTTTGTCTTCCCTGACTCCTATACCTGCAAGATTTGGGGTATTCTTGTTGGGAAGGGATATCAATTTGTCCCGATACAAAACCATATGTGAACAAGCCCTAAGGTTTTATTGTGACATCCCACTTGTTGTTGCTGTTGTCCTGTTAATAGCTTTTCAGTCAGATGAGAGTTTTGTAGCCTAGAAAGGAACTGAATTTCTAATGGAGCAAACAAACTCCCCAAAAAGAAAAAAAAAGTTTTGATTATAAAATGATTGTACTGATTTATCTTTTTGCCAGCTTCTATAATAAAGGTTGGAATGATTACCCATCAGAAATACAGGTGGTTTGCCCTTACTCAGAATCAAGTTCCTTTCAGATCTGCAGGGAATATATCATCACCTTCAATAAAAATAGGTTAGCGGAGCTTTGTGACAATTCCACAAGACTGCATGCATGTAAATAGATAATTCTGCTCCAGGTTAAGGTAATATTTTATTATCTTCTGCATGTTGTTAGAAACACAGGAATACCTCAAGCCCTATATTTGATCACTCGTTGTTTAATGTTTCTGACAACGTGCAAATGCTAAAGGTTAGAGTGATTAACTTGTTCAGTGCTGGTGGATTACAGCGAGTCTTTCCCAGTTCTCCTCAAAGCCAACTGAAATTCTTTTATTCTGTTTAACGGCGCTTGGTTTAGACTGGCAGGTCTGTAAGTGGAACATCAATGGCCAAATAGGACAAAATACCTGCTAATACTTGGGAAATAATTCTGTCATCTTTGAAAGCTTGCTTCTGCCTTTCAGATATAGAGACGAAACTATTGCTGTTTCGAGTTAGTTTTGTCCCGATGGGACAGTAAGGTCCCATCGAAAGACGAAACTATTGCTGTTTCGAGTTAGTTTTGTCCCGATGGGACAGTAAGGTCAGTTTCGTAACAGTTAAAACTCAGGAGGATATTTTCCTAATCTATTGTTTTTCATATTTAAAGAAGAGCCAGCTGCTTGTTAGATAAATGGGTACGGCATGCCTGCCCAGTGTCACATGGTGGTGCCCGTAGATAAATGCCTTCCGTTGAAGATGTCATATGTTGGATTTTACACCTGGTATAATTTATGCACCTTTTGTATAATTTATGTCTTGCTTATAAGTAGTGACTAAAGCTGTTTCAGCTGTTGGGTTTTTTTTTTCGTACAAAAGACCTGAATTTAATTGAAAAGCGATTGCTGTACTATATGACCCTTTAGTTTCATTTCAGCATTTTTCAACAGATGTTGGCAACGCCCTTTCGTTGGCATAATTGGATTCGCATAGTTTGGCAAACCATCATGCAAATATAAATGTGAGAAAGAAAACAGAAGTCCGGACCTGCAGGCTACGAAAAGCGAGTCAGCACAGGTCTGCCTGCTCAGAAGGTCGGCACCCAAATGACAATTCGATTTCAGTCTAATGCAGCGGCGTATTAAGAAGATGTGTATTAACCTGATGTAGTGCTAACGGGTATCATTCAATTTACGTTTTAGCCCTGTAGCCACTTAGTTGATGACCTGCATGCTGTTCTTTCAGCTTTGGTGCAAACGAAATGGTTACAGATGGGTAAGCGAGAAGGAGGTGCCCGTTCACGGGAGCCTTCATGGATCCTCGAATGAGCTCTGGGGAGTGAATTTTACAGAGTATGTGTTTCATTTGTGAAAGGGAGCTGAGATTTGGGTTGGCAGTGGAGTTGCTACTGGAGGTGGGTGGGAGTGGGGTGGCATGGGAGCCTGTGGGACTGCAGGCTGTGGGGTCTTGGTGACCTGCCTGTGAGCCAGACTGCCTCTGGAAGGTGGAGGTCCAGGTGATCTCCTGTTATTGCCAGTAATTGGGGAAAAAAGCCTAGCTTCATGGATATTACAAGTTATCTGTCCTTTAAATCTTTTTCTGAGGGAGGGTTATAATGGAGATGCTCTCCGATGGGTCATCCAGGCGGGAATCCAGACTCTTAAATTTCTAGAGTGCATTGTGCGTGGCCTTGACATTTGAAATGTTGGTATAAGAGTACAGGCTAGCATTTTTACATATGCTTTATTCCAGATAAAAATATCGGCAAATTTTCATTTATGCTATGAGCAACGTTGATTCCTGTCCCGGTTTCTGAAAGCAAGAAACTGCAGGTGCTGTTCAGGGGCACTCATTATGTGTAAGTTAAGTGTAGCTTAAGGCTGGGCTTACACCTGCGTACGATGCTGCTCTGTGGGACAAATGTGGTCAGGCACAGGCACTAACGATATCTCTGTTTAATTGGGCAGAGCACACAGCACAGCGTTTATGGCAGCTGTGGGAAAACTGGTGATAATTTCATGTTAGTAAGTTTTATACCAGGACAGGTCACCTGGCAATATTTTTAAAAAAATCTCTGATCTGGGTAGGAGAACTTATAGAGGACTGGTACTCAGCACCACGCTGCTGCAGCATGTTTGATCCCACCGGAAAAGCTGTGAACTGGGCTGTGCATAAACTGTGTCTCTGAAACTGTGATTTCAAGGAGATGCAGCTTGCTGAAGGTCAGAGAGCAGGGCCAGGAATGGTATACAGTTTTTTTTGTTGTTGTTCATTTGGGAAAAAGAGCTTAAAAGCAAACACACACAAGCAGCAAACAAAGGAAGCCTTTGCTTTGCCAAATGTCTTGCTCATAAGAACATCCGCAATGAGGTGCTCTTGAACTGGCATCCATCTCCTGCCTTAGGGGGGAAGACGATCTCTGTTGTTCCTTACTGGTGTCTGTTTTGCAAACTCTTTGTTTTTATACCCTCAGTAATAGGTTGATTGGACTGATTGTTCTGTATTTGGGAGGCGCCTTTGAGCAGTCTAAGCATATTCTAATATTGGATAAAGCAACCTCCTCCCCCCTGAGTAAAGGACGTTGCTCTGAGCGCAAAAGCGCAGCATTCTCCTCTGGCTCCCCATTGGGAGGGTGATGGTGGCGTAGCCCATTCCCCGCAGTGGTATTCATCCCTCCCTTTGTGATATTTGACATTGCTGGCCTATATATAATTCTGTAACATTTTATAAAAAAAAATAATTCCTATTGTACTTTATCCAAGTACAAATAACATTAATGAAGGTCTCCAGAGATGAAGAGAATCAGCTGGGAATGCTGTGGCTGATCTAACCGCAGGGAAAGTTTCATCTTCGTTTGTCTTTCTTCCCTTTTGCCTCTTACTTCCAGTATCTAATTGCTGTTCCATGGTTCCTGTCACTGGCAGTTAAAGCTGAGGGCTGATTGCTTTTATTTTTATTTTTATTTTATCTTCTAGCATCTATAGGCTGAAGGTCAGAACATGGAGAGTCCAGAATTTAGAGGAACTTTGGGCCGCTTTTGAGTGTGTTCTTTGTGGAAATCGGATTTAATTTCAAGTTTTAGGTACAGGATAGTTTAAGATAATTTAAATCTGGATCATATAAAAGCTGCTTTTCTGTAATGATTCCAGGAGGAGAAGGCACTGGGTTACGAATCCCATTTTTTTTGGAACTTCTGAGCATCTAAAGCCATTCTCAATCATTTCAGCAGAAGTTCAGATATGTTTCCCCAGCCATCGTTCTGAAGGCGCTCACCTTGGTCTTACTTCCATTTCATATAATGTATTTCATATAATACTGGTGTATATCATCTTCTCTGGTTGTATTACTGTCTTGGATCCATTTACTGGAATTCCTGTGCTTTCTTTTCAAGCATTTACTGCTAACCACTAATAAATCTGGAACACATTGAGACTTGGTGGGCTGTTGGGCTTTCCAGGATGAAACTTCATTGTTTCCTGTTACAGGCTGTGGTTGGCAATTGCCTGTTCCTCCCTCCCTCCTACTCTTGGTCGTCTGAAGTCCTCTCTTACTGCACCAGCTTTTTCTACCCAAGCTGTTCCTGTGCATTGCCATCTTTGTTCCCCCTTCCTGTTGGTGTCTCTTCCCAGAGTGGTCCTGCTGGAAAACGTGCCCGCAGTTGTTCCTGGGGGTGGATCAGAAAGCTCCTGGCACAGGCTTGCCCAAATCCCATCTGAACTGTTTCATCTGCAATGACTGTGAGAAGTTTAAGTACCAGAAGAGCAGCCAGGGGCCCAGCGTGAAGGAGATTTGAAATAAATCAGGAGTACATGCTCAGCGTCACATCTTCTACTGAATTCTTGTTTTCATCCGTCCATTTTTTTTAATTTTTTTTTTTTCATTTTAAGCATTTAGGATGGGAAGTGTCTTTTCTCATTTCTCTAACTGCCCAGTATACTTTGAAGCTCTTACATAAACAAAAAGTAGTCAAAAACATGTCTCTTAATGCTGGAATCTGTGACAACTAGAGATTTAAATAGTGAGTTTCGTTGGCTGTAGTCTTGTTGGCTGTCTCTTCCCAGGTTTAATGTTCACTGTCACGTGGGAATGAAAGATGACAAAAAGCCTCCGCTTTTCTCCCGATTGCCACTGCTGATGGGTCTCAGCACAGCAGAGCTGTAACCCCCACCCCCACACAGCGATGGCGTGGTACCCATGGTGGGGAGTGGGGTGTGCGGGAGATGCTGCGGGGAGGTGGACTCCCACAGCTGAGCTGAGCTCCCTGCTGCCAAGCACATTTTTTTTTCATTTTTTTTTTTTAAATAAAAACTTCCTTTGCAGGCTTTTTTTCCCTTAGGTTGAGGGAACCCAAATTGTTTTTCCATGTGTTGTTTCACATGAAAATGCTTTTCTTCCTCTTTTTCTTTCTGTCAAAAGAACTAGTGGAAAATTTTTTGAGTATTATTCAAAGACCTTTATATGTTTTCCCCTAGGCTTACGCTTTACTTTGGACTGATGCCTCGTTTTTCAGTAACAGATCAGAGCTACCAAAAAGGTGTCTGCTAGACAAGCAAACTAACTTTTTAAAAATTAATTTGATACGCTTTTCGTACATCAAGATTAATAAGTGTATGTTATTGGCACTGCCATGATCTAAAAATGGTGGGAAAGTAAAGATTATTTGGGCTGGCACTTTTTTGCTGGCCTGAATGAATTCTCTTATGGGCTGTGTTCAAAATCCCTTGGCATTCTTGCAGCTGTGTAAAACTTAGAAAGCAAGAAAGTCAATTTTGGAAGTAACTTCTTTCTATTATTGGAATATCTAGTACACAAAATTAGTGATTACTTTTTCTTAGGCACAACATCTGGGGATTTTGGTTTCTTCTGCTAAATCTTAAGTTCAAATTAGGGTGGTGATGGTTATTCTGAAAGAAATACTTCAGGTTTTTTTTGGAGCTGTATGGCAGCAGTATTTTCAGATAGTTCTTCATAAGTTTTGAGTGTCTATGGAAGTCACAGGTTAAAGCGTATTTCCTTCTAGGGCTTATGTTTTCCTCATCTATTCTTACTCTTATTACAAACTTGTAACTTACCATAAGAGAATGAATTAAGGGAAAAAAATAAGCATATAATTCTAATTGAGTTCTGGTACTGCCCTTATTCTTCTATTTTCCACACATAAAATCAACCTGTACCTTACCTCACACCTGATGTTAAGTTAATAGTTATATTTATTTTGATGCTGAATAATTGATATGCTACTGAATTTCATGACTTCCTAATTTTATAGCAGTTAGAAGTAAATGGAAGTAGAAATGGAAATGCCTGTTGTCAGAGGAAGCACAAATGACGTGCCAAAAAACCACTGCAGATTAGTAGTGACTTTAGACCTCAGTTTTTAATTGCTTGTAAAGGGTGCACCGCGACAGTAATTCTTTACCAGAACATGATCACTTAACATGCATAACACACTTCATTTGCGACCCATATTTAGATCACTTCTGGGATCTCTGCGAATGCTCTTTCTTCACATTCCTTCATGAAGGGTGTGTGTCCGGAGAGGCTTTAAAAATTACTTTTAAGGGAAAAAATTTCTGAGAAATACCACACCCTCTTACTCCAAAGAAGACTTATGCTGTTTTTCTTTTGGTTACATTTCTTTTTGTTTGCTTTTTCCTTCCTGAGATGCATGCTACGTGAAAGTTGCCCTGGAGTATTTGATGGTGGTACTGGCGTAAGAGCCTGCATCATGGGCCAGTACCTGGGGGCAGGTGACAGTTGGCGTGTCCACATCCCTCTTAAATCAGTGGTGAGCTGTGTATGGGATCATCCTTAAAGTTAAACCTAAAAAAATCATCTCCTATAACCATCCTTGTTTGGATTTATCCCACTTTATCCAAGTCAATTTGGAACAGCTCTTTGGTCACTGCAGTTGTCTTGTGTGAAGAAATGGACTTGCTCTCTGGCTGTTCACTTGCCCTTCATTTTTGCCATGAACCTTCCCCCAGCAGAGCCCACCAGAACCATTTTGCCTGTGGTGGCTTCCTGAGGAGGTGTAACTGCAGAAGGGCAGAACTTGATGTGATCCTTATTTTAGTCCCCGCTGAGGAGAGGAGGTTGTGGAGGGGCTGTCTGGGGACAACCTTCCTTGGACGAGCCTTTTGGAGAAGACTGGGTGAAACAAAAAAGGGAAACAGAGTGCATGCAAAGGTATGACCTTCTGCTACCCCGCTCTAGTCTTCATTTCCCATCTGCTTCATCATAGTCTGTAAATCTCTGCAGCTGGCATCAGACTAAGCATTTGGGTTTCAGCTGTGGTCCACTAGTTGTTCGTATGTGTCCTGCTTCTGGCACCAATTGTCCACTGTCACCATGTTATCTGGCACGGAGGTCTCCAAAGGGGGTGTGCGTGTGCACAGGATGATGCATTGGGGTGCGGGAAGAAAATACTAGGACTTCAGTAGTACACACGCATAATTTATAAACAAATAAATAAAAGTACATTGAGGGTGTGCACTTGAAAGTTTTTACTGATAGGTGTACATGATCAAGATAGTTTGGAGACCACTGGTCTAGCAGATGGAAAATTAGTACTTTCTTTTTTCCCCTTATTTGCCCCCTGATTATGGCTCTGCTAAATTCAGCCCTCCGCAAATACAGCCTTCTCCCAGCTTATAGATGCCACATAATGAAATGAATCCTCCAGGTAGCTCAGCTGAAAACCACCCATTCCCCAAGAGAAGATGTAAATGAAGGGGCCTCTCCAATGCAATTAATTGAAATGCATGCATGTGATCTTTTCCTTTTGATTTGAACGGGAGCTGGTTGGTTTCCCAGTGCGGGCAAAAGAGCCATTTTCTTCTCCCAAAGTGAAATGCCTGGGATCCGATACTCTGTTTATTGAGGCCGGTTAAGGGAAGGAAAGGCGAAGGGGCACAGCTGGACAGCGCTGTGGGGAGCAAGCGTGGTGCCAAAATTTGCAGGGCTGTTGGGGAGCAGCAAACGTGGAGGCAAGGTGACTCAGGCAGCATCCCCACCGGTCCACCCCGCTGTGCCTCCCAGCCCGGATTCCTCCCATCCCGCCGCACCTTTTCTCTTGGAGCGATGCTTACCCGCCCTCTCTGAAAATGAAAAAGTGGGAGCCTGCCAAGGCGCTTTGGAGGGTGGCCTCTGCCGGGGCGTGGGGGAGTCCTGTAGCAGGAGCAGGATTGGGATCAGGATCCTGCTCACCTGGGTTCGTGCTAATGGCCTCCACGTGGGTGTTCAAACTGGTGGCGGGCACAGGGGCAGCGATTCACATCTCTTTGCACCGCTTGGTGTAAGCACTCAGGCAAAGGAGTAGGGAAAAGGAGTGGGACGGATGGACAGATGGACACCCCCTGCCTAGCAGTGTCCCCAGTTGTCAGAGCTGGCTCTTAAATGCTGGAACCCCCCAGCCCGGCTGGCAGACAGGCTGCAAATCCAGCTGAGGTGGGACTGCACCACTAACGAGTGCTTTGCTCACGAGCTTGAGAGCCCTGAAGTCCTTCCCTATGGCTCAAGTTAAACTATTCTGTTTTGGGGATTTTTTTTCCCCTTTCTTTTTAAATAAACAGCCTTTCTGCTAGAGCGTCTGTCCAGGCTGAAGGTGGTCTGAGGTGAGGATGCAAGCCCAGAGCTACACCCTCTCATGCTCTTTGGCCTTTGATAAGTGTCTCAGGTCCAAGGCTGCCAGCGGAGCCCCACGGCACCTCCCTGTGTTACCGGAGTGCTCCGGGGCAAATAGTTTAAGGACCAAGAGAAGCTCAAACACTAGAGTCAGATCTGTACACAGCAGAGGGAAGCAGACAGTGGAGGAATGTGATATGTAAAGAGGTTAGTCACCTGGGGAATGGGTCCCTTCCTTGACACCCCTTTCTTCCTACCTAAAATAAGCAAAATCAGGTAAAACTGTCAGAGGAATACAATTCTGGTGTTACAGTATGTTTAATATTCCACAGGTGGAATTGCAAAAAAAAAAAAAGAAAGAAGTGTTGATACTAAATTACTAAATTCATTCATTTTATTATTCAGTACCAAGCATTAGAGTGATTGAACTTGATTTATAATGAAAGTGGTTTTGTTTCCCCTTAATTATTGCTTTTGTTACAGCCAGCAGAATGGAGTAGTACCTTAGGTTATCCTGCAGATATGACTGCCCTGCTTTGCTGTAAGGTGTCCCTCTTTTTCAGGGGGAAAACAAAAAAAAAGAGTCAAATGATAGTGCCAGCTTGGAAAGTTACTGCATAGCTACTGCCATGTAAAGCAGAATTAATTGCAAGAGCTTTAAAATTTGTGTAATATGTGTACTGACTTTCTACAAACTGGTACTCTTAATGATTGCTGGTAGCAATTACGCCAAAGCTTTATGCTTGTAAGGTCCAACACAAGACTTTAACGGTGAATGATTACAGATCAGTTTTTTCAGGTTTATCTTCTGAAGGGTATCCTTTTGCTGCTTACCAGCTTAAACGTTCAACACGCTTCTGCCTCTCCCTTGCTGCACTTTCCCGCTACACTACTGTAAAAGCACTGATAAGGAAAACAAGTCCCTGGATAAGCCAGTGGGTGAGAGGAGGAGGGTGCTGAGGAAGGAGGGGAGGGTGGGCAGGGACTTACAACCCACCTGGCTGACCAAAGAGGAGCTGGGTGAGATGCTGGGATGGTTTCTGCAAGTGCATGACCCCAGTGATGTTGACCTGAAAGGCTGGAGGAGTTCTGGAGGGTTACTGCACTGGCTCGCAAGACAGACATGTGGACTAGAAAGGGCTGTCCCGTGAATAAAAGCAATTCAGGCTGTTACGGCCTTCAGAAAGCAATGTTGCATCTATTTCCAGTTGGTTAGAAAGTCCCTCTGCTTGGAGAAAGTGAATTCTTGTATATGTCTATCCTGGTTTGAGGTAAAACAGAACCAATTTTCTGTTCAGTAATTTTACTTTTCAGTTAAACCTCTCCCTGAAGGGAGAGGTTGGGGAGAGCATCTGTTGTTCATTCTGGAACATCCAGTTTGGCGCAAACCATGACAAAGTCTTTGCACTCTTCATTTTCTCTGTCTCCCAAAATAGAGTGGGGAAGAGCGGGAGAGGAAAGCAGCATGGTGGGTGAGGTGGGAGGGCAAATGGTGAGCACAGAAGTCGTCAGTGCTACACATACGTGGTAATAATTTCTGTTGCTTGTACAGTATGCAAATGTGCCAACCAGCATGTAATAAAAAACTTCAAGGCAGTTTCATGTCGAAACACAGATTTATTCAAACCAGGGACCCAACTGATAATGTGAATAAAGTCAAATAATCAAAACAGTTATTTGTACATGAATCAGAGAGCCTGCAGTCTCTTTCTGAGTCTTTAAAGTACTTTGCAGTCTTCTGAGAAATTGCATTGAGAACCCTTGAAGTCTTAAAGGGTGACTCACTGTGTTTTCCCCTCCAAACAATTAAGCTGTTTCACTGAGCTCATCTTCACTGGTCTGATATGTAATAACTTGTTTTTCCCTCTGCTTCTGCCTAAATTTATTCCTCTACTGTTGTTAAATGTGAACCTTTTTACTGATTTTTTTTTTTTTTAATGCTATAGTCGATCAGTAACCCAGGAATTCATAGCTGCATGGAAGATTGCCACAAATAATGTAATTTTGCTTCTTATTTTGGGCATCGAGCAAGTCACTTTTGAAAGAAATCCAGTCTTTGCAGTGAGCAGGTTTTTCTGAGTTTTCACACAGGTTGGGGCAGGCGTTTATGCCACAACTCTTTCTTCTGCTCTGTGGTCCAGCCCTGATCGGGTGGGCAAGTCTGGACAGGTATTACCTTGGCTGACCCTTCAGCCAGAGAACCTTGAGGTGGCTGTGAGGTTCAAAGGTAAAGTAAATGCCCCCTCATGCCCTGGGTGCGCTGGTGTTCCTCACAAGTTGAACCTCCACCATCAATCATCTTGCAAAGGCTGGGGAGCGGGGAAAGCCCTTGCAGTGCCCTGGTGAGACACTGGCAAGGAATCCAAAGTTATTTGGTATCACTGGGAGGAGAGAGGGAAAGGAATACCTTATATTCCTGACTCCTGATGGGAGAGGCAGTGGGGAGCAAAAAGGGTCCTGTTGGAAGTAGAAGTGTTTCTTGAATCGGAGGAGCGAGCGCCGGCTCGCAGCAGGGCTCAGAGGGATGCAGGGGCTTGGAGGGAGGCAGGGTGGCCAGCAGCAGCCAGCTGGCCCTGGGTCTGCGGCAGCATGCCTGGGAGGGAGATCCCTGGTCCGCTGCCAGCAAGTTTGGGAGGAATGCAGCTACTGATGGTGTTAGTCAGAGTGGGGCTGCTGGGTGCTGTTCAAAGGGCTGGCGCGCTGTAAGAATGACGGGTTGGGCGTTATCTCATTTCCCCTTTCATGTAACCCTGGGGACTGGGGAGACCATTAATGAAAGCCTGGCGGTGAACAGAGCCAGAACTGGGCTGAAATGTGTAAATAATTTCTCACAGGAGATTTATCTTTTGGTCCTTTTGTACCATTTCACAGGCACAGTCTCCCAGTTTGCATGTTGTTTATTTTCCCCTGGCTGTCACTGTTCGTGTTTAATCCATAAAGATAATAACATGGAGTAATAATGGTGAAGAAGAATGCTTTTCTTAACATTGATGTCAAACATAGTGTGATACAATTTCTGTAATATTTTGGCTTAATACTATGTGCATGGTGCCAGCAGTACTACTGAATGGTTTAGAGACTGCTGTAATGCTCATGCTTTTTCGGAGCTCATGTAGGAGGCCCCAGAAGATGTGCAGAAGAGTGAACACAGTATATATATGTGAAAATGGTGGCAAAAATAGGCTGCTGGAGAATTAAAGCTCAATCAGCCTAACTTTGATCCCTAGCAAGGCATGAGTGCAACTAACAGTCAATATATAAGCACTCACTGAGTAGTACAGCATTAAAAAAGCCATGTGAATTTCTAAGAACAGATCGTTTAAAAGCAGCCAATTTTCCAGCTCTGTCAGATGAGCATGCCTTATCTGAATAAACAAGGTGTATCTGCTGATGCTGTCTCGCACAAAATTTCATAAGCAAACAAGAGAAAGAGGCTCTAGAATTGGAGCCACAGTGATTACCCTTGCTGGAGCACAAGCCTTGCGGCTTCTCTTCCCCTCTGTATCCACCCCTCTGCTCTCGCCACTGGTTTGTTGCTGTCCTAAACCACCCACAGAAGTGCTGCTGCTACCTCCTCCTGTTCCTTCATCTTCCCCTTGCAAGATATGTTAGTTTGGGCTCAATGCTATGTTTCAAGTGGCCTAAACAAGCGGCCGTGTTTAGTAGAGAAACGCGTGGCAGTTTGGAAATAATAGTCTAGCTGAAATTGCCAGAAGGGAGGTGTGCAGCTGCTTGAAAAGAAGCATTTGGGCAGGAATTCTTGTTTTGATACTGAGCCACCAGCGGGACCTCCTTTTACCAGGACCTTCCTGACAGCCCCTTGCAGGAGTTCCTCCTTTCCCACTTGCACTCAATAACTTGATCAGTGACCTGGATGCTGGAGCCGAAAGTTGGCTTATGAAGTTTGCGAGTGTCCTTGACGTGGAGGAAACTTGGAGGTCACAGTAGATGAATTCAGAATGATCCTGTCAGGCTGGAGATGGGCCATGATGGAGAAGTTGAAATTTCACAAAGAGAAGTGCTGAGAGTTGTACTAATGAAAGAGAATTCAGGTGGCGGTGGGCTGGGCCATTTCAGGGATGTATTGATAAGACTTGGCATGTCTTATCATGTGCTTGCACAGAATAACAGCTCTTGTTTTGGAAACGTTGTATATAAAATATAAAGGAGGGTTGACCTAGATTTTTTTTTTAAGAGACTGTGTATTCATTACTGAAAAAGTCCGAGAGCTGTTGTCCTGCCCGCGGAGGATAACAGAGAGGCCTTGTTAAAGCCAAAGTACTTGAAGAAAACTGAAAAGAACGCAGCAGCCGCTAGCTGGTGCGTGCTGCTTTACTGAGATCTCGGAATGGGGTTGCGTCCATGGATGGCAAATCTATTTTGGTTGTGAGTTAATGTATCTGCAGTCTCTGTAAGTGAAAGAGGAGGAATATGATAGCCAGGGAATTAAAATCACTTTTCTCTCCAAAACAGCATTTCCTCCTGCCGCGTGCTCTTCTGCCAGAAAGGAGGTGGGTACAGCAGGGTAGGTGGGTGAAGTCAGAGCTCCCAAATTGGCACCCCTGCCCTGGCACATCCTTGGTGAGTGTGTGTCAGCTTGGGGTGAGAAGTGCCCACGCATGGCTGTGCTGTCTGCCTGCAACAGGGCATGCACATCTCCCCGCACGTCAGGACACAGACCACGATGAGCCACCCAGCCACACTGGGCAATATGTGTCACTCCTGTTTCTCTTCCTCCCTCGTGGGAACGGCAGAGGAGGAGGCTAGGGAGAACAGCAGGGGTGATTTCTTCGCTTTCTGGCCATGAGGATCCTGGGGTTAGGATGTGGTTGATGCGGCTTTGGACTCTGCAGATGAAATTATAATGGTAACCGGGACCATGGACAGATTCAAAGTAGGTAGCTAGGTGAACATTAATGCCCTGGGGATTCAAAAAGTAACTGGTGAGTAGTGTTGTCCTGGTTTGAGGAATACTTCCTCCGATGAGCTGCTGCAACTCCAGTCCCACAGTGCAGTAGCTGTGCTGTCTGCTTCTGCTGGGCTCTCCAGTTCTTCTGCCGGGCACTCCAGTCCCGGCTGCCTGCCCCTGCTCCACTGGGCCCGCAGGTGCCACTGGGACCGGGAGAGGACACCGAGCCAGGAGAGCGGGTCTAGCCATGGAGCTAGCTTTTCCCATCGCTTGGTGGCGAGGGTGAGCCACCTCAGCTGGGCAGCACAGCTTATCCCAGAGCATGGCTGCGGGCCTGTCTCAGGTGTGGCGGTGGCACTGTTTCAGCAGTTGTATTTAAATATTGTGGTGAGTTCAAGAGGAGAGAAATGCCTGTCTGTCCTCCTGCCAGTTGAGGGCAGGAGATTTTTTTAATTGGTGCCATTTCATAGAATCATGGAATGGTTTGGGCTGGAAGGGACCTTTAAAGGTCATCTAGTCCAGTCCCCCTGCAGTAAGTAGGGACATCTTCAACTAGATCAGGTTGTTCAGAGCCCCATCCAACCTGACCTTGATTGTTTCCAGGGATGGGGCATCTACCACCTCTCTGGGCAACCTGTTCCAGTGTCTTACCACCTTCAGTATAAAAAATTTCTTCCCGTGATTTTGACTTCTTGCCAGAGCCGGGGTCATCAGGCTGGTTCGGAGGTCCAGCGCTGATGTCCGTGAATTTGCTGTTACCCTTTGCTGCGCTGGGCTTAGCTACCTTCATGACCGTGGAAGGATGGACTGCAAGGAAAACCCTGGGGGCTTCCCACACCCCCCACAGACCCCTTTACTTCTTTTTGAGCAGGCAGCACCTTCACAGCTTGTGGGGATTAGCAGGAAGAGCAGCGGGCAGGGCTCGGCTGGGTGGGCAGCAGCCTCCCTGCCATGTCAGGAGGGGTGTTGTTGAAGGGGTGCTTGAGGGCCGGGGGAGATGGCGGCTCTCTGGCTCTGCCTGCCCACCAGAGAGCACCGGGGCCTGGGCTGGGGCCGACTCCTCAGCCCGTGGGTACCGGGCACGGCCCATGGATGGGCGGGAGGG
>NW_009647874.1:614497-626050 GCF_000708025.1 Charadrius vociferus | reverse complement strand
CGGCTCATCAGCCCGTGGGTCCCGGGCACGGCCCATGGATGGGCGGGAGGGGGTCTCCTCTGGCTGGGTGGGTGCTGTGGGGCCATGGGGATCACTGTGGGGGCAGAAGCTGCTGGGAGCGTTTGGTGTGAAGAAGGAAAGGGATGGCGGCGGGAAGCGGTGGCTGGGATGGGTGGCCGGTCTCTCCTCACCAAGGGCCTCAATCAAGGGTTTTAATTAGCTTGGTATCTGCAGGGGAGAAGCATGCAGCTCACATGCAGGTGACTTCTGAAATGTATGAAAGCTGTCTTCTAATTACAGGTGCTTTGCTGATGCAGATTAATTGGAGAGGTGGTTGCAAGCCTTGAGAGGGCTGGGGTTACAAGGTCCTGAAATGGTGATAAATACAGTTTTCACAAAGTTGCCCTTTCGTTCCAGGGCAGCCATGGCGGTGGCCTGCCCCGGTTCTGCAGCGCACCACAAACCTGGCTGGAGGGGATGTGCCGGCTGGTCCTGCGTCCCTTGTCCCAGCATGGGACGCCCACACTGAGGGAACATCTCCCCTTTGCTGAAATGGAGAGGGGCTTCTGTCATCTTGCTCCCTTGTGCTGGGTACGGCACTCGCTGGTCCCGTGCTCTGCCCTGGCTGAATTCACCAATCCACCCCCCCAAAAATACCCCCGGTCTTCTGCTGGTCTGGCAGGCTGCAGCGGCTGGGAGAGGGCTCTTGTGAGAGCAAGAGATGGCCTACAGGAGGGTGCAGCTCCTTGCAGCTGGGGTGGAGGTGCAGGGAGGAAGGAGTGTGGTGGGGGGGGGAAGGAAGAGCAGTGGAAGGAGAGAAAAAGAACTAGACTTTGCCCTTTTGGTGGCGATGAGTTCCTCTATCAAGCTCCGTCACCCCGTGTATACACCCTCAGCAAACTGGAACGGCTGAAGCATGAGTACATGTTTCCTTCTGCTTATTTTGCTGCAGGAATGGTGATCTCAGGGGGTGGTGGGGCAGACAGCTGCAGGGTGTGACTGTCTGGCTTCTCTGCCAGCTCCTGGCAATGCAGATCTCCTTGTGGAGGGTGACCCAAGCTGCCTGAAGCAGGGAGAAGGACACAGACCTGGGCAGGAGCTGCAGGGCATTGAGCATCCTGGAGCAGCCCTGGCGATCTGTCTCCACCCAGGAGCCATGCTCTGGTTCGTGGTGGCCTGCTAGAGGAGCAAAGAAAAATGACATGGGAAATGTGGGGCTGGAGTAATGGTTCCCTTTCGTAGTCAACCTTTGCCTTGACAACACTGGTCTAATTTCATGCCTAGCCCAGGTCCAGCCCTTCTCCTCTACCTCAGGAGCTTCATCATCACTTCAGAGCCGTGGCTGCTGATCTCATCTTCAGCTGGTGCTGGAAACCCTGGTGCCAGAACCAAGCTGATGGGCTTGACTGGACCGTGTGACTTTGTCTAGAGCTGTTCATGTGGCTCAGCACTGCACTTCCCGTAACGCCCAGTCGGGGTGACCGCAGACCACAGCGATCTGGCAGTACTTATGAGCATGGTCTCGGTGGGATTAGCCTTGCCCTGCTCTCCTCAGCTGTAATTTTGTTCACCAGTTTTCTTCTAGCACAGATCTTTTGGTAAATGGGTTGGTAGTGCAATAGGGCCAACTACTGCAAAGTGAACAAAACTGAAAAACATAGTTTAGCCAGGCTAAACTTGTTAATAAATGACTCAAACGTGCTTTAAAAAGTGTTAATTGAAGAGTTAATGCTTGTTTTCCCAGTTCCCCTTTAACAGATGCTTATTGGCATTCTCTTTGAAGTCTTGCAGCTTTTACAATCATCATGAATCAACCAACTGTCCTTCCTTCCTATACAAGTGGAACTGCTGGCATATGAGCAATATATGAAATAACATGCATTGCAATACCAAGTGAGGCCTTTCTTCATTCTGTACAGCAGCTGGTTTATTGTGATTTTCTTCATCCTCAAGAACAAGCTGCTCTTACCTTGACATTTGCCACGTTATTTTGAGAGGCAAAGCTGTAGTGCATTCTTTCTCCTAGGTTAGTAACTGTCCAGTGATAAGTTGAATACAACTTTGCTGCTGTTTTTGTACTTGAAGGGCCTTCTCAGGAAGAGATAAGAAGTTCAAATGAGGAAGCACTGTGCGGCAGTATGGGAAACAGCAGCTTGGAAAGATAACTTACATTGTTAATTTGTCCACAAAAAAAAGGTTAGCGATAATGTTAAGTGGCCTGAAGACAGAAATAGAAGGAGCAAGAAGCCGGATGTAGAGAGACATGGTGGAGAAGGAAAGGCAAAATGAGGCTCTGTTGGTACAGCATTGGTGTATATGGTGAAAGCATGTGTATTGTCTGCCAAAAATCTTATAAGAAGGCAAGGTATTGTGCACCACACTTCACCAAGATGCACTGAATATTGCAGATAAATACACTACAGTGCACTAAGTACAGTTTTAAATTTCTGAATAGAGAAGATTTTTGCATTGCCTTTAGGGTCGCTGTCAAATGCCAGCACAAATGCCATGGCTGAAAGCTGCACATCAGTTTCTCCATTAAATGCTGCTGTAGATCTAGGGCTGGCCCTACTCAGTTTCACAGCCTGGGAGCTTGGAGGGCAAGTAGTCATGTTTTCACTTTATGTATTTGTTTTTAAGTTATGTCTGTCAATAAACAGACAAATTAATAAATAACATTCTGAATCACCAAGGAAAAAATACCCATTTTCTTGAATTCCTTTATAAACTCTACAAGCATATTTTGTAACCGTTGTTGTCAATAAGTGATAAAATAGTGTTGGGGGGGTTAGATACTTGTGATTAGAAAACATTGAACCTTAAAAAATCTCCACAATCCTTTCTCTGTAACCAGTAGCAGGCCAAAAGGCACGTTATTAAGAGTGCACAATGGAAAATGCTGGTGGGCAGATTTGCACTGTTTCTCTGCCCCCATCACTGGCCGTGAGCAAGGTTTTAGGCTCCACTTGATAGAGCTCTGATTGTGTAGCAAGTGGCTAGGGGAACATTGTTGGTCTTGAGGATATTGCTGCTTTAAACCTGCAAAGGATTGCCTGGGGCCTTTGAAGAGGCGTGCAAGAGATTCAGATTGCTTTTGGAAAACTGAGTTTGGGCCTCTGTCCACACAAGAGAGATGCAGCTCAACTCTTGTTTGGTCATGCAGGTTGATCACCCTACCTTGATCTTGAAAGTGGTGGTTATTTTCTGTTCCTGGTTAGTCCTTGCCCTGTACTGAGGTTGCCAGAGGCAGCAGTCATCTTCCACGAGATGGAGAGTGAAACTGGCTGCCTTTGTCTCAGAAAAGAAGAAAATCAGAGGGTATTCCTCCTTTCTAAGCAGGTGAGAGGAGGGGGAGAGAGGGTCTTCCCTCTCCCCTTGGCATTGGCAGAGGTGCTTGTGGTGGGGTAGGGTGGCCCTGAACAGCTGGTCACTGCTCAGCGGTGATTCCAGGGGTTGCTCTTCCCAGGTGGGGACCTGGGACCCTGTCACGCTCGTTGAGATACCTGGGGTTATGCACAGAGCTGTTGCCTGTTCCTTCTCTCTTTGTCCCCAGAGTAATAATGTAAAAAGCCACAAGTTAAGCTCTAGCTCTGGAGGGACTGAAGTTGTCACAATCATCTCCAGTCCATGGAATATCAGAAAATTTGTAGGACGAAAACACTGGAGTGATCCCAGTAAGCAGATCTACAGCTGTTGGCTGTTCCCTCTCCAGGTTTTTATACTTTTCTAATTCTAAAAATACTGATGGTATATCTAAAGCTATGCCCTTCCCTGTCGGTGGAGGATTTGCTTTTTTCTCTCCTTGGTGGTTTGGGGATGGAGAATTGGCGTGACACAGTTTGTGGAGCCAAACTCTGAACTTTGATGGATTTGTCCTCTTCTTTACAGTGTCAAATTTTTACAGGGTGAAAGAAGGAAGTGGTTTGCTAAGTCACTTTTTTTTTTTTTTTTTAAATTTTATCACAACTACCAGTAATAACCACGGGGAAAACATGCAAACAGTGAGTATTCAATGTAAAGCTATATATGGGAAAGGCTGCTCATTGCGAACTTGCTGCCAGCGAGGCTACACCCTGCCCGTAAGTATGCACCCGGTCGCTTGGGCTGAGGGTCTGGCTGTTGCGTCTGCCTGAGTGCACGTTACCCTGCTTTCCAAGCTGACAGCCTGGCTACAAATTGTACGGTCTTTTAGTCCTTTGCAGGGAAATTCTTACAAGCAGAAGCCACACATGGGAACGGTGATAAATGGAGTTAGGAAGAGGATGGATCATAGTTTTGTGTGCTGGGGTTTATTGCTACTAAAAGCAAGCAGCATCAGTAACAGAGCTTTAAGCAAAGTCCTTCGTCATTCTTGAAATGTGTAGAGGTGTCCTGGTATTCCCAGTAGTTTTTTATCCGTTGCTCATCTGGAGTGTTTTTAGGGACCCTATTTTGTCCCCACCTCGAACGGAGGATTTGTGGTCGGTTTGAAGATAACCCATCGCTGACAGGGTTTTTTTAAGCAACGTGATAATTGGCAGTGGCTGATGAAGAGAACACTGCGATGGAGTAATTAAACCCTAAAGTGTGATTCCAGTGGAAGGGATAGTTTTATTGCACCGGTTACACAAATTGTGTCACTTCTGGTATGATTTGAGGAAGTCTTTATATTCAGAAGTCAGTCACTTTTCCAGCAAAGCAAACCTTTTATGGTAGGGCAGCTGTACTTTTTTGGTTTAAGGCTTTTGCTCTAATTTAAGAATCTTAAGTGTGTTTTTCATGTGCTTTAAAATATTATCAAAAATCCATATGAGATAGTATTTTTATTTTTTGTGCTGAATCCAAAAGTAATTTTTGTAGCATTAATGGAAGGGGGATGTGTGATTCTGTTTTACATTACTCTGAATTTTCAGGATTAATTAGTTTAATTTCCTTTGCACTGTGAATTTCTTTGTCAGGATGTATTTTTCTGCATGGATACAGATTACAAGTTTTAATACCTTTGAAACCAAAATGTATACACTTAAAAACTAATTTTTTTTCAGTGGTTGAAAATTGCACCTTGCCTGTGTGTCTTAAGTGTTTACATGTATTCAGCTTTGTTTTTCTAGACACATGAGCTACTTCGTATATTCTGCCTTAGACCATCATACTGCTAGTCTCTGACCTTATAAAGGTGATAATCTCTAAGGAACCACTGCTTTCTGTCTTTCTTGGAAATGTGGGTCAGAGTATGGGACCACTTTTCAATATATCTGGTCTTCTGTGCTATCTCAGGTCTTTTCTGTGTGCCCCCATTGCCCTTTCCTTTCCTTTGTAATGTATTTCCCCTGCCATATTTTCTGGGCAGTAGAGACTGTGTGAGGTAGCTGTATATGTTTACAAATTTACAGCCAGGATCGTTGCTGCTTCTTGGCTGCTAAATTCACCATCCCTTGCCATTCAGCTCATCGTTCTTCTTATGGTCAGCACCATTCAAAGGCTCCAGTACCCTCTCAGGAGCCCAGGGGTGGGTTGTCCTTCTAAAATCCCAGCACTTGCAGCCATAAAGAAGAAGCATCTACTGCTTTGGTGGTCATATTTGGCTGTGTGTCATGAGGTGGTGGGGCCTTCAAGCATGTCAGGGTCACCAGCACCTCTTCCATCCTTCGCAAGGGGAGCGTGCCATCTTCTGTCCTTGGCGGTTTTATTTCATTACAGTGTAAAGAACACAAAACCTTGATGAGAGGCTTTTCTTTCTCTACTTGTAATGTAGCGTTAGTCATTTGAAAATTATTTCTGAGATGGAAGACAAAGGGGCCAGGAGAATTATTGCTGGACAGTCAACAGGGGAAGCAGTTTATGGGCTGCTGTGTTTTTTGTTCACATTTATTTAACACTGATGAGTGGTGTTTTGGAGAAAAATGTAGACTTCCTAATACTCCTGTTCCTTCAGTGAGAGGGCAAGGTCAGTCTGGGGCCTGTTTTGAGATCTCCCACTAACTCTTCAGCAAAACCAGGTCTCAGCAGTTGCCTATCTGGAATGGCTCAGTTGGCCTTTCTGCAGACGTGGAAGGACTCGCTGGCTTTCAGGGCACAAACCCGGGGCACAAACCCAGCCGTCAGAGCAGGTAGTTCCCCAGGGAATCTGGGGCAGCAGCTCTCTGGGCAGTTTCCTTCCCTTGCCACCCATTTTCAGGTTCTGTTCCTATCTTTTTTTTTTTTTTTTTTTCCTTGGAGGCTTCCTCAGTCCTTTGTAATATCTACTGGGGAACTGTTAGTCATTCAGTAAGCCAGCTGGCACCAGGTGCTTTTTATGCCCATTTCCAATGGCATTTTATTTGATTACAGTCGAGTAAAGTAAACATCCTGGATATATGTACAGTAGTAGGGTGCAAGCAGAAGTGAACTTGCTTAAAGGTAAGTCTTTTCAGTCTTCTTTTTCAGACTTTTTCATGTGTCATAAACAAAGTGCTTACATGTAAAAAGTATATTTCTGAATGGGTTTGAAAATCTCTTTTGGGAAGAGGCTTTTAATTCCAAGACAGTAAAAATTATTCTGAAGGGAAGATCCCATATCTAGAAATGGAGATCGGGAATTGCTTGTGTTTTTCCATATGTTCTAGGCTATGAAGATTAATCTAAACTCTTGAGTTTGCTGGTTTTAAACCCTCCCTTCCCTCATCTTTTTAGTGTGGTGTTTTGTTTTTTTTTTCTCTTTTTTAAGGTGTTTATCTCATGGAGCTCAGAGTCCATATGAGTAATTGTACCCATCTTAAAGCTTTAACTGCTTGCTGACTTGTTTATCACTCTATTTTTAAAGATGCTTATGTAGAAATGGCAGGACAAAACTGATTCATGCTGTGTGACATGGTTTCTTCTTTGCACACCTGCTCATGCGTTGATCCTGCACTGATTAAACAGCATAAATTTCTAGCTATAATGCTAAACTGCATCTTCAGCTTCTGGTCTGTCATTCCTCTTTGCTCTCAACTTGGCCCCGATCTGAATGATTAAAGCATATGCGGGTTAATCCATGCCTCCCTCTGGCTGTAGAGAGAAATACTGGCACTGAGAAATATGGCAGCGTTTTCCCAGTAGAGGGAGGTATTGTAAAGCTCAGACAGAGTAGGATTGCACTTGCTTGGAGAAAAACGTGCCCTTTGCGGTTTTGGTTGGTTTTTTTTTTGCTAAGTTTTAGGAATTCATGGGGCAGTGTGTGCAGAGAGCTCAGAGAGGGCAGCCGAAAGACCTTGCTCCACGTTCAGGTGGACAGATTTTCCCATGCTTGCTTTTATATTTTGTTATTATTACTGGAATAGAATAGTTGGAATGAGAGCAGGGATCTCTGCCTTGCCTCACTGAAACCCCAGGGGCCACCTGTGGTGGAGGTGGAGATGTCTTTGGTACCACCAGGGTGAGGAGGGACCCCCACGCTCACCGCAGCAGCCCCTTGCCTTCCTTCTGCCCCCTCAAATCCCAGAGGGCTTTGATGGGTTGAGTACGTCGCTGCTCTGAAGGGTGTTGAGCACACCATCGTGTAGGTTTTTTTTACTTTACATTGTATGGTGGCGACATGCATCCATAGAAGAGGTTTTAAAAACCCCAGCAACTACTGTTAAATTGCAGCAAACATGCTTGGTCAGCTGGAGCATGGACATAAGTCCATTAGCGCTGATTTCCAGCATCCATGTGGATAGTTCACGTGCCTCTGTACTTAGCCTAATCCACAGATTAAATATGCATGCTTCAGGACTGATTGATTGCTAAGTGGAACAGGGCAAGAAACATCAAAACAGATGTTGGAGTCACATTAGACAAGGAAGGAAACATGTAATTAGTTAATTATTTAACTTCTTGAATCAACAGTTTAGGCTCCCGTGAAGCTTTTAATTTTATTTTTTTTCCAAGGTTCGTGTCCTTAGATTTGTGGCTTGATTTCTCTCTGCTCATTTCCTTTTATCACCGCCTGCCCTAGCAGGGACCTATTCCTTGACGACTAAACCAGTCTGTGGGGACTCGCCTCAGCAGCCTAATTCAGAGAGGCGTAAAGCTTCATTTGCGGTCGGCACATCAGTTGGGCGCTTCAGGGGTTCTTGCAAAACTGCTGGACAGGTTATTTCCACTTTCCTTCACTTGCTGCAGCTAGTCCTCCGCATTCCTTCTGACATAGAAGCATTTTCCTTGGCTTTAAAGAATGTATTTCTTCCAGACCTTGTGAGAAATAGTAGAAAATGAACACTCTTGGACATGTTCCTCTGGGCACTCATCCCAGTGATAAGGTGGGCGAGCGATGGGGGATGGAGAAATGTGCTCCCACCGCAGCCACCTTTTAACTGTGTGCAGGCTATGAGCACTCCTATACTGTTCCTATAACGCTCTTTAGAATTATTTTCTTTAATCGTTTATGCTTCCCTGAAAACAGCTTTTTCAATCACTTTGAAAATGTTCAACTAAATTTAATTGAAATTTTGTGGTTTCTTCAAAGTTAATAAAAAAAAGAAACAGAACAAGAATGTGCCACTGGAGTGGAAAAAAGATCAATCACATCGATAAAGACTTCTCTGTGTGGAATGAGAGAGCTAAAACTTTGTCTTTTCTGGTTTCTATAGTTAACATGCATTCTCTGTAAATACAGGCTCATGAAGAAATGAATTTGAAGTACTTAGCGTTTTTTGTTATTTGTAAGTAAGTTCAGTGACATGGTTTCCAGCATTGTGGGTTACCATTCACATCCCTTTGAACATAGTGAAAAGTAACCAGACATAACCTGTCTGTCTTAAAACATTTTTAAATGGCAAAATTCTGCTGAATACCTGCAGTCACCAGAACAACAGTACTTTCACAGAGCACTTCAGGCCTGGTGTATCAAGATAAATGGACTCAATGGTGTATCAAGATAAATGTAGGACTGCAATGAAAACTCAAGCATGAGCCTTGTCCCACGTAATAAAAAGTTATTTATTGCTTGGGTCTAGGTTCTATTGCTATCTGTCTAAGTTCCACCTTTTGCTGCTTAAACATAGGTGAATATTTTCCGCTAATAAAATACTGATAATACCATGCTTATCCATCAGATTGCAGTAGCAATGTTAGCTTTGTCTGGGGGCGGGAGGAAGGTTGGTTGCACGAGTGAAGAGGCATGCACTGGGAAATGAAGAGTGAACCTTCAAAGGACAGGCCGTAAAAGAATGCTGCGTGTTACGAGCAATAAGAAAAGCCGTGGTAACTTGGCCAGTCCTCAAAAATTCTGACGGAATGCAAAAGGTCCAAGCGGCCCCGTCCCACGCGAGAAGAATGTAATCTCTTGTAAAAGGAATTATAAACAGCAGATAGGGGCTGGAAGGTAAAAGGAGGTGTGGGGAGCAGGAGGCACTCGCTGGGGAAGTCCTACCTGCAGAGTGAGGCCCATCTGAGCTGCTTTCTGGCAACCTTTAAGTGGGTTAGTGGAGAAATATCATTTGCATTCTCCAACATCTCTCCAAAATATGCCGCTACAACATGTGTTTGATACTCAGAACTCAAGGTTTGGCTGTTTGAGTGATTTCAGATTTGAAACCTCATCTCTCATGAGGATTGGTGGAGGGTCCCACAGGTCAGATAAGGAGTCTGGTTTGGATTTGTTTGTGTAAAAAGCTTTTAGCTTGTCCTCAAGTCCTCACAGAAAGTCTTTTCTAACTCAGCTTAGACCCCTGTTGGAGTTTGCTGAAAAAGCCAATGAAAAATTGATGCTGTGGAGCTGGCTCCCAGGTCTATTTAAAAAAAAAAAAAAAAAAAAAAAGAGCACCTTGCCCTCCTTTATATTGGGATGGATTTGATCCCTACAACAAACAATGCATTTTTGTGTCTGGACTTCCTGTATTCTTTAAATTTACATGCTCTGTCTGGTGGCGTTGATTTTACATTTTACTATTACTGGTTTGGTGCAGCTATGGTTTCCAAGTACATTTTAGTAAAAGCCGTTGTACCATAGGTTGTCCAAGCCCAGTAGCTGTTCGTGCAGATAAACATGAATTTTAGTGGTATGTACTTCACACTAACACAACTTGCAGCAGAGTGGGTGAAGAGTGGTCCCTTAATTTTTGATAGACTTGTGTCATGATTAATACAAAAGTATTCAGTATACACTGAAGAGACTGCTACTGTAGTGAATAAAAATTTATGAACAATTAGTAATAGTAACAGTTAATTTCATTAGTTTGCAGAGCTTTTTACAGCAAAAAATCTACTCTGTCTTCACTTTTTAGATTATTATTATTATTATCTAAAACTGATTGTTTGGACCAAGATAAATTATTGGTACACTGATATGTAAAGCACATTAAAAACTGTTGGTAATGTATAAAAGCTGCTGTGCCATGGACATCTGTCATCTGCCGTGTTTAACTTCCACTCATAACAGCATTAACTTTTCATTGAGTTAGTGATTGACTGACTGCAGGGAATTGGCATTTAATTATGTTCAAGCTTATCCTACTGCATATTGAGAAACGATTTAAAATACTTCGTTTGAAACTGGAATGCAACGTGTTTAGGCAAATATCGTGACCGTTCTCTTTTATTTTCTGAGGACAGGAGCTCAGATGTGTAACTCTTGTTGATGATGTTTCAGGGTGTGCAGCCTTCTAACATATAAATCACTTTGAATTTCTCCAACCATTATCTATTTGGCATGTTATGTGATTCCTTTTCCAAAACAATTTCTGTTATTTTTCCATTGTGTGGTGTTCTATATTATATGTTGATGACATTCCAGGCTGAAACACTTTGATAGTATTATATAAAATACTCTGCTTGTGTTCAGTCTGGTAATCCTGACCAGATTGGTGTCAAGTGACATAACCAGTATTACATATGCTGCGCTTTTCTCTGTTACAGGCATTCACAAATGGTCTCTTGTATGTATTCCTCTACAAAATAAACAATTTAATAATGAACTATGATGTTCATGCCGTGTAGAACTTGTTGCCTATCCTAGTCAAAACAGTCCTTACAAATTGTTAGATTTCTTGTCTTTCATTAAATGCAAGTTCATTTAAAAAGCACCACCTCCCCACCCCCCTAAACTCTCAACACAGAAGTAAAAACTCTGAATTAAGTTTTTGTTTGTATGTGCCAAGGATAATGTCAAAGAAGTCATAAAAATATTTCAAAAAGTGGTAAGCTTTTTCGAAGCCCCCTTTTGAGTTGAAATAGGGAGTTTTATTACTAAAATATTACTGAGTGAGATGAGACGCAGAACTTGCGAATCCCCTGCTAGTCACCTTCCTGTCTAACAGGAAACCTTAAGCACTTTCATTCCTGTTTTACAATTACACAGGACACTCCATCACTACCAAATGTGACAAATACTCAGGGTGGTTGTGTTTTGATAGCTGAGAGCAGGAAGAAAAAAACACCGCAGTTTTCTTCTGATTCTCAAGTTGTGTGGAAAAGAGCAATTTCTGACAAGGGAAAGGGTATTTCAGCTGAAATTACTTTGCCGCACACTTCGCCGTGTTAGTCTCCCTGTTGGGGTTTGCTGACGTGCTTGAGCAGCTCTGCGTTTTCATAGCACTAATGACTTTCTTTTCATCATAAATCGTAGCGGGAAAG
>NW_009647874.1:614222-614479 GCF_000708025.1 Charadrius vociferus | reverse complement strand
AGATGTGCAGCTCCTCTGAGCCATCGCACACCCCCAGCGTGGCTCCTCTTCGGGGCGGCGGGAGTTAGCTGAAAGCCGAAAGGGGGAAAAGCCGGTGAGCTTGTGGCAGACATCCCTTTAGGTGTGACGGAGTGATAAAGGAAATGTGGTGCCCTTCGGGAGGGTGTGTACCTATGAGAAACAGGAAGCCCAGCAGCGGCCGCCTGCCTGCCCTGCCTGCCCTGCCTGGAGAGGTTGGTCGCTCGGGCGGGGGCGGG
>NW_009647874.1:606353-614206 GCF_000708025.1 Charadrius vociferus | reverse complement strand
CCTTCCCCCTTCAAAAAAAAAAAAAAAAAACAACAAAAACCCAACCAACCCTCCAGGTAGAGAAATATGACGGCCTTGCAGCTGAAAGAGTTGTCACATTCAGGTCTGTACAGGAGGAGACGGGATCGGCCTGATAGCGTGGGACTGCCCGGCTCACACGAGGAGAAGCTGAGGTGAGTGCGAATGGACGGGTACTGCTGGGGCGCTGAGCCTGCTTGCTGTGGTGGTTTCAGCAGACAAAATGCAAACCTGGCTCTGGAAAGTCACTGCAAAACACACGCATCCAGAAGCGGTCCCAAAGCGCTACGGAAAAAGCCCCCGAAGGAGGGATAACAGGAGCCGTATGGTGACCTGGTGGGTTTTGGTGATGGTGTGACTCCCTTCACCGGCTCTGGGAAGGGCAAATGTTAGCCAGTGGTTGCTTCTGGATCCCTTCTGACAGCCAGCACTAAATAACTTTATGCAGCCTGACAGCTTTGCTCGGTCTGGTTTGAAATCGGTTTGGGGTCACCCAGGCGCTGCAGGTTGTGCTGCTTCTCGGGGCAGCCCCTGTGTGGGGCTGGTTTTGTTGCGGAGGGGCTCGGGCTGCTCCTGGGCTCTGGCTTTCTTCAGAAGGAGTGTTCTTTGTCGTGGAAAGGGGTTTAGACAAAAGAATGCAGCAGGACCACTTAGCCTGACCTTACCCAGGAAGGGTGACCAAAAATCGGAAAGACATTTAATGTCTGGGGTTCTCTTCCTGATGCTATGTGCCGTTTGAAAGAGTTAACAGCGAATTTTCAAAGAGCCTCTGTTTGGAGCAGGGAGATTAAAGAATTGTTTGTAACCTGAGTAAGAGCAGACGCACCAAAAAAAAGTAAAAATGGAAAGGTTTTTTCCTGAGTGTGCTTGGCGTGAAAGCAATCGGTTCCCGCTTTAGGCTCCACAGAAAAGGATCCCTGTGTAAATGCTAACAAAAGCCTCAGTGGAGAGGAAGTACTTCCTATATCCTAATGCCTGTTCCTTGGTTGTATTTTTAGATTATTTTTTGGTGGTGGTGGTTGTGCATGGGATTGGAATGCTGTGCAATTGAAAGGGTTTTTGTTGTTACGCTTTCATTACCTGAGTTAGCGATTTCAGAAGGATGGGTATTCAGATTTGGGGGATTTTGCCTTTTGTTATACCTAAGCACCTTAATTAAAAATTATTGTGGCAAAATGTGTGATTGTAACCTACTGAGAATATTTGCCATGAGGTATCAGCAATATCGGATCAGTTCTAGGAATGTGCTAACTTGCAGGTCTGATATGTGTGGTTGGTATCTATTTATAGTATTAATTCTGAATTGATTTCCTAGATGGATTTCTAATAGCATTAGCAGTATCTATTATACTCATATGACTATAGATGGAAGAATAATCAGACTTAGTAGAGGTGTGCAGAGTTTCTTGACTTTTTTGTGTTTAGTTACTTTTATACAAAACTAGCATTGAGGAAGAATGGATGTTGTCAGGGAAGAGGAAGCTGCTTTTTAAAGCATATACATAAAAATGAGTGCTAGCTCTCTTCAGTTGTCTTGTTTCTGTTACTTACATGCACATCCAAGATGGGAATGAGGCCCTTTGTGGGCTGGGTGGGGAGAAGGGGTTGTCTGTACCAGTAAAAGCCTAGGTGTTTTGATCCTTTCCTGAGCCTCTTCTGGTTGAAGTCAAGAAATATGTGAAACATGGAGGGGTCTTGAGCAATAAAATATGAGCAGAGGAGATAGGAAATTGGGGGACTTAGGAATCGACTCAGAGCAGGGTATTGGATATACAAGAAGGTGAATAGAGCATGGTGAGATGATGCTCCTAGAGCAGGGGGACAGCCCGTTCCAACAGACAGAGCTGCTCTTATATTTGCTAATAGCTTAGGCTGGTTCTTATTCAAACTAAACCTTGCTCCTTCCTAACCCATTGTGTGATACTTCGGTGTGTTGCCAGGCAGCCTTATTTGTCATTTTCACTGCATTCTGCATGACAAAAGGCTGTGGCATTGTAAATACAAAATAATGACATAACAACAGGGCAAAGAGCAATCAGGAACAAAGAGAAAAAGTTCTTTAGTTTTTTAAAACTGGAAACCTCTAGCTTTTTTTCGTGTGCTCTCCCCAGTGACACTTAGATGCTTGTTCCCCGGGAATACTTTCAGAGTATCTAGAGTCCACAAGAAAGACAAGAGGTTTCTTTCATGTCTGCTAAATATAGCTTGCCATCCTGCACGGCTTTGCAATGCCCTCCTGTAGTTTCTGTCTTCGGTTCTTTGTTCTAGTGCCTTTGCATTTTGTTTTACATACATATTAATCCACAAGTGTTAAATAATATCAGCCCTTGAGGAACAGTTTACTGAAAGCTGCTTTCTTGGTTCAGGTACCATACTTTTCTAATCCTGGGCCAAAATGTACTCGAGATGCCAATGTCCTCAGGGTATCCTGTGAGAATTTCTGCATTTAAAATAATAAAAATGAAAATCGCCCTTTGTTAAAGTCATACATGGTATCTGCCAGTTCTCAGCTTACAGCCTTTTGCGTCTTACTCCAGTATGGCGTTTCTCTCTCCTGCCCTTTTTGAGGTCTGTGTCTCCTTCAGTAGCAGTTTCCTGGGATCCAGGCTGGGGTGTTCCCCTGGTAAGGCACAAAACAGCAGTAATTAACTCAGCGGACAGCCATTCACACCCCTTCTTCGCCTCTGCTGTGGGGTGTCCTGGACTGCCTCCGCTCTGCTGCTGCAAGTACCGCTGTAGCTGCAGCTGCCAGGTCCAGCCATTGCAGCAGGAGCCGGATGCTGCTCGGTAGGATGGGGGCTTGTGTGCCTACAAGCTGTGATGGAGACCTCGCCAACTGCCGGCAGTGCCAGCACTGCAAAGCAGCTGGGGCTGGGGGGGATGACTTGGTGCCGAAATTCTGCCTTTGCGCTTTCCTGGGAATGTTAGAGTCATTTGTACCTAAAACACCTGAGATTACTACATTAGGGCACAGCGAAGCAGTATACTGGAACTCCTAAATGTGTACAGAGCATATGTTTATCGTATAGTATATGACATGCATTTTATTTTACAGGAACCAAAATTTCTTGAAACGATTACAGTATAAAAATTATTTCCTA
Organism: Charadrius vociferus; assembly: GCF_000708025.1. Taxonomy (NCBI): domain Eukaryota; kingdom Metazoa; phylum Chordata; class Aves; order Charadriiformes; family Charadriidae; genus Charadrius; species Charadrius vociferus. Next base: position 611,087 of record NW_009647874.1, on the reverse strand, counting down.
TGTTGACATAACTTCATTATATGTTGTGTGTTGTGGGACTCTGAGTTCCACAACAGGAAGGAGAGCTTTAGCTTCTGCATCTGTGTTCACTGATGTCACTTCACCCAGAGGTTTGACCCCCCATCGTCTTCCACATCTGCTATTCAGTTTATGATGAGTCAGTCTCTATGCACATTTCACTCAGTCTTTTGCAGGAAAGACTGCAGGAATGTAGTTTGGCTGTTTCCATTAAGTTTAGTAGTTTATCAGATATCCGTTTATGGTAGAAGCTCCTAAATAAATGTTTAAAATTAACAGAGTCTCTCCCCACACCTCTTGCTCTAGCAAGTAGGTGCCAGGTCATCTTGAGGGGAACTCATGTCACGCAGCTGTGGCTGTCAGCAGGGCCTGATTCACAAGCAGCAGAGCTCACTTTAGTGCATGGTTTTGCTCATTTTGCCCACCCAGTCACTGTGATTCCTCATCCTACTGCAGATGGGGTTTGATGCCTTGCATGGTAGCCACTGCTTTGCTGGAGCTTACAGCCTGGTGCTCAACATCTGCCCCAGCCACCTTGGTGTTGCAGATGGTACAGTGCGGTGGCTGAGTAGCTGAGCTGTCCCACCGGCAGCGACAAGGACCTGAGAGGGGCTGGAGAGGACTTCCAGAGTCCTTCCAGTTGAGGAGAGCGAGGGCATTTCAAGGGAAGCCACCTATAGCCATAAATACCAAGCCCTAAGCTCAACTGAGATTGGGACTGGGATGGGAGCGTAGGATTCATCCCCTTGTTTTAGAAACCTATGCTAGGATGAGTGCGTTGCCCTCCCAGGGACCCCCTTTTGTCCCTTCCACCCCAACTCCTCCTGGCGTAAGCCATGCCCAGGTTGTCCCATCAGCTATGGTGAGGTGAAAGGAGTCCCAGCACTTGTCCTGACAGCACGCCGCATTGATGGGGATGGGAACTTCAGCTTCTCTTTCTACCTCTTCCACTCCATGTATCATTTCACAACCTCATAACTTCTCTGGGAGCCTTTTCATCTGGTGCTTTGCCGACCTTACAGGGAGCTGGAGCCTGCCCAACTGATGTAAAAGGTGGTCTGGATAGCCCATCTTTTTCTTGAACTTGCGTGGTACAGGAATGTGCTTGGTTTTCACCTCTGCTGGGGTAAGGATGCTGAACGGAGTCCTCTCTTCCCCTGCTTGAGCTCGGCTTACCAGTGCATAGACCTTAACGACGCTGGGTGCTCTCCAGGTGCAGAGTTCAAAGTGCAGGGGGCTGCCCGGCACCTTCATCTCCACTGCCTGCAGCAGACGCAACAGTCACTGAACTAAATGCGACCTGAGAAACCCTCTTTTCAGCATGGAGGGGAGGAATTGTTCTTTTCCAGCTATATTGATTTAGTGGAAAAAAAAATGACATCTGTGATAAATCTCGTCTTGCCTTGTCTTTAGAAATGGCACGTAAAAAGTTCTGACTGTATGCTGAGCTATCCTTTCTTGGTTTTCTCAGCAGAGGGTGAAAAGGAAATCGTATGCATGCATTTATGATTAATCATTAGGAGTCACTTAATAGTAGTAGTATGCTTGCTATTTTCGCTCTTTCCCCTTCTCATCCTATGGCCTTTGTAAAAGTAGAATCATTTCTCTAAAAAAAAAAATGATGCTATTAGTTTCCAAAGCTCAATACAAGCTACTGGGAAAAGCAGGGGCAATTCTCTTTTTTGTTTTTTGACAACTACACTTAAAGTGAATTTGATCAAAGTGTCATCCATAGCTCTCCTTTAAAGTTCATGTGGGCTCAAATGTCATTAAAAATGTAAACAACTTTTGAAGAGCTTCTTTTACCAAACAGTAAATTTTAGCATTTGCAACAAATAATCATTGGCAAACTTCAGTCGGCTGCTGAAACTGGTGGGTACATCTGGGTGAGCAGGTGCAGGCAATCTTCTGCTGGGTCCATTCAGGCTCCCGCCTGCCTCTGCGCACTGACTCCAGGCTAGAAGGCATGTGGATGTGCCCCAAAATTTCATGCACAAAGACTCCCTCGCAGATGAAATAGGAGACATAAGCACATTCTTACGTCCCACTGAGCCTTGGGGGGATAGGGTCTGCGCAGCAAAGCTCGTAGGTGAGTATAAAAAGAACCAAATTAATAAAATACTCAAAACATCAGCAATGCGGTAGGGCTGAGTGCCTCCTTTTCTTTATGAGATACAGTATTTGGGAGTTGTGCGAGGTCACAAATCTCCTCAGCCTGCCATCAAAAACCCATGTGTAGCAGCCAGCCAAGGTGTGCAGCTGTTTCCAGCCGCATATCCTCCCTGAAGACCTCCTGCTCTTCCTAGGAGGGAGAGAAGAAGATGCTGCTCAGGGACGGTCTGGGAAACCAGGGACCCTGCTGGGCTTTCAGACACCTCAGGGTACGGAGGGCAGGGGAAGGCAGAAGGAAAAGATCTGTCTGCACCTGGAAGCATTCTTAAATTTGATTTCCACTGGTAACATTTCTTAATAGCATCACAAATGTTAATATTTATATAACCGCTTTCTGTAAGTAGATGTTTCACTTGTTCACAGTGCCAGTGTCAACAGGTAAAGCAGTAATTATTCAATACATTGGTAAAAAAAAAAGAGACTAATTTATTAAACCAGGAAGAGCTTGAAAATAAATGTTAAGCCACAAAAAAAATTACACTTCTTCGTTTGTTGCGGTTAGAAACTTTGCTGGAGTAGTAGAGAGTTGGGACCTAGAAATACTCATTTGAATCAGATGCTTAGGAACTCTTGATTAAAAACACTTTGGCTCATCTGGTAGGTGCTCTAATTTGAAGAGAGGTTTTGTCCATGTAAACGTAGCACTGAATTATTATTATTAATTATGGTAACTTCCAGCCAGCAAAAATATGCTTCACGGTTATATTTTAATATTTTGATACTTAGAATTTGCGTTGAGACTTGGTTTGAGGTATCCAAATGACTAGAGGCTTTAGGTTTCATTTGCGCTGTACTTTTCATTGCTCTAGGGGTTAAAATAACAGGAGGAACACACCCTTTTTCATGCCTTCCCTCTCACCCCTTGTCTCATGCATTGCATAATAACTCCTAAGCGATTTTGTTTGACTTGCTCACCCTGACTATCACCTCCCGTGACTCCAAATGACCAGAGGTAACTGCTTGTATAACAGAAACCCAGGCAATTACTACTGTTCCTCTTATGCTTTTCTTATTGTAATAAACTATGATTCAGTAAATGGTTAAGATTCAATGATTATAGCAATTAGGATTTTTGTTGCTCTTTCTTACAGGATTAGCTGGCTAAAGATAAGTTCTTGGTTACTTTTTTTGCTTTTGTTTTCATGTGTTTTGATAGTACCTCATCAGAGGTGTTCTCTACTGAAAATGTACTGTGATTGCTCATTATTCTTCATTATAATTAAGTTCTCCTTTGAATGCAGTCTGTCACACTGAAGTGAATTTACACATGGAAGTATTCTGCAGAGGAGAGAAAGACTGAATTATCATAGAATGGTTTGGGTTAGAAGGAACCTTAAAGATCGTCTAGTTCCAACCCCCCTGCCATGGGCAGGGACACCTTCCACCAGCCCAGGTTGCTCAAAGCCTCGTCTAACCTGGCCTTGAACACTTCCAGGGATGGGGCATCCACAGCTTCTCTGGGCAACTTGTTCCAGTGCCTCACCACCCTCACAGTAAAGAGTTTCTTCCTAATATCTGATCTAAACCTACCCTCTTCCAGTTTAAAACTGTTACCCCTTGTCCTATCACTACACTCCCTGATAAAGAGTCCCTCTCGGTCTTTCCTGTAGGCCCCCTTTAAGTACTGGAAAGCCACTATAAGGTCTCCCAGAGCCTTGTCTTCTCCAGGCTGAACAACCCCAACTCTCTCAGCCTCTCCTCATAGGAGAGGTGCTCCAGCCCTTGGATCATCGTCGTGACCCTCCTCTGGATGTGCTCCAACAGGTCCATGTCTTTCCTGTGTTGGGGGCTCCAGAGCTGGACGCAGTACTCCAGGTGGGGTCTCAGGAGAGCAGAGTAGAGGGGCAGAATGACTTCCCTTGACCTGATGGCCACACTTCTTTTGATGCAGCCCAGGACGCAGTTGGCTTTCTGTGCTGCGATCACACATTGCTGTCTCATGTTGAGTTTCTTGTCAATCAGCACCCCCTGGTCCTTCTCCTCAGGGCTGCTCTCCAGCCATTTCCCACTGAGCCTGTATTTGTGCTTGGGATTGCCCCAACCCACATGTAGGACGTTGTACTTGGCCTTGTTGAACTTCATGAGGTTGGCTTGGGCCCATCTCTGCAGCCTGTCCAGGGTCCTCTGGATAGCATCCCTTCCCTTCAGCATGTTGACCGCACCACACAGCTTGGTGTCATCGGCAAACTTGCCAAGGGTGCATTCCATCCCACTGTCCATGTCACTGACAAAGATGTTAAACAGCACTGATGCCAGTACTGGCCCCTGAGGAACACCACTTGTCACTGGTCTCCACAAAATTATGTCAATGTCACCACTTAATAAAAATTACCAACTTGCAGGCATGGGGGAGAACAAGCTTAAAGGCTGTAAGTTTGGGTTCCCTTTCTGTTTATTTTGTTCCCCTCTGGTCTCTGAGCTGTTCTAGGAAATGCAAAGCTAACAGATAGAGTGTCCTCGAGAGGACCACGAGCCTTTTATACGATGCTCTCCAGACATGGGAACAGCTCTGGCTTGCCAAGTATGTTGCGTCTGACGGTGTCC
>NW_009647874.1:574175-606317 GCF_000708025.1 Charadrius vociferus | reverse complement strand
TTTATGGGATTTCCTTTGGTAGTAATCCCAGCTTGCCACCAGCTGTGGCTCAGGGACTTCCTACAGAGTTTGTGACATTCAGTGTTTTTCCCTTCAGTTAACTCCTCCGGTCTCACCTCGCACCCAGGAATGTCAGGGCATTTCCCAGACATGAGTGATGCTTTTGAGTTTCCGTGTGCGTTATCTGATGCCGTAGTGCACATGGTTGCGTAGTTATGTTTTCTTTGCTTGATTTGTCATAGCAGCTTTAGGCATTGTTCAGTTTTCATCTTTGTATCTGCCAGCTTTGTAGAAACTTCTGATTTTAAGTAGTTTCTGGTAGCATTCTGAAATGATTCTGAACTTTCATATCTAACAGGCTGTGAGCAGTCGTTTTGGATGATACTGCTCAGCTTTTTCCAGCAGATTGTAAGTCAACCTGTGATTCGTCTTTATATATCAACAAGATGAAGCTTCGTGATCTTTTGGAGTCTTTCTGCAACAAGAGAGGTTTGGTTTATGACATACTTCCCTGTAGCTTTTCTGCTTTTTCTATGTCCTCTAATGGCCATGATGGGAGCTAGAAGAAAATTAATTAAAACCTATTAGCTATTAGCCTCAAACGAAGTAACATATTGGCAGACACAGCTAGCAGTACCTGTCAGCATTTCTCAGCTGAGCATTTTTAAATGAAAGATTCGAAAGATTCAAAAGATTCAAGGTGTTCCAGCAAGCAATGAATGGACAAAAGTGAAGCAGGTGTGAAATGGCATTTGTCGTTTCCAGCATATTAAATCCGCGCATGCCACGCTCTGAATAGACCATAACGTTCTGGATCCCAAGTTGAGTCTACCTTTTGAACTCTGTTTCTGTGCAGCTATTGGAAAAATGTTACCCACTCAGAGGCATGACTCAAAACTGCCCTGGCTAGTTGTTCCGGGATGGAAAGTTTGCATTGAAAGCTGTTTGTCTTGCTTGATGTTTGGCTTTTCAGTTACTGTTTTGTACTTCTCCTCGCTGATTTCAGAAACTGAAGCATACACTATATTTCTGATATATTAAAAAAGCTGCTTCTTATACATATATATATATATTTTTTATTGTTATTTTTTTAAGGATATAGCAGCAGTGCAGCTTTGGGATAGGATAGCTCCATGAGTTACCAGGTTGCAGGTCATGAATTTTGCCCAAAGTGTACCAGTAATTGCTTAGCTTTAAGCTTCATTCCTTTCTAAAGCTAATCTTCAAATTATACCCAGTTATCTGTGATATGTAGCAAAGGGGAAGGAGGTTTGGCACTGCTCTGATCCAGAGTACAAAACCCTGTCGTCTTCCCTTTTCCCTTTGCTTCTGTTCTGTCCAGAAATAACCCGGGCTCTCTGCCCCACGTCGCTCCTTCAGATAATCCCAGCAATACGCTGTGGCGAGGGCTAACTTGACGTCTTCCCTCACAAGTCTTATAATAGATATTGTAACCATTCACCCCTGCTGTACTCATTCAGGATTAGTCAGTTGTTGGGGCGGAAACTGTTACTTTAAAAAAAAAACTTTGAAATAGTTACCAAAGCCTTTGGTTTGTGAAATGCATGGAAGTCTTGCTTTGCCCTAAATGCTACTGAAATTCGTTAGTGCTTACTTGACAGGTCTGCTACTAGTATTGAATAGCTGATAAATATAAAACACGAGATGAAGACCTTCAGTTTGTGTTACCCAAAATGTTAAGATCGTCATAATGAAATATGAAAGCAATGCTATTTTGTATTAGCTTTGTATGTCAATACATTACTCATACTCGACTCTTAGGAACATAAATTGCTTCTGGTTCAGCTGTTGAGTATTAGGGCCATTATTTAATTCCACAATGTTAACTGCAGATGGCTAAGCTGTCTGCCATCCTCTGCTGGTTTTAAAGCCTGGTGATGCTGCAGTGAACGTGGGAAAAGAAAAATGTGAAACCAAAACCTAGAGTGACTAATAATTACAATTTAATATGTGTGTGAGAGAAGAGCAACACCTGAGGAGGTGTTTTCTTTACCACATTCTACTTCTGCCCAAAACAAATGAATTCAGGCAATGAAAAACTTTGCACTTTCTCATATAGAATAGAAAAACAAGCTTAATGAAGGTGAAAAATGGCTCAAGAGGTTATGTTGCTGGAGGTATAGATTAATAGTAATACTTGAGAGGAGACATGTGTGGATGTGATATGCTCATTAGTAAAGCTGAAGGTCAGTCCTCAGTGTGGCACCTCCAGTGGAGATGTTACTGTAATGAGGATGTCGCTGCGAGCCAGGAAGCCTGGCGTTGCAGTTAGCTCTGCCCTACAAGGAACTGCGTGGACGTACTGGAAGTCTCTCCTGGTAGCCAGGGTGTTATGTTGAGTCATGGTGTTAATTATAGCTCCTGGATGAACCACTGAGGTCATGGTGTTCGGCTTGTGAAAACACTGGTCCCAGCTAGCATGGGCAGATGGCTAAGGCAGAAGCAAAGGCTGGAATTTGCATTTACACTAAGGATGCGGTGAAAGATTTTTGGTGGATTTCAGTGACAGACGATATGAACTGAATATTGGTGCTAGGAAACTGTTACTCTGAAGAGAAATATGGTAGTGCAGCATTTTAGAATCAGAATCATTTAGGTTGGAAAGGACCTTTATGATCATCGAGTCCAACCGTAAACCTAATACTACCACCAAACCATGTCCCTAAGTGCCACATCTTCCCATCTTGACAATGCTTGACAACCCTTTTGGTGAAGAAATTATTCCTAATATCCAATTTAAGCCTCCCCTGGCACAACTTGAGGCCATTTCCTCTTGTCCTATCACCTGTTACTTGGGAGAAGAGGCTGACCCCCACCTCACTACAACCTCTGTTCAGGTAGTTGTAGAGAGTGATAAGGTCTCCCCTCAGCCTCCTCCAGGCTAAACAACCCCAGTTCCCTCAGTCGTTCCTCATAAGACTTGTGCTCCAGACCCCTCACCAGTTTCGTTGCCCTTCTCTGAACATACTCCAGAATCATAGAATTGTAGAATGCTTTAGGTTGGAAAGGACCTTGAAGATCATCGAGTTCCAACCCCCCTGCTATAGACAGGGACACCTACCACTAGACCCACTGCCTGGGTTGCGATCGCACATTGCTGTCTCATGTTGAGTTTCTGGTCAATCAGCACACCCAGGTCCTTCTCCTCAGGGCTGCTCTCCAGCCATTTCCCACTGAGCCTGTATTTGTGCTTGCGATTGCCCCGACCCACGTGTAGGACCCTGCACTTGGCCCTGTTGAACTTTATGAGGTTGGCTTGGGCCCACCTCCCCAGCCTGTGCAGGTCCCTCGGGATAGCATCCCTCCCCTCCCCTCCAGAGGGGATCTCAATGACTTTCTCAAAGTCTTTCTTGAAGTGAGGGGCCCAAAACTGAACACAGTACTCGAGGTGGGGCCTCACCAGTGCTGAGTACAGGGCGGTGATCACTGCCCTAGTCCTGCTCACCACAGTATTTCTGATACAAGACAGGATGCTATATTCCTGAAATGTCAGAAAAAGCAAAGATCAATCTCATACATTTTTACATATTTTAAATTTAAATCCGTTCCTTAAGCAATGGATGAGGAGCACATGTATACTTAGTTGTAATTTGCTTGCCATTGCCTGATAACACTCTTTTGTGCATCCCTTGACTTTCCAGTGGTTTGATTTCCAACAGTATAAATATTATTCTGCCCAAACACTTTCATATTTTAGAAATGAACGACTTCAGTGTTGTGAAGTTCACCATGCGTATGTCCAAATGGAAGGGCAATTTTGAGCTTGGTGGGCCTGATAGTGGCTCATTGGTCTTGAGAAGATGGTTTCAGAGTCTCTCGGAAACAGTAGGTAAGCAGTCCCTAGTATTGAGTAGCTGACCTTTTTTAATATACCTAAATTAGAAATGGGAATATAAATGCTGTTATATGAAATACATTAGTGCAAATGCATCTTTAATATATTGAGTTGGAAGAGTTTAGGTACAGTATATTTACCATAGTGAAGTATATATGTAGTCAGCTACACAGGGGAGACATTTGAAGAATAATCAATAGTGTGCTATGTCTCATGTAACACAAATTCACTAGAGCTCTTGTGAGCTTCTTATATGGGATACTGCGTCTTTTTGTTGTTTTGTTTTTCCTGTCTGTATAGGATTCAAAAATAGTAGTGGGGGAGGAAAAGATGGCTGTTGTAAAGAGGATCAAGTATCTGTACACAGAAGAAGTCATTTCTTGTTTTACACGAAGCATGGGTTCATTTGGTAATGTTTGTAAGCAGCAGGAAGAAAATACAATAGTTTTTTGAAATATTACTTACAATAGGAAAGTGCTATAGTTAAATATTGTTCTCTGTTTCTATGAATTCTGTCAGAGACTGATTTTTCACTGTGTTTGTATGGCTGATAAAAAATTGTGTGGGAAGGTGCTGCTTGCCTGTTTATTCTAGTTATATTCATTTCCTTATGGAGAGGTGGAATGTGAACCTTCTCTGTTTGAGGAGACCAAAGCATTTTTTGGACATGTTTATACTAGAATAAATTTATATTGAAGTATATGAAACAGCTAGAGTTGCCTTTTTGTTTGCCCTGTTTAAACTCCCTCCACATGAGCTTAATCATGCTTTTTGTGGCAAAGACTAAAGGATGAAACTTTTAGGAGCACACAGAATTCAACTGGTCTTTGTTGCAGTGGTTTCAAGATGGTTTTCCATCCTTTTTAACAGAAACAGAAGTCAGAGCAGTGCTGGGCACATGTGAAAATCCTACCCTTAATGTGCATCTTTATTGTGTTTGTGCCTTCTTTCAAATTGCCTTAGGTGACCAGCTTAACACAGAAAGTATTTTGTTGCTTAAGAGATAAACTGCAGCAACCAGAACCCAAGAGTGTTTTTAATTTCAATAAAAAAAAGAGGCAAAAGGTCAATTAGTGCTTTAAAAGGTTGGTGCAGAAATCATCGCAGGGCACTGCAAGTTCACGCATACTTTGCAGCAAAACTTATATTTTAGTTGTTCTGCATTTTGCGTGTGAGGGCCATTGCGTAGCATCGGTGTTAAACATAATTAAAATGAAATCATCCGTACCTATGCGGGAAGGGAAAGGATGCACTGTGATTACTTAACCCCCTACACCCCCTCCCACATAACCCGACGGGGCACGTGGCCTCCCGACAGCGCCGGTGACGCAGTGATATTTCACGGTGGCATGAGTAGGTTGCCAAGCAGCAGCTGCTTTTGCCAAGCACCTTGTTTGGAGCCGTGACTGCTCGGCACGTCTATTTGTGGCACGGAGCAAAACGCTCAGCGGGGCTGGCCGGCCACCGAGCCTTCTCTGTAAGAGTCCCCATCTGCCTCTGGCAGCAACCGGCGCGGGCAGCCGGATTTGAAAGCTCCCCAGAGAAAGCAGCATGTGAGCGGGGCGGCAGTTGTCCATCAGGCATGATAAAGCAATGCGGCTATTTTTGCTCTTGTTTTCCGAAGCCCTTCTCCGTAGCTGCAGTGGGACACTTCCACTCCCCTCTTATGCCGTTTCCTTTAGCACCTTCCCCGCCATCAGCTTTGGCTTCTGATAAGACCTTTCATGTGCCAGGAGGAGCCCCTCTGTCTTCTTCCTTCCTACATACCTTTTCCAGTTAAACACTCAACTTCTCCCTTCGCTCTTCTCCTTATCACTGCCTCCTTAACAGCAGGCTGGTAGATTTTGTCCCAGGGAATGCCCTTGGGAAGCTGCTGCTGCAAGTCAAAAACTCCCTACAAGCTTCTCGCTTCCTGTGGATGGCTTCACCTCAGAGTAACCTAGAATTCCCTAATGAAAATGCCATGTATTTTTAACAGCGTATTTCAGATCTTGGCAGCACGCCTCCAGCAAAATGACAGAAAATAGAAGGATGGTCACCTGCTCTTTTTGTGGACTACCAGACCTTCATAGTAGAAACTATGTTTTGCTTCAGCAGCAGACAGGCCCTTTTTAACTCCTGACAAGCTCCTTTCTTGCTTAATGGAAAACAAATTCAGAGTAATGCCACCAGCAGCAATGGCAATAGGCCTCAAGAACCAGGCAGCTTCTACTTATTGCACATATGGAGGAGTCCTATTACCTCGCAGGACTGCTTCTTCAAAAAAGTTAGGAAGATTAAAACAGGCTGCTTGGATGGACATCTTATTGCACTGACTTGTGGTACTCCTTGCTTTGCTACAGCCCTGCAAAAGACTCCGCGGTAGCAAGCTGAAAAAACAAGCCCCTGGGTGGCTATTTTCCTGTTGACCAGAGAAGACACAAGGCAGCAGAGGTGGTTTCCAGCCACCTTGGTAGTTTCCGGATTTCAGGTTCCTGTAAGGACTGAAGTAGTCCACTGGGAGAAAGAAACACTTAAAGGGCTCTCTGATTTGCAGCAGTAGCCTCCCAAGTGAATTGCCTGCAATCTGGGACAAAGTAACAAGAAAACAAGTGAGGAGACATCAGTGATAAGGGGAAGAGACAGACTAGCCTGCTGTTTCTTATCTTAGTGGCTTGGTGCACCTGTACTAAGCCTGGATGGATCCGCATGGTTCGTCTGTTGCAGTCAGTGTCCCTGGAGTTTCTCATACTCACAAAAGCCCAGCATTGAGCTGTGCAGGAGACGTTGGGAAGCAGGACGGAGAAGAAGAGCCGGCATCACCATGCCTGCATCTCCGTTAGCAAACAGTGCTCGGTTTCATCGTTGGTGCTCTGGCGGATGCAGAAACCTTTTCTTCCAGCGTTGTTTCCTGCCACAGTGCTCTGGCAAGATCGTCGTGGCCTAGGGCTACAGCCTGAGCATTGCGTGGTCTGGAGCTTGCTCCCTGACAGATAAAAATAGGGCTTGGGCTCCTTCCAAGCCATGTCAGTGGTGAGGGTGCAGCCTCCGCAGCCTGTTACAGCTTGTGACTCCTGCTAGCTCTGGTGCAAGAGGGATAATGACACCTCCGGACGGGTAAATTAACAGGGTCGTGCTGCCGGGGTCCCACCTACCGTGATGTCCTGTGGCGCAGGGGAGTACCTTGCCCAGAGGGTGCTTCCTTGCCCTGGGGAGGTGAAGGACACCTGACCAAACCCATCCCAGAAATTTGGCCCGTTTGGCGTTGCTGTGCAGCAGCAGATGTGTAGTTGGCCAGGCCGCGGGACAGCGTGCGAGCCCAGGCCTGTGCGCCCGGAGAGCGGCGTCTGCACTGCTGTACGCCTACCGCGCACGCGATCCCAACTTGGGGTGAGAGATGTGGCCCAAAACCGGCATAAACCAGACCCTCTGCAGTAGGTCCTAGGAAGATGAAGGCATATGAAGAAGTAGTAGCCTTAACTGGGCTCTCTGTCACATCCTTTGTCGTTTTCTAGTCCTAATTTCTCTACTTGTCCCCTCTAGTTGTTGCCTTCCTGTCCTCCTCTGCCTTCTCACGCTGCCTGGCAAACCGGCAGATTCTTCAGATACCGAGACGCCGTGTGTCACGAGCACAAAGTTCATGTGGTTTCGCAGTTCAGTCGGTTGCTCACAGGGCTGAGTCAGTTCAGCGCAAGAGATGATGGTTACTCGGGACAGCTTCCCAAAAACCCAGCGTTGTCTGCAGTTACCAGTGACTAGGAGCTGAGCAGCCCATGTCTGCCGCCAGCGCAGTGCTTCCGGTGGGGAGAACTTGCAGGACTGTAATTATTAGCTGCAGATCTGCAGCTAATCGACCCTGCCTTCCCTAGTAAGTGGTGCACAAATGGCTTTTTAAATAGGATATAACCATGAAATAATTGCAACATTAGGAAGGCATTCTGTGGTGAAGGAATGATTAATTTTACTCATTCTTCCTGGTCTCGCTCTCTCAGTTCCCTAATATCCACAGTAAATGACTTTGGTAAGTGTTCTTACATTGGATAATTGTTATAAACGCAGCACACCACTAGAAATCAAGCTTCATTTTTCCTCCTTCATATATTGCCCATTACAGCATACCTGACAGTTCCGTTAATGGCCTGTGAAGCACAACAGAAACGAAACTATCCATCTGTACCTACCCCCTCCCTGAAGTGCTGACAAGAAAGATGCCTATAGATAAATTCAAGGCCAATTCAATAACATTAAAGGCCATTTTTACAAGTTTACAATATAATTAATATACTGTAGCATTAAAGCAATATTTACCTAATGGCAGAAGTCTACTCTTCGTCCTTTCCACTGCTGGTTTGCCCACGATAAAATATTATTGGAATCCACCTCCACCCACCCCCCTGAGCAGAAAGTAGCTGCGGACAAGGTTGGTGGTGAACACGTTTGCTCACAGAGGTTACTCACACCATGGCTCTCCTGGGCGGCTTCTATCAGCAGCCGGCAGCAGCGAAGCCCCTTTCCAGCATCCGAGTTTGCATGAGGGCCTGGCAGGGGAATGTGCTCCTGCGCTCGCAGCCAGCATCAGTAAATCACAGCGTGACGGGCTCACCGCCCCGCCGCTGAACTTTTAACTTGAAGCTCTAGCAGGGCGCTGAGTAGCTCCGGCTACATGACACGGAGCTGTGAAAGTAAATCACTTCGCTGGGAACAAGGGGAAGTCCAGCATATTGTTTTGCAGACCTTGCCTACAGCTTCTTTGCAGTATAAGCATAAAATATATCCACCCGGGAAAGCAATTGGAGAGAGATGGACTTCCAGCGCAGAGCTCACCCTTACCCCATCCCAGAGGATGAAGAGGTTATGCACAAGGTCGCTCCTGATGCCCACAACTCCGCAGGAAATGAAGGCGAGAAACCGGTGTCAAAATTGCAACGTAGGCACAGTGACATAAAACTCTACAAAGAGTTTTGTGACTTTTATGCAAAATTGTAAGTTCGTTCTCTTTGGCTTCCAGGTGTAACTATGGTGACATTATTGGCGTATTGTACATATTTATTTTATTATCTGAGCTCCAGGCAGGCTGTGTAAGCCATTTGGTAATGCAACCTTTGCCACTGTTCTGCTTGATACTTTGCCAGTTGTAATCATCAGTTAAAATTTGAGCTGTTGCTTTAAATTTCATCATTAGTTGCATCAGAAATTTTTATCAGCAGTTGAAACGGTGTTGAAATTTGTCAAGTAGTCTCTCTGACTTTAGGTTGTTTGCCTGTTATTTTGGGCAAACGGATAAACTGCTTCATTAACGCAGAAGCATTATGTACATGGCTGTTTTTATGAATATGATGCGTTTCAGATTGAAGTATTTTGCATACTAAGGAGGAAAGCTTTATGTTTTCATTTGGTTTTGAACTTTGTTTCATGTTTTTGCTTGGATTACACTTCGTGTCTGACAGCACTTAGCATTAAATAATGTTTTAAGTTTAATATCCTTAGTGCTTGAGAGCTGTTGAGATAATGATGAGAGATCACAGTTTCTGTTGTGATTATTCTTTATTTAGATTGATAAGGAGGATGGGTGCAGTGTCTGAGGTTCCCACCCCCCCCTTCCCAGAAAGCATACAAAATCCATGGAGACCGTCAGCGAGGTTTATACTTAACCACAGGTTATACTTATATTCACTGCAGTTTGTCTGTAGGCTCGTCTGTTGGGATAGTAGGGGGTAGACCATTCTCCATCTGATCTCCTTTGTGGAACTTGCCCGCTTGTCATGAATATTTGGATAGCAGTTACTGTTTTCCTCTTCTGCAAAGATGTTGAGAGAGAGAGAAAAAAAAAAAAACAACAACAAAAAAAAGCCAGCTAATAATAACTGCTCAGATGTGACCTTGCGTAGGGCTCTTCTGTGAGACAGCATAAGAAATAGATAAAGCACATTCCTTTTTGAACCACGTGCTAGGTGTTTGCTTGCTGTCTTGGATGCTGTGCAAGGAAGGAATTCAGTTCCTATTGAACCTGGTGGGAGCCAAGAGTCCTTACCCCTTGAGGGGACAGGGCTTGGTGTCTTGCAGAGGACCGAGGGCTCTGCGGGGACAGGCACAACATGATAGTTCTTTTCTGTATCGAAATGCGTGCATGTGTGCACATGCGTTTAAAATACTGTCAGTTGGTTAATAAGCTTCCAGATAGATGTTTGAGCCAGTGGTTTTGTCAGCTGTGGTCAAATTGTAATGAAACCGAACCATTGCCCTGTATTTGCTCCCTGCAGCGGGGCAGAGGGGTGATCCTGAAAGGCATAGTGTTGAGAGTCTAGGTATGAGAAAGAAAATGTTTGCAAAGGAAAAATCAAATGACCCTTTTTCTCTCTTGGGAGCCTTCATTACCTGAAAAATAGCTGTACTGTCTGTTGCAGATGTAGACACGATCCTAATGAAGTAGCTAATTCCTCTGATATTTTGCAGCTACTGCGCCGTCATTTTATGGTCATGAGCCTTTGAGAAATAACCAAGGTTGCAATTTGAGTAATTTTTGCATTCCTGGCATGGGGTTGCCAGCTTGTCTTGGCTTGCATGTGGGTCGCAGTGGGGCAGCCAGAGCATTCCCACCTCCCCCCTTGGCCTTGGACAGACACTGGCACACCGTGAGCTGACCTTCCTTGAGATGAACCCTACCAAACCAACCAAAAATCCCGTGACTTCGAACTAAATTTGTAAAATTACTTCAAGCTACGCAAAGCTTATATGAGGAATAATTGTTTACCTGCTCTGGTTTTCAGTTCTATCTGCCAGTACCATACACATTGCTTATTTAGAGCTTTTGAACCAATGTTGGTATAGAATTAGGAATTATTTTGGAATTACCGTTTATGTTTTCCCATGTGATGCCAGTCCTCAGTTCTTGTTAATATTTGCTCGTTTTCTGTAATAGTAATGTATGTAATCATTTTTATAGTACTTCTTTGAATTGCCTGCCTTTTCTTATCATAAAAAAAGCCTGCAAATGTATCTGTAGTAATGATGTTTCTGTTTGTTTTTTTTGAATTAATAGTTATTAGAGCACATTGCAGGGGTTTTGTTTCTGAAGATCTTGGAAGCAGGGGGAAATGAAAGTTTTATTTCTGAGGGGATGCCACAAGTCATTAAGTCCATTGGAAAACTTGTGTTGAGCTGCCTAACGTTAGGCTGATGCAGTTAGCTTTGGGGAAGAAAAAAAGAGCCCCACAACCAGTGGTGTTGCCTATTTGGGCTAATTTTCTTTCTGTTTCTTTTTTTCAGCAACATGGCGAACGCGCTTGCAAATGCCATCTGCGAGCGCTGCAGAGGTGGCTTTGCCCCTGCTGAGAAAATCGTCAACAGCAACGGCGAGCTGTACCACGAGCAGTGCTTCGTCTGCGCCCAGTGCTTTCAGCAGTTCCCCGAAGGGCTCTTCTACGAGGTAAGCCCCTGTCTCGCCCCGAGCCTGTGCCTTGTGCCTTCCTTCTCATAGAAGAAGCAACTACGGGCAGATCAGCAGTGATCAGTTCCGTGGTAAGAATGGGTCTCCAAAAGAGAGGAGAAAGAGAGGAGCCCAATAGAGGGAGAAAAAAGCAGAAACGTTTCTATGCCAATTTGGAGCACATCAGTGTGTATAACCTTATTTAAATGTGTAGCTTCATGTTATCAGAGCTGAGAAAAGAACTGCTGGAGATTTCTCTCTCAGTGCAGCCTTTTTCCCCCAAAATCTGTGCAGACAATCTGTATATCATACCAGAAATACAGAGAAAGCATACTTTTTAGAGGAGAACAGTCATATAGAAGGAAACCCCAGCATCCTGCGGTCCATAGGAGGCTTATTGCTGAGTTGAGTGAGGCCAGCATGGCATGTGAAAAGTTGCTCGTAGAGATGACCTGTAAGTCAGCATGCTGAGATTCGGGTGTGCAGACAGCCCAAACCAGACGGGGCCTATCTAGAATCAACTCTAGGTTTAACAAACTGAAGCATTGAAAATTGGTAGTTCTTACATGCTTTCAAGGGTCTAAGCCCGCTCTCACTCATATTTGTCAGCCCCAGGTAGATTGCCTTCAGCTCAGATGGGTATTTTGATATCAATGTCATTTTCTTTTGCCTTCCTCTATCGTGGGGATTGAGGTGTGGCGCAGCTATCTCAAACACAAAGTGACTTTAGTGAAAGCTTTAGACTAGTTCATAAAATATGAAGTGACTGGTATAAGGAAGGGTAGATGACGTGAGACAGGGAATCATTGTCTGAGAGATAAGGTCCTGCTCAAGTAGCTTATACTCCAACGTGCTTACAGTAGCAGTTACAGGATTTATGTCATACTGTGATCTGAAAAGGAAGGTAAGAGAGCAGTGTGCTAAAAGCACAGTGCTGTGCTCTCGCATACAGTGTGCCATCCGTGTGGCAAGAGCACAGCAGTCTGTCTTCCACAGTAGTACCTCTAATTTTACCATGTTGATGAGGAGAGGCTGAGCGAGGAGTGTGGACTGGACAAGAGACTGGCAAAGGGGATTCCTGGGGTTTGCTTTCTCTCATCTTGTTTGAGGATCAAAAGGCTTTTCAGTGCTGCAGGGATAGTGTTGCACAAATTGTGGTAAATGAGCCACTAGCGTTCCATAAGACATCAAAAGGTAAGCTGCAAGGCAGTAGCAATTAAAAAAACAACAAAACAAAACACCCCCTAGATATTTATACATTACATTACATTACAATTGTTAGTATATACTGAGCTGCTGCCTGCTTGCAGGTGTGGTGAGGAGTCCTGACGTGTTAAGACCCGAGGCAAACATAAAGTGATACAGTTTTAAAACTAAAATATTTGTAATTGTGTTAATAAAATTGTCTTAAAGCGATAAAATGTATTTTCTCTACATAATGAGTACTTTATTCATACTTTTTCTGAGTCAAAAAACAGCGGGACAATCCAGTGACCTCTTTCAGAAGGCTGAATGGTCCTTTGTTTGAGGTAAAAGTTTGAGAAATAGTGGTCTAGGCAGCCTGTATCTCCTAGGGGGTGGAGGAGGACCACAATGGAAAGAAAGTCTGAAGTTTACACCGAATCCAGGAATATTACAATGCCTCTGTTGCTCACAATGACCATATCTGAATGTCCTTGGCAGGGGCAAGTATCCTGGTAGTGTTTAAATATGTTGGATGTGGGCATTTTGTTTCCTAGTGCAACTTTGTTAACATTCATATTCATGTTGGTCTTTGAGCACTCTCTTACTGCAAAGCAGTGCTCCCTGTTAAAGACAGTAAGTCAGATGTGAGTGTCAATAGATTGTCTTGGGAATGAAAGTAGCCTTATGTACTAAACGTGTTTTGGTTAACATTGCTAGGGTTTTTTTCAGGCTGGGTAGGCGCTTTGTTCTTGAGAAATGTTACATAGAAAGTGGAAAGTTTCAGTTAAGAATAGACACTTTTTGCCACAGCTATTACAGAGGTAATTAATAATTGTGATGAGGATTAAATAAATACGTAAAGACTTGTGTGTGGCTTGAATTCATATCACCCTTCTGCCTCTAGCCTTTCTTGTGTCCACCACAAGATCTTTCAGTTTCTCTCCGCACCAGCAAGTCTGTCTGCTGTTGTTGAAGAGAGGTACTTTTGGGTCTGTTTAAGCCCTCTGACAGCCTTCAGGTGATGGCTCATAAAATCTTACCCAGCCTTCCTCCCCCATCTATAACTGGCCTGTCCTGGGCATCTTCTAGAGAGTGAAGAGGTCACTGGCTATCCCTGCTGTCCCAGCCCGCGTGCCTTTGGGGCTGTTTGAGCTGGGAAATCTGCAGCAGGGCATTCTCTTCTGTCTCTGTGCCTTTAGGGTGTCCACACATCCCATGCTGCCAGAATGGCTCTGACCTAGTACTGAAGTGGTCAGTAAGGTGATTGCAGTGGAAACCCCAGCATGCTTCCTTGTGGTGCTGCTCAGGGAGAAGGGGTGACAAGGGCACAACTTGCTCTTCTTTCATTTGACACCTTGGCATGAGCGTTAGGAGCATACTGGGTGGCAGCATTTGGGGGAGAGGAAGGGAGAGCCCTCAGCAAGTAGAGCATGGGCTCAGGTTGGCTGATGCCTAGGAGATGGCTGACAGTGCTCTGAGGACTTGAGATCATCTGTGTCACTGTCAAGAAAAAGTGACTGGAGAAGACGGGCAGAAAAGATATCTTCCTCTGGCTGGCTTAATGCACTCTTTGAGAAGATGGATGTGTTTGGAGGTGTGGCCAGGTAATGTGTTTTTCTGAGCAAGTTCCCCATGAGTAAACACAGGCATTGTTGGTGGCTCAGCATGACTTCATGTTTATTCTGTGCCCGGTTTAGCTAAGCTAGTGTTTCTTGGAAATGATTTCCAGCTCTTAGCAATCGGGAAGTCAAATATTCTTCCTCTGCCTATCGCAAGCCTTGCCGAGTTCCCCCAGTTAGTCATTAAGCTGCTTATCACATTTGCTGTCAAACGCTGCCGTGATAAGCTTTCACGCTCTGTTCCATCAGTAGGGACTGAACTGGTCAGGCTACGCAGGCAGAAATGCCAGTGCAGGTCTCCTGCGCCGCAGGATGTGTCTCCAGGCTGCCTGCAGGGACCCCCATCAGCACAGCCCCCCGTGGTCTGGCATCGGAGCCGAGCCGCTTGCAGGCACTAGCGGTGCCATGCTGGAGCAGCACCCATCCACAGCTGGGAGTTTGCACAGCGTAGCAGGGATTTTGTTGGGGTCCTCCTAAACTTATGTTAGAAATTATAATATGGATTTGTAACCAGCCAGTGTTGGTCCTGTTGCATAAGGGTGTAAGCAAGAGCTCTGTGCCTAACGTTGCATGGGACCTGCTAGGGTTTATTTGTGCTCCAGTTTGCTCGGTATTATCAGTTTAGCCTGTTTTCTTACACGCTTATCCTAAACAGAAATTAGCACAGGCACATGCCAGCAGAAATTCCGAACTCACTGTGCTTTGCCATCAGATGTGAAGTGACAGCAGTTCTGGTCTGATTTTACTCCATCACCCAGAAGCTGTGCATTCCCTAGAGCTGCTGTTGCAGAGTCTCACAACAGGGTAGAAGCGCACAGTCCTGTACTAACAGCAGCACAACAGTCAGCTTAAATGGAGAACTTCAGTGGCAGCGTGCCCAGAGGGACAGGTTGGGCACACTGTAATCAGTCAGCGGGCATTTCCTCCAACCCACATTACTCTTGGGTCCAAGAATGGCTTCTTCCTACTAGAGGCTGCCTGTTTCTCCCACTGGAGAGTGTGGGCACCTCACCTTCAGACAGGGGAGGTTAGAAGAGATGACTCCTACCCCTGGTCCAGCTGTTAGTTAAGAGCCTCTTGCTGGGTGCTTTCAGAAGAAGCCCAACCTGGTCTGTCTGCGCTGTGCCAAGGTGGGGGAGATGGAAGGGCTTAGAGATACGCATCCCACAATAGAAGAAATACGGCAAAATCCTTATGGAGTACTCACAAGAGCTATAATTGGGGAATCTGTATCGCTGTTGTTCTTGTTAATTATAAATTATTTTTTATTATTATTATTATTATTATTATTATTAGTAGTAGTAGTAGTAGTAGTAGTAGTAGTAGTATTTATCATCATCATCAGGACTTTTGTCTCCCGAATGAGATGGAGGTCCTTTCAGCTTTGGGGTTTTTCTAAGATGTTTGTAATAACTTATGGGAAGATTAAAGGAAGGTGCAGCTGTAACACGCTTGTCAGATTTGTTCCTATTCCAGTTGCACCTGGAGTGTTTTCTTAAAATGGACTTTACCAGAAACTGCCTTAGAGGAGAGGTCTTTAAAGACGCAGTTTTTGAGCGTGTCTTTCCACTAGGTTAGCTGATACAGTGGAGATCAGCTGGAGGTTATGTCATGGTGAAATGTTCTATGCAGAGCCATTTAACTCATGGACCTTTGGCAAACAATAGTCAAATGACCTTGCTTTTAAAATATGTGTTGTGGGATTTGTCATAGAAGCTCAAGGCTTTCTCTGACAGATGAACTGCTGGGTCATCCACAAAAGGCAGCACAAACGAGCCGAGAAGGTTGAAAATATAAACAAGACCGAATGGTAACCAACCTGCCTGATGCAAACCAGAGGGGAAGAAAACCCGTTTGGTCTGCCCAGATCAACCTGTGGTGGCTCTGAAATCCAAGCAAACCTAAGCATCTCCCGTTGGACCACCTGTTTATAGAAAACATGAAGATTTTGGATTTTTTTCAGTTTAAAAAGGATTTTATCCAGCTTGAAGCAAGCACGGTTCTCAATGAACCAGAAATTTCCATTACTCTTTGAGACAGTAATAACCCTCTGTATCTCAATTTAAAAAAAAAAAAAAATCTCCAGTTAAAAAAGTAATCTGTTTTAGAGTATTACACTGGAAAAACACTTGATAAATTGCTAGCAGAGACTTCTGGGGGAGTCTGTATTGACCATTTGTCTTTCTGTTCCTAGTAGGTGCAATTCAGGTTGGGCTCAGGAATTAAGTTTCTGTTTTAAAGTATCCAGTGACTTCTGGAGTGTTTCATTAGATTCCCATCCTGCCAGTGGCTCTGTATATTGCATGAGTAATTACTATATTTGTATACTTGGAATTTCATAGCATAAACCAGGCTATCTTGAAGCACGTTGCTGTATTTTCTGTCTGTGCACCAAAACTGTATTTGTGGGTAGTTATTTTGTGTTATTCGCTTGGTTTGTGTTAGACCCAGTAAAAAGAAAGGAGTGAGGTTTCCTGCTATCCCCCTTTTTCCAGTGTTTTAAACAGAGACATTCAAATCCAAACATTTCATAGCATACCTAATATTCTCTGTCTGGTTTTGACATGCTAGTTGGCATGTGTGTCTAGTAATGATGTGCCTGAAGGTATCTAAACATTTCCCCTCATTTCAGGATGTACTTGCCTACATGTTTTTACATATTCTCCAGCTAAGTTGCTAATGCAGTGCTGTAGAACTTATTTTTTGTTGCCATATGTTTTGTTTTTTTTTTCTATGTGAGCTTGAACTGCAGATGAACTTACTCTAAGCTGTGAGAAAATTCAGATCCAAATCCCTTAAGATTGGTTCCCTATTTCATCTGGTCAATGTAGTGAACTTTGATCCTTAAAATCTGGACTCAATGAGCTTAAGGGTCGTTTCCAACCTAAATGATTCTGTGAAATAAGCATCATGAAGGGAAAGCCTTATTTTCCTTTGTGTTTTGGCTGTATTGCTCCATAAATTGCAAAGATTTCTGTCCCTAGGTGTTCTTCCTCCCTCATACTTGCTTCCTCTGCCATACTGGGCCATTCCTACAGGAAATGTAGAGTGGGGAAGGGATCAAATGGGTTCAGGGAAAACACTTCTCCCCAGGAAACGTTTTTGTAAGCTAATTTCCTGCCCAGAATTTGCTCATTTGCATCAGAGTGTCAGCAGTCTGTAAAAATTCAGACGTCTCTTGTGATGTAAATGGGTGACGGAACATGCCTTACAGTCTCAGCAGTATTAGAGGAATGGTGAGCTATTAACGCTGCAGGCTAAGAGTAGCTGAATTAAGGTGGGTGGATTTAATGCCTAGCACATGGTCTGTTTTTTTGTGCAGCCCCTCATGTTTTACTATCTAATTGCATCTGGAAACAAACAGGTATGTGGCTGCATTTATGTTAAGGGCACGCTCCTCATGCCTCTAACACTCAGATTTTTTTTCCATTTGCAGTTTGAAGGGAGGAAGTACTGCGAACATGATTTTCAAATGCTTTTTGCCCCTTGTTGCCATCAGTGTGGTAAGTATTACATCGAGGTGAAACACTTCACACTGATCCCAAATAGAAACGTCTGTGGGGATGGTGTGCAGCCCTTGTGTATCTCCTCAGAGAGGTGGCCCTGTGTCGCTGAGTATGTGAACTTCCAGAATGAACTCGGCTTCAGAGAATTTGGGCAGCTGCTTTTCCTAAAGTTCATCAAACAATGGAATTTAAGCAAACAAAAAAAAAAGCTTGCATTATTTCAGTGAGTAGTTTAGGTGTTGGGCCAGTGATTCAATGAACCCATTCATCACTCCTGGTTACATACATCCACATACATGCACTCATGCAGCTGAAACTCTGCAACAAGTCTTTGTCATCAGTTTTGACTCTTGTAACCCACCTGTGCTGTCCTGCTCCACAGAAGCAGGGACAGTCTTTATCATCCAATGTTGTAATCAACAGATGGGCCAGCTGGTCCCCCTTTGTATTTTTGAAACAACTACATTTAAGACTTCAGCGTCTGATGTCAACCCTATGTAACACTGAGGGCCGTGTTTTATTTGCCACCATGGATGTAAATGCTTGCACGTTTGCTGTGCTGTAATCATTTGTATGGTTTTTTTTTACCTCCGTGTGTGACACGTCGTGCTCCGGCAGGGCTGGGAAGTCATTACTTGACTATTGCTTAAACTGGCCTGGAAGCTCTTGTGTTTCTGAGGCAGCTTGGGAAGGTGTTACAGCTTTCACATACCTCAGTGAGGCCTTTTCCCGTGTGGAGGGAGGGGTTGAGCAGATGTTACGGACTTCTGAATTCAAAGTGGTGGATGTGAACAAGCTGGGGAAGAGGAAGAAAGGGGTCAGTGGTGATTTCTGAGGAGCTACGCTCTGCCTATCTCCAGGATTTCTCCTGCCCAGCCGGCACAGCTCCCACCGCTCCTGCCCTGGCTCCTTGTATGTAGCAGCAGCTCCCTTAAAACCTCATCAAGGTCCTGTGCAGAGGTGGGCTTTGCCGCTGCTTGGATTTAGTAAGCGCAGCCATGATCAACGGGGCTGTTGTCAGCGATGAGGCCTTGAGCATTCCTGACGTTTCTGGGGTCCAGTAGGTTGTGTTCTTGAAAAGCTGTGACTGCACGGGAGCGCCACAGAGTCGGCATCGGTTACCTGCCCCATCGCTGGCCTTCGGCAGCTGTTTGAGTTGTACGTTCTCCAAAGCCAGGACTCAGCCCCCCGCGGCACTGGGAAGCTGAGCTCCTGACACATTTTAAGCAGAGCTGTTGCCCTGCACAGGGGCCTTGGCTACAACGTCCCCATAGAGAATGACTGAATCACGTGTGATGGACGTAGCTCGGCTGCCCACGCACTACAGTCACACTGCGCATGCAAAACGGTAGTTCTCACACTATTTTTTTTTTAATGCGTCGCAGGACAAGACTCCTCATGGTACACCAGAATTTGTGTGTGTTGGGTTGACTGTTCTGCAGCTTCACTGTGGCTTTGTGTTTTGACTTCGTGGAGGTTTTTTTGCAGGAGGTCCACAGCCACCCAAGCTCAGTTCTGTTGTGCTTGAAGTATAGAGCCCCTTCAAGGCTTGGTCCTAGTGGAGTAGAAACCACTACTATGTACGTGACAAGTTAAAATTGTCATCTTCTAAAATAAAAGAAGGAGAAAGATTATTAGGACACAATAAAGCTATATTATGTGAAGAACTCCATATATTTCTTCACAGCTTGAGAACAGATAAGTAAAAACAGGGAAAGGACTGGAAAAGGATGATTGCAGGAAGAAGGTGGAGTGTGAGTGTAGAAGGGCTTGTATGTAAAGAACAGAAGGTTCTTTATGTACATCAGCAAGGACGTTTTCTTCTGACCCATAACAAAAAACCCAAATTCCAGAGTTTAGAACCAGAACTGCAATACTGGAAGCAATGTATCCTACAAGATTTTGGTGGGGAGGAAGAAGATGATGACATTGTAGCAATTTGGTTGTGGGTTGCTTTTAACTTTGTCTAGCATGTTTTTTTACATCCTGGTATTGTGTTTCTTACAGGTGAGTTCATTATTGGTCGTGTTATTAAAGCGATGAACAATAGTTGGCATCCAGAGTGCTTCTGCTGTGATATCTGCCAACAAGTATTGGCCGATATTGGATTTGTCAAGAATGCTGGCAGGTAGATCTTCATCCTTCCTTCTGTTACTGGTCATGAATGAAATAAACTAAGAGTGGGGACTGAGAGGTTTTGGTTCCTGAAGCTTTGCAGCTGAGGTAGAGCAACTGAAGCGTCTTTTGTGGGGAAAAGGTCTAAGAGTGCATCACAAAACTAAGAATAGGTATCCTAAAATATACACTTAAAATATTAACAGTTTACCTACTTAATACCAGGTTTCTCAGCAAACATGTTCTCTACCTGGTAACACTTTGGGCCATTGTGATACACAAGAAGAGAGAAAACTTTCAGATACAGAAGCATTGTCTTTATTTTCTTAATATCAGTTTTTACTTTCTTTTTCCAACTTGGGTTTCCAATTTTGGTCTAGTTTAGCACCTTATTTATTAATAATTGCTTTAAGTTCAGTGGGACACTTCACAGGGTAGGATGTTTTTACCAGCTGTGATCACAAGAATGTTTTACAACATTCTATGGCCATTAGCTTCATATGTATAATATGATATACATAGTTAATTACAGAATTAGAACCTTTGTCATCATGCAGCTTCCAATCTAATTTTTTAAGATTTTGAGAGTAAAAAATTCAGCTATGAGAACATATTATAAACTTTGTTTTCTGTGTTTCAACACATCTTGAAAACTCAAATGAGCTGAAGAAATTATATCCTTGTGGTGACAGAAAATAAAATTATAGCCCTCCCTCTCCTGAACTTGGTTTGCCTAACAAGGAAATTGTTTTAAAGACTATTTTCCCTTAAAGGGATGATTGAAATGAAATTCTAATAGATTTTTTTGTTTATATTTTGCACTGCAGTACATGGTACCACTACTTACCTTACTTATCTCTCTTTTTTGTGCTGTTTCAGACATCTCTGCCGTCCTTGCCATAACAGGGAAAAAGCCAGAGGCCTGGGAAAGTACATTTGCCAGAAGTGTCATGCCATTATTGACGAACAGCCTCTCATATTCAAAAATGATCCTTATCACCCTGATCATTTCAACTGTGCAAACTGCGGGTAACTTGTGTTCTGCAAAAGAAAACAGGAAAATGCCGGGTTTATTTGCTTTGTCGATTTACATCTTAAAGTGAAAACCTGTCCTGTAGAACCGGCAGGAGGGGTGGGGTTTGGGCCAGATGTGTGTTACTGCTTTTTGGGATGGTGGAGTTCGGCCTTTAGTTCAAACACCAGCTGACTAGTCGGGGAGTAAAGGTAGGTTGGACTTTGCAGGACAAAGTGGTACCTTACAAAATAAGAAGTACGGACGCACATAACAGTTTCTGTAGCAGCGATATGATAGCTTGTTATTCTGCTCTGAGAGGAAGAAAAGCTGTCCTCTTTGGCTGCTGGAGTTACCATCTTGCCTATGTTATTTGTTTTCAGTTGGGTGGCATGCAAACTTTGTTCTCTCCTTTTAAGGCCCGTCTTTTCCTTAGAAGCTGTCTCCCACCTCATTTTATCAGCTTCTGCAACTGCAGTACATGAAGCTGCACACTTCTACATCCTGCCTCGATGCAGAGATTGGGGGGCATAGTAGGATATAGCACGGATTATTAGTTGTTTATTTCTGGTGCAAAGGAAGCTATCGTTTCAGTGCTGTAGCAAAGGCTGATTTGAATAACAACGTGGTGGTGTGTCAGTGGCAACCAGTTGAGAGCATTAGCGAGTACAGTCACGCTTTGTTCTCGGTATTCCAACCGTGCAAATTACTAAGAAGTAGAGTATATGAGATTCTGCAATTGGCAATGAATAAACATAGCTAGCTCATAGTTTTCTTTCTCTGAAGTTTGATACAACAGAGAAAATGTACCTAGATGTAGAGGACTACTGTTTACTTTCAGTTAGTTATGCAAATCTAAAATAAATGGGTGAGGAGTGCCAGAATGTAAGCCAAACATGTCTACAGCTTGCACACACACATTTGTGCTACATAACCAGAATGCAAAATGACAACAGCTCAGTAGCTGTTTTCAGAGACTTAGTGCATCTCGCTTAGCAGCCTCTTCTCAGTTTACTGTGGACTTGATCAGTCTTGAACTATATTGAACTGTGTCATATTTGCTGCTGCTGCATTACTGTAGTACAAACGCAATTTCTAAAACAAATGCTAAAAATTAATTTTTTTTTCTTTTCAGAAACTCTCAAGAGTTGACATCGTTCAGTGCCTTTATTCATGCTCTCAATTCATTAACTTTTGAACAGGAAGGAACTTACTGCTGATGCTCGTGAGTTGAAGGGAGAATTGTACTGCTTACCCTGCCATGACAAAATGGGTGTCCCCATCTGTGGGGCGTGTAGAAGACCAATTGAAGGCCGTGTGGTGAATGCCATGGGCAAACAATGGCACGTGGAGGTAAACATCAGATGCTGTATATTGTCTTTTACAAATGTAAACATTAACATACTTAACTGAGATTTTGCTGATCAATTTCAATGAAAGGATTAGCAAAGTATGCAGCAATGGTTAGTAAATGCCTTCTCCTAATCCCATCTTCAACCTTCTTGTGGCTGCTCTTCCGCTGTGAAATAGGAGTTATTTCCTACCTTACAGAGAGCTTTGACTGTGAAACTAAAATCAGTAATCAAAGGAAGCACTGTGAGGTCCTTACGAAAGAAAATTTCAGAGTGCAAAGCAGTACATGTGGAAAGGCAGTAAATTCTGTGGCAACCATATTGTTACTGAGCATCATAATACGAGGGTGACTGTGTCTTCCATAGTCGCCTGTCATGTAAATATCTCTAAAGCACTTTCTGTGAGAGTTTGTATTTCGAGGCCATGTACAAGATTTAGTTCCACATCTTCCATACAAATGGACAACAGTCCATTCCTTCTGTGGTTTTGAAAATCTCCTCCAGCAAATGCTTTCTTCCTGACAGCGTAATGTTGGTGCAAATTATGTAAAATCTCTTCATTTTGTTCATTAATAACGTATGAGCATCCCTTTACCTGATTTTTTTTTTTGGTAACTTTTGGATTGAAATGTTGAATACATTAAAAGGACTGTTATTTCAGTGGTCTAAAATGTACAAAGTTTTACTTCTCATTTTCAGGATGGCACAGGTAGCTCAGTAGACTTCAGTCATGTTCAGTGCTGGGCTTGGTTGGTTTGCTTTCCAGAAAAAAATACCATTACTTCCAAACAAACCAAAAAAATTTATGTCATTTTCTTCGTAGCATTTTG
Organism: Charadrius vociferus; assembly: GCF_000708025.1. Taxonomy (NCBI): domain Eukaryota; kingdom Metazoa; phylum Chordata; class Aves; order Charadriiformes; family Charadriidae; genus Charadrius; species Charadrius vociferus. The sequence continues at coordinate 583,437 of NW_009647874.1, read as the reverse complement.
TTTGTGCAAAATGTGAAAAGCCATTCCTGGGTCATCGTCATTACGAGAGAAAAGGCTTGGCGTATTGTGAAACCCACTACAATCAGGTAAGGTTGTATATTTTTTAAAATGGTGTTAATTGGTAAACTTGTTAATTGGTTTTATTAGATAGAGATCGAAAACCGTGGACATTCTTCTGTTTTCTTATAGGCCACTGTGGGTGTAGATGCAGATGTTCTGCAACTGTTCTGTTGCAGCTAATTTATGTGGGTTTTTCTATACATCAGTCTGGTATTGAGAAAGAGAACTGCAGGTATTCCTCAAAAGCTAGCCAGGACAATCAGTATCGAGTTGTTCTTCAAGCTTAGTCGTACTTAAGTAGAGCTGTTATGAGCTTTTACACGGCTGTGGGATCAGAGCAGCTAATGATACCCAGTCCTTCTCAAGAAGCTAAAGATTTGCCACTCAGTAGCTGCGGTTTAAGATGAGGTCCTCGTGAGTAGTGTGGTTTTCCCTACAGCTGCTTCTCTAAAATGACTGTGTGTTAACATGCTCTGCATGACCCAGCGCATTCATGAGGTTGCTGAAGACTGTGACGACTACGTTTGTCAGAGAACACCACCTAGTGACCACTTGCATTCATATAGGACTTACATACCATGGTACCATCTCTCTCCAGACTCCCTTACCACGATGTATAGACCTTTTCATTTGAAAGCCATCTGCCTTGTGCCACGTCCACCTCTTCGCTTGTAGAAATGCAAGATGAGGGGTTACACCGGGGAGTTGTAAGGCATCTGCTAATTACAGATGGATTCTTAATTTGTCAGTGATTAAGGGCAGATGATTGAAATGTTGCTGGCATACTTGTAGACGATAAATGCCATGACATTAGTAGTAATAGTGTTGAAGCCGTCATGGGGCAAGTACATGGGTGTCTTTTACTAGGTTAACTACTGCAGTTAGGAAAAATACGTGAAATTTTGGGAACTTCTTAACTGTTACATTGTGGACAAATGTTAAGCCTGGAAATAGAATGAATAATTTTGGGCCTAAATTTCCCTTTTTTTTTAAATAAAAATAACATTTATTTACAGTTTTTGACAGAAACAGCAATATTTTGTTCTAGTCATGCATGCAAGTCCAAATGTTAAATTGGCTGATTAGTAACGACGTGTATGTGACACCGACTGCTGTGTTTCAAATATTCAGGATTAAAGAAATGTTAAAACAAAACAAAATTGTATTTACAGAGGATCAAACAGATGTAAACAGATGTTTTCATCTTTAAATTGTAAAGACCTTTTGTGATGAGATGATGCAAAACGTACTTGGCAAACCAAACCAGACTTTCCAGCGTTCTCTTTACTGAAATAAATAGGAAAGCTGTTATGCTCATCAGCTGAAATATAGTTATTTTGTTAATTTGAAAATCTACCCTCGATAAATAATTACATTAAAAATTCATTAATTCTCTTTCATCTTCAGCTGTTTGGTGATGTTTGTTTCCATTGCAACCGTGTGATTGAAGGAGATGGTAAGCACTGTTCTAACTGTTTCCTTCATTTTCCTTTCTGATGGAAGTTCTGTTTAAAAGTGGAAATAAGGGGAAAGCAGCTCCCTGTTGAATCCTTGATTATTCTCATTAAAACAAAACCAGCCATTCTCTTAATCAGAAATTAGGTTAAAGATGATTAGTCAGAGACCAAATGGTGTTTCATGATGATGTGGAAGACCACCCAGTGACTGAAGAGAACTGTGGTCAACTGGAAACCCTTCAGTAACGTGCAAAGGCCAGGGATGGTGGGACATGCACAGAGGTGGCTTCCTGCCCCACCAGCTTCAAAAAAGAACGCGGGCAAAGGCAAGGATGACCACACACGCATCTCCTCAACAAATTTAGAGATTATGAACCAAATTTGAAAAAGTAGATATTGAAAGATGTGGGTGGGCACTCTAAGGGATATTTTTAAAGTGCCTAGTTTCCATTATTTCAGTTTGGTTCCTAGACATATCTACCTGTCTATCACAGGCACCTGTCTTTTGAAACTCTAGGCTGATGATAATGTCACAAAACCAGGGAAGATGTGTCCTATAAAGGCAGAACTGGATGCAAGTGTTTTAAGTTTGGGGGTTTATTTTGGGGGTGGAGGAAGTGTTTTGAAGGTTGGGTTGTGTTTTGGTTTTTTTTGACAACCAGCTATGATAAAATGCCAAAAACCAAATTATTCTACCTGAAATAATGCAACATTATTATGTGCCTATTTACCCCTGCCTGAAGTAAATAGTGTAATACCAGCGTTAGCCTCACCTAAGCCGAAGCCATTAGCAAAGTGGGAGGAAGCCTCTACCATGTGAAAAAAAGACATAAAGTAGTTTACAGTCATGTAAATATAGGGTGGGACTTACATTCCAGAGATGTGCTTTCCCCACCTTTTCTGGACCGGACTATACCTGCAGAACGACAATCCAGAACGCCTTGGAGGAAACAGTGTCCTCCTTTTCATTAAAATCCTACTAGAATGAGTAGAACTGGATCTTGGGTGAATGAATAAATTCAGCCATGTCTGATAACTGCATTTCTGTATGTTTCTAATGTTACACCACATAATCTGACACGCATATTGTATGTTTTGGTCTCTGAACTGAACAGAACGTGGTGTAATGCAGTAATTTCTTTATTTTCAACGTACGTTGTCAATTAGTTTACATTTCTTCTTTTATTTCTGCTCACAAATTTGACACTGCTGTCACAAATGATGAGTATCTGGTATTATTCTCTCTCGGGTCAAACAAACATCTGTGGCAGCAGTTTTTCAGGAGGGCGTCCATGACTATTACAGAGGTTGCTTGGGAGCTTTCGTCTGACTAGTATTATTTTGGCAAGTAGTGGAATAACTATGCTTCTGTGGATGTTGCCCCATGTTACAGGGAAAAAAGCTCTGCATGACAATGCTCTGGCTCTGTTTGTTGTTGACAAAATGCTGTATTTTATGAGAAAACCATTCTCCTGCATCTTCTAACTTAGATTAAGACAAGAGGCAAATTTTGGCAGGGGAAAGTGGAAAGATACATTGAAAGAGAGGAGCAACAGAAGACAGATTGAGATACACAACAAAGAGAAAATAGTTACTTTCTCTCCAAAGCAAAGAATAAAAATATATTCAAGTTTGTCTTGACCAAGTAATTTATCCCATGGGTCTATAATTTTTTTCACCTTGGTAGTGCTGATTTACCAGCAGTGTCCTGACTGTTGGCTTCAAGTTATTTTCAGGCAAGTTGATGGCACTGCGGTCAGAACAGGAGCTGAGAAATGAAACCGAATGAAAACATAAGCACCTTCTTGCTGGATTGCTTTTCAGCTGAAAAAGTCTCCTGATAAAGTTGGAAACACAGCCTCATGAAACAGTTACCTGAGGTCAGCGTGCTATGGGATGAGGTGGAAGCAGGCAACAGGAGGCAGAAATAGGTTAAACTGGTCTTGCTGGTGAACACAGAGTTGTATGTACCCTCGGAGACAGCTTTATCAATGCTTCACTGTCCTGCTACACTACACTCACGTGTGCCTTCTTCGCCGTGCCACGTTGTTTTTACGGTCCTTAATACTTAATACAAGAATCAAATGACTGTTCTTCCTGCCTCGTGAACGTGTAAGCTTAACATTTTTGTAATACCTTTTTTTTCTTTTCTGTAATGCTAATTATTTCCTTTTTTTTTCTTCTAGTTGTGTCTGCTCTGAATAAGGCATGGTGTGTAAACTGTTTCGCTTGTTCAACTTGCAACACTAAGTTAACACTTAAGTAAGTTTATCAATAGGTGTGATGCCTTCAAAACATATCAGTGATTATCTTTAAAATGTAGATGTTGCTATCCTGTTACTGGTACAGTATGAAAACCATATAAGCATTGAAAAAAATACGTTTATCTTTCTTCCTCTTGCTCCACTTACTAATTTACATCTCTTTTAGCTGTCTGTTCAGGTCTTCTTTCAGTTGGTCTTCTTAACTCTTCTCCTTTTCTGTCCTTTATTTTTTCTGTGTTTAACTCTAAAGGGATAAGTTTGTTGAAATTGATCTAAAACCTGTCTGCAAACACTGTTATGAGAAAATGCCAGATGAATTTAAGCGACGACTTGCCAAACGGGAACGTGAAGCAAAGGATAAAGAGAAGCAGAAAAAGAAAAAGCCAATCTGTTTGTAAACTTTTTTTCCTTCTCACCGCCACCTCTGCTCCTTTCTTCTTTGGTCAGTGCTAAGGATGCTTTTATTTTAAGTTTTGGCATGAATTTATGGCAAGCAAACCTTAAATATTTTTCACACAACTGCAACTTGAAATATTAACTTGTTATTCCGTTATCTTATGTTTATTCTGTTTAGCTCTACAGTTAGGTTTGAAAGGCTTTTTAAATGACACAGTTAATAAAAATGGACATTTGGGTAAAAACTGCGTAACTCACTCAACAGGGTATTGTAACTACTGTCTACAATGTATAACCTTGTGAAAGTAACTCCATATATATGTATAAATTGCAGTTGTAATGTTTTGCCTGTGCACATTTAATAGGATACTTCTCAAAATTTTTTTCACTATCCCTGCTGCTAAAACTTTTTCTGGTTTTTGCCTTGTCGTTTTAGGAATAAATTTGTTGAGTTTGATATGAAGCCTGTCTGCAAAAAGTGTTATGAGAAGTTTCCTCTAGAGCTGAAGAAAAGACTGAAGAAACTAGCTGAAACTTTGGGAAGGAAGTAAAGACTTCATCTGCTCTCCCCTTCCTTTGTGAAAATCTTAAATATATTACCTGGGGAGGGGGGCTGCTTTGAGGCTGCAATCAGACAACAAATAATGAGTATGCCAGAAGGGGATCAAATCGATACATCGTGAGATTCTCTGCTCTCTATACATGTATGCTTATTTGTTGATAAACAGACCGTACTTCCAAACTAAATTAAATAGTAGCTCACCTGAAAAGTTTCTGACCCTGATAATACAGTTGAACTGATGCAAGCGGCACATTCTGCACAGTAATCTCTGCAGAAATTTACAGACAGAAAATTTGCTTGTGAATGAATACCCGCAAAAACAAACTGTGCAAATGTGTTCAACTTTAGGGGCATGTGTTGTCATTTATATTAATGAAAGTATTAACCTTCAAATTAAGCATGCACACAAAAATTGCCCAAGTCAAGTGACTCCGGCAAGAAACCAACATACTTTGCCTCGTGGAAAAATTCACGCTTGGATTTCAGGCCAAGTCATCTCATTAAAGGAGTTTTGTTTCAGATGGTTTGAAAAGTATCGGATTTCTAAATACAGTCAGTGTACAAATGACCTACTTCTGAATGATTACGCTCACATGGTGAATCTTTGTACATCAGGCTTAGCATGAAATACCTATATGAAATGTATATTCCTATTGCAAGAAATGAGCATACTCAGAACTACTTGAATTTTGCTATATTCCACTCAAAATAACACATTAACTTTTATATATGCTTTTGCATTCTATTTACTTTTTGTGCCTTATTCTGCTGGACCATACATAACAGTGTTCCATTAAATATATATATAGTTTTATTTTTTATTTCATATTTTTATGCAGAAACTATATACAAGGTATTTTCAAAAGATAACATACTTTGCCTTAATTATAAAGGATGTGAGAAGTATTTTATTTCAAATGTGAACACCTGAGCTTAAAATTTAGCTTCTAGACTTCCTTAATTTTCAGAATAATACTGAAAATGCCTATTACAATTAACTGGCGAGATTACTTTTACACCTATGAGTGTAAATATAAAAGGTTTGATCCTGCTAGGATCTGTTTCTTTAGCCATCCTCAAGAACTGAGCTCACAAATCTTCAGAATTCCTTATAACATACATGTAATTGTTTTATACTATTGACTTCTGTCCATGCAAATCTGTTTTGTTTTTCCCTTTCTTATAGAAAATACAGTTACTTAGGGCTTCTTGAAGGTACTACATTACAAAGTACGCAAATATTTTTTTTTATATTAGTGACTGAAACAGGTTTTATGTAATTACCTCATAGGAAGTAAAATTTTCTTTCCTGTTTATGAAAAATTAGTTGCTTTAAAACATCTGCTTTCCAGTGTCATCAATAAAGGCTATGTTATTAAACCTTGTATCACCTCTCTTAAATGAGTGCTGTGAAGGGTGGGAAAGCAACTAGGCTATCTTGGTTCCTTATGCTTTTAACTGTGACTTTATGTAAATACTTCCTTATTATCCTGATTTAAAGGAGACATACGCCTTTCCTAACTATCGCTCTGTAATTCTTAGGTTCGTGAAAGAAACCGCAGTTTGTTTCATAAAGAACAGCTTGATTCTTCTGGATGTTTTCTGAATTGGCACGGTCGCTAGGTTTTCCTAAAGAAAAGAACTTGTCTGAGTTTAAAATGTACACTTTCCTATCAACTTTTCCTCTCCTCCTTTCATCATTATGAAACTGTCACCGTAAACTTCCAGTGTAGTGCTAGGTAGGGTATTTTTCAACTATTTTATCCTACATAGTTATTGAATGCCATAACAGTTCAGTAACTGAATGCAGTCCTGACTGTGTTAAAGACTGGAAAAGCTTAAAATGTCCCCAAAAAACGTTTACATAACTAGCATGGTAGCACTGTTGGGATTTTGGACCGTGCCGTGGATTCAGTAGACCATACTCAGCCATGCTTCCTTGAAATTGTACCTTCTTTTTCTAGGTTTTTCATGTTACACTGACTGTACACCTTTTCCTTCAGTCTATGCATGCACAGCCTTACTGCTCAAGGAGTCGGGAAGGGTCCCTGACCCTGAGGCTAAATGGCAAGACTTGGCTTATGTCCACGTTGCATGGGGTTACATCCATCCACAACACAGCCGCCTCGTTTCTGCTGTGCAGCCGCAGGTCTCCTCTCGACTCTGTGGCCCTGTGGCCCTAACACGGGATGGGGTTGTTTTCTGTTTCCAAGTTCCTGATGTTGAACACTGACCTACAGTTCACCGAGGCAGCGGGTTCTATTTCATGAACATAAATAAGCGTGTGTATCTCAGACCCTGCAATGTAGGGCTGAGAGCATCTGAGGGTACTTGAGGGTTCAAAGCCTGAAGAATCATGGAAAAATGTTGGTTTGAAGGGACTGCTAGAGATTGGCTAGCCCAACCATCTGCTCAAAGCCAGTCTCACTTCAGTGCTGGGTCAGTACTGAAGGTCTTGCTCAGCCAAGCTGTGAGCATATCCATCTGGGAGATTTCCCAGAGCTTTGTGGGCAATATGTTCCAGTGCTTAGTCACCCTCGTGGTGATTTTTTTTTTTATTATTGGAGTTCTATCTCGAGTGGCAGGCTCCCCCAATCCACACTGCTCTCTTGGGAGCTGTGTTTGGAGTGAACTGTCATTGAAATAATATCCCTGGACATTGTTTTGAAGAGGATTAATTAAAAGCAGTTGCAAAACAGAGCCAGGGAGCAAGCTAGCAATTAGGCAGCCTGGACAATTACAGGTCTGGTGTTGAAGCTGACTTCCTGGCCTGTCAGTATTACAAATAGTTCACATAGCTGGACATACTTTGCCGAAAGAGGCAGAGTTTATTATTGGTTTTCTACCCATGACCCCTTCTAGGTCTCTCAAAGGTGGCTGTGAGCCTGGGATGGGGGAATGGATGCCTCAGAAGCTTTGCCCCTTTCTGCTGCATGGGATCAGTCACACGTGGGCAAGAGATTCCTTTTGAAGCTCCTGCTTAGAATAACAGTCGGCAACACTTCAGAAATCCCAATGGACATAGCTGTAGGCGGAAGAAGCTGAGCCTAAAGCCCTTCTGCTGCTGGCAGTGGCAAGCCCTGTGCCCTGTTCCAATGGCTAGGTAGCAAGCCAAGCTGAGCACAGTTAGGTTGCAGGGACAGCACTAAAGTCAACGGCTGTCCTACCAGGTGAGTTGCCTTCCTAGTGTTGCGACCACCAGGGACAACACAGGGGGTGCCACTTTCCACAGGGATGGGCAACAGATGGTGACCAGTGTCAAGGCAGTGGACCTTGTCTGTATGAAGGCAATTTCCCGTGCCTTCCCATCAGCTGAAGAGAAGAAATTTCCTCCAGTGAGCCAGCGGAGCCAAATCAGTGTTTTCCTCTGCACTAGCACCAAGACTTTCATAACTTAGCCTAGAAGGTGCTGATAAATTATTTGGTAACCCCAGCTGTAGACACACCATTCAAAAAAGTACACAGAAAAAAAGATCTTTCTTCTTAGGGAATTAAATCCAACATCTAAATACATCACCATTAATAGAGCAAACAATACGACAATAAGGTTAATCCTTTCAACCAGGGTGTTACATGGATGCTGCTGGTCTCCTTACAGGAACAAGTTGGGTTAAGTTTATTTTTCTGGCACAGATGGCAAGATCTTTGGTGATGTCAGTATTTTTTAAGTGTAGCAGGAATTGTATGGCTGTTAATGGGTTGCTTCAGACTGAGAATGGGACAAATTTTTAATTACACTTCTCCAGAGACAGACCCCAGTGGCCTCATTTTGACAGAAGTGCGTGAACTGGCAGAGGAGAGATGAGATGGGCAATTCCAGCGAGCAGAATCTGATGCTGCCAGCTGGGAATTGCACCACCGGTGCTCAGCACCACCGACCTCTCACAGCTGCAACTTGCAAATTCCTCCCGTCTTGAGGGCTGCTGATCTCATTATCTTCTGATCCACGTTCCCAGCTATGCTTCAGGACGATAACAAAGAGTGTAATTATGCTATTCACAGTGCCTGGAAAACAACAGTTTCTCACCGTTAACTACTAGAATGTTTGGAAACTCATTTTTCAGAGCACTGGATCTCGGCGATAAGGCCATGGTCATGGATTAAACTTAAAATTTATAGTTGTGGTCAGCCGCAAGATGCAGTATTAGGTGAGACAAGGCTGAAGCTCGGTTCCACACAGGCGAAGACCTTCTGTGGCAGCTAAGGCCCAGGCACGAAGGGAAGCCGGTCTAGTAACAACGGAGCGAAGATCAGTCGCCCCTTAAAGCTGAGGGGGATCCAAAGACGAGGCAGCCCGGAGCCCTTACCCCGGCCCCGCTCGCCGGCCGCTCGGCACCCCTGCGCCCCTCACCCGGGGCTGGCTCCGGCCAACGGGGCGAGGAGAGGACCTACCATCCCCTCACCGGCCCGATCCCTTCAGCCGAGGGAGGAGAGAGGCCTGCACCCCCCTCCCGACACCGGCACCGCACCGTGAGGCCGCGCTCCTCCCGCCCCGCCCGCTCTCCTCCACACACACCCCCCCC
>NW_009647874.1:539483-573714 GCF_000708025.1 Charadrius vociferus | reverse complement strand
TTGCCGGAGCGGGGAGGAGGGCTGTTGTTTTCTGCCTGTGCTGCGGCGCCCCGCGCCCTTGTCGGGCGTTGCGGTGCCAGGGCTGGGTCCGCTCTGCCTTTCCTCATTCCTGGCAGTGAAAGGAAAAGGGGGTTACAGCGTCTCTGGGAGTATTTCTTGGGTACTTATTTACTCAGGGTGTCTGTGAGTCGAGTGAGGTAGGGGAAGCTGCTGTGAGGAAGGGCGTTGAGGTTTCACTTACTGGAGGTGCTCTACCTGACCAGGTGCAGTGGTTTACTAGCGCTGTGCACCTACCATTTACACCTGGTAAACCCTAGTCTAGCTTTGAAGAGCCCACAAACAAAGTACAGAATTCTTCTGTCTTGCGAGAGTGTAGTTTCGAAGTTTCCTGAGTTTCTCCTTTTTAGAAATATTAAGAACTGAAATAGGGAACATGTGAGACACTTTCAGTTTTCTTTTATTTGCCATGTGATTAATATTCTGGTCTGTGTGACTGCTTTGCAAAATACCAGTATTAGAGAGAGAACTGGGAGAAAATAATTTTCTTACTGTATTTTTTTTAACTGAACAGAAAGATGAGGAACTCTGCATGATTGGTTACCGTTTTCCAGATATAATGGATATATACAGGTCACAGTGAGCAGTCTGTTGCAATTCATAGGAGCTATTTAATCCTGAAAGATCCTGTTCTGCTGCTCTGAATTGATTTTATTGCGGAGGTAGAACATTCAGCAGTGTGTTGTGTAGCATGAATGCATCCACATTCACCATTATGCAGTAGGGTCTTTATGCAGGGCCTGTGTACGTTGTCATAGTTTGTACCTTTTCCAATAGCAACAAAATTGTCCTGTGACTTCAATTGACTTGGGTGCTCTTTAGACCAGACAACATCAAGTACATCCCTGCCAGAATCAGAGGTGCTTTTTAATTGTTTTGATATTCCTATTAAACTCAGCAAAAAGAAAAAAAATCCTCTCCTTCTGTTGTGCTTAAGGCCACCAACTGGTGCATAATTTGTTTTGTTTTGTTTGTTGTTGCTTTTTTTTTAAGTAGTGCTTACAACTAATTGTATAGCACAGTCAATGGTGGAAATAGTTACTAGTTTTCTTGTGTTGATTTTTAGGGCGGGTGCTTATAAGGATGCAAAGTGTTTATTTTGAGGTTTCTTTTCATCCATGTTTAAAAGGATATGCCAGTGTGACTCCACTGTGACATATTTTGGTGTTTCCTCTTTATAATGTACTTCAAAAACACAGACTTAAAACTTGAAGTATCTTAGGAGGCCTGGTTTCATTCTAAAACACTTTTTAAAGTTTTGCATGAAAAGCATGTTTGGGAGAGGGAGAGAGACTAATAATTCACATGTATTCAAAATGTGCATGCTTGTTTGGAATCACAGATGTAACTAGTTCCAGTATTTTTTGGTTCACAATCAAAATCTGCTTTTAAAGTGATATTGGGAGCTCAAGCTTTCAATTTCTGTCTGGTTCACTTCTACTTTGAGTTGTTGCTTGTGGCTTGGTTTGGTTTTTTTTTTAGCTTATTCCCTTGACTCTTTTCCTCCTGTCTGTGTTTCTGCCATCTTGCCCTCTGCCTGCTCTCTGTGTGTTTCTTTTTGTTTTGCCTTTGTTGCTTCCTTGTTCTATCCTTCTAAAAAATACTTTTGGAGATGTTTCACCTTTTGCTTCTGAAGTGTGTATGTTCAAGTTATTTTAGGCTGACAACATCATAAGTAAACTATTGCATAAATACGTTTGTTACCCAAACTGCGAATGACTTAGGCAGAAACTGCTTTTTCCTCAAGTATATTTAAACAATAGTGTCTGATGACAGTATACTATAGCAGGGCTAAATGTCAGATCTCTATTTGTTTCTAGGAATTTTTTTTCTTTGCTACATTGCATCAAAAGGGATTATATGTAGCTGACCCCATTCTTCCACTCTTTTTAATCAGAAGTGTTTATGAAATGGCAGATGTATAAGGGCTGGTTGTGTGCTTCACTTATAACCTCTGTTTTGCCTAGTAGCCTTTGCCAACTATAGCAAAAACTCTAATTCTTTTCATTTTTAATACGACATCTTTCAAAAACAAAGCTTTAAATATGAGGAGTGGGTTTGAGCTGATAACTGGTTGTCAAATTCAGTCATTTAAAAGTATTATGCATTGCTGAAAAGAAGGGTCACCCTACTTAATTATTTTAAAAGTACTGTATCTCTAAAGTATATGTCATGTTTTTTCTCCTTCAGAAATCGATGAAAGGATTCCTCTTTGCTAAGCTGTATTTTGAAATAAAAGAGTATGAACTTGCTAAAAGGTAACACGTGTTGATGTATGTTTGTTTTTCTGTTCTCCAAAGTGTAAGAGAAAAGTTAAATGAATATGAAGTAGACCAGAGAAACAGAGATCAATACCGTGCTGTTTTCAGGTAGCAATATGGGTATTGAGTGCCATTTAAATCTTTATAAAACAACAACTTAAAAGAAGATTAGTTATATGGTACTGAAAAAAATGTCTGTTGAAATGGCTGTTTTTTCTCATTGTATTATGTAGTTCTTACCATTTCTGGGAACTACTGCTTTTTTAACAAACAAATATTTGCTGGCAAGTAAATAGCATCTGTACATATAAAACAATGTTGCTTCTTACTTTAAGGTCCAGACAAGGTACCTGGAACAAGATATGTCTATACTTCCTGTATGGCAGATTAAGTTATCATTATAGCCTGGAGCGGAGGGAGTATGATTGAAAAATACTGGTCATGTAACTTACTTTTTTCCCCCTCTATAGGTATATATCTACATACCTCAACGTGCAAGAGAGAGATCCCAAAGCACACAGATTTCTTGGACAAATTTACGAAGCTGAGGATAACATAGAAAAAGCTTTTGGGTGTTACAAGGTAAGTACTACACTGACCCCTAATGTCCTGCTTTATTCCTTTGTAAATGGACTTTTAAAATCCTCCTGTGCTGGACGTTCTCAAACCCGTAGAAGAAAATGTGTTCCTGGAAAAACTGTGTTATTTATACACATTTGACAATGGAAAGCATATGAAGCGCTGCAGAGGAGTTTCTTTACTTGATACCACTTGCTTCAATTGTATATTTTTAAGTTGATTCTTTGGTTTTTGTTGTGGACTTGATCTTTGTGCTACCTGCTGTTAAATTCTTCCCCCTTTGGATTTACTAAGGATTTGTGACTGTTGTAGAATTCCTTCATGTGGACTGTGATGACAACAGGAATCTAGTTGCTACTAGAAGACTGTAGGCCTAGTGGTTTTTTTGTTTGGTTGGTTTTGGAGGGTCAGGCGCAGAAGGGAGGGGCAAATCTAATTTTGATTAGGCAAGCATATAAATGTCAAATTCCCAATTGGAATGTCTTTGTTCTGGTTTGGAGGAGGGAGATGATGTGCACAGAAGTCTGGTTGCCAACACAACTCCATGAACTGCTAATGCACTTCTTAAACTGTGTGTCTTAACTATTTTTTTATTAAAAGCGCCCACATCTGGCTAGACTAGAGGTCCTTATAGTGCTACAACCTGTGTATAGCAGTAGCTAGCAGTAGATGCAGAGGAGCTGTCTCTTGCATTATTTTTCATGCGTTCTTCTAAATTCCAGCAGTTGTATCTGGGTGCTGTAAACTAGTGGTGGCATTTAGAAAGGCTTTTCTTAGTATATTCTGTATTGATAAAACTAAGTAATTTGAATTGCTGGATCTGTTTGTGGGGGGATAACTCCTATTCTATATGGATCATAAGATTAAGTTGTTGATTTTTTTTTTTGTCCTCCTGTGTGTGTGCATGGGGAAAACTAGCGTTCTGTGGATTTGAACCCAACACAGAAAGATCTTGTATTGAAGATTGCAGAATTACTATGCAATAACAATATTACTGATGGAAGAGCAAAATACTGGGTTGAGAGAGCTGCTAAGCTCTTCCCTGGGAGTCCTGCTGTTTACAGGTTGAAGGTAAATTCTAAATTATCTCCGTTCTGTAGCTTAAAAAAACTTCCAGCGTCTGACTGGAGTGCTTTTTGCATGTCACCTCACGCAAAACTCCTCCTGGCTAAATTATTTTAGAATCTTTAATATTAATTCTATTAGATGTTACTTTCCTTGCAGTCTGACATTTTTGTCTAGCTTTCAAAAAAGCTGCAGTTATAGGCTTTCATACCCTCTTTAATGTTTCAAGGTTAATCCTCTTCAAAAATGCTGAGAAACCATGTTAGTTATCACATCCAAGAAGTTAACATAGGCACTACTTGATCTATCTATTGTGTGACTGACAGGAAGGTAGCAGGCCCGTGAGCCCAGGCTTTCTTGCTCTATGCTGCTTTTTTGCTTTTTAAATCTGTATTATGATCAACTCTGCAGAATGTGAGAAATGCTGTAATTTCCAAATACTGTGTAAATGCTTTCAGTCACGCAATCTCACTTTTGCACAGGTATATTAATTTTGTGTAAGTAAGCAGCCATGACCTTAAAGTCTTAAGATGCCTGTTTTTTTAAGCAAGGTGATCTATGGCTTTATGTAATACCTGAAACCTATTAAGAATAGTGTAGTTTGAGTCATGTAGTCTACGTAATGCAGGAAAGAAAACTGTCTGGTACTGTAGTTGCTGAAAAGACACGTGGGAAATGACATGTTAACACGTTGCCTTCATGTTTAACAGGAGCAGTTGTTGGATTGCAAAGGTGAAGATGGATGGAATCAGCTTTTTGACTTGATTCAAGCAGAACTTTATGCAAGACCGGATGATGTCTACATAAATATCAGACTAGTTGCGCTCTACCGTTCAAATAATAGATTAAGAGATGCTGTACTCCATTGTCAGGAGGCACAGAAGAAGATACCTTTGCAGTCAAGCTTGGAATGGTGTTCCTGTGTTGTAGAGACATTTGAGGTGTTTAATCATATTTTGATCCTGTGATAGTCTTCCATATCTTTTTAACTGGTCTACTTCTCTTAGTGTCATTACTCTGGCAGCTATTTCTCAAGTTATTTAACTCCTTCAGATGCAAGTCTACTGAAACCAGTGGAATTACAAAATAATACTTGGGTTTTTTAATTGGAATTTTCTCCCTAAAATTAAACCTTATAGAGCTATTGAGTTTCTGACTTCAAAAGCTGAGTTAGATACAGCAGTTCCATTGGGGGTAAAATTGCTCAGGCAAATAGTTCCCTGGAACTTTGCTGCTGAAGAATATATTGAGGTCTCACCTGTGAAACTGGATTATGCAGTAAACGCTACTAATATGTTTTGGAGAAGTACTGCCCTTGCTTTCATGGAAGGATGACTGTTCCTTATCCTGTGATGAACTTTCTTCTTTAGGAATATCTGGAATCTTTACAAGACTTGGAATCTGATAAAAATAACTGGAGAGCTATCAAGAAAGATCATCTGCTGGCCTACTCCAGCTTTGTCAAAATGACACTTTCTTCTAGAGATGTTCAGGAATGCAGAGAGACACTTGAAAGGTATTGTGTTACTTTCCTGTAGTAAAAAAAACCCACAAAACAAACAAACAAAAAACAAAACAAAAAAACCCAACCATTCTCTAAGAATTGGGTGGGGGTTTTTTGTGGGTTTTATTTGTTTGGTTGGTTTGGTTTTTTTCATCTTTTGTCTTCTGGGCCACAGAACACCTACCAAGCTTTGATTTCACTGCTTAACTTGTTTATGGATGGGAGGGGAGATTCTCTGTACTAGCCACTAAGAATGGTTCTTACTGGGTTTGAAACTCGAGCTATCCTTTGACAGAGATGCAAGCCTTGTTTGAATAGTGAGCTAAAATTAAATTGTATCTAAATTAACACAATGCATACTGGAATAATTAGGAACTTGAGGTGTATAGTATAGCTGGGAGGGAGGAAGACACTTGCAGTAAGAACACTCCTTCGGGGAAAACTGGTGGTGTTACAGGGTCAGCTAAGCCAGCCGACTTCAAGGCATACCACCTGTGGCATACCTAGAGTAGTACAGAATAATGTTTGTTGTCATTGTATTGGTTAAGATCTGTGTTCCTTCCTTTCTGTTGTCTTCCCTTTCTTAGTGGCTTTTACTGATCTACCTTTGTTTCTCAATTATGCAATGGCTGTTATATTGTCTTTTGTAAAACAATATTCTTTGGTCTGTTAATATTGGATGATTATTTGAAGCAATACAGGCAATGGATGAGGAGTACTTAATGCCCAAGTATGTTTTGTTTCTTTTTCTCCTCTAACATTGACCAAAAACATCTTGGGTTTGCTGCTGTTGCATTAGAGCCTTTCAAGGTGATTACATCTGAAGCGCTTCCAGATCATGGCAATGCTAACAGCCATTATAGTTTTGTCAGGTAATTGAAAGAGAGTTTTAACTGTTTTCTGGAAAGCCTCTCCTGAGTGGGGTTGTGTACTAGCCTACAGCTACTCAGATTTTTACAGTATCTTCTGCTTTTGAAGAGCCTGTCTAAGTGTATTTTGGGCCTTTCTGGTAAAAGAAGGAAAAAGAAGAGCAGAGTGACTAGTGCCTCCTGTATGTCTCTAAATCTGCGATAGTGAACAAGGTTTGGGAGAATAGTTTTGAAAGTAGCTGTGCAAAGATGTGCTGAAAAAGACTGTAAATATCTAGGTAATATTTAATATATTTTACTTCACAGAATGGTCAGGGTTGGAAGGGACCTCTGGAGATCATCTAGTCCAAGCCCCTGCCAGAGCAGGGTCACCTACAACAGGTTGCACAGGACAGCATCCAGGCGGGTTTTGAATGTCTCCAGAGTGGGAGACTCCACGACCTCTCTGGGCAGCCTGTGCCAGTGCTCCACTACCCTCAAAGTAAAGAAGTTCCTCCTCGTGTTAAGATGGAACTTCCTATGTTCAAGTCCTATCACTGGGCACCACTGAGAAAAGACTGTTCCCATCCCCCTGGCCCTGTCCCTTTAAGTATTCGTAAGCATTAATAAGATCCCCCCCTCAATCTTCTTTTCTGTAGACTAAAGAGACCCAAGTGCCTCAGCCTTTCCTCATATGAGAGATGTTCTAATC
This sequence comes from Charadrius vociferus, assembly GCF_000708025.1. Taxonomy (NCBI): domain Eukaryota; kingdom Metazoa; phylum Chordata; class Aves; order Charadriiformes; family Charadriidae; genus Charadrius; species Charadrius vociferus. The sequence continues at coordinate 566,688 of NW_009647874.1, read as the reverse complement.
CCCTAATCATCTTTGTAGCCCTAAACTAAGTTGCGAGCTTTGGGAGTTTGAGGCCGTTATTGTACTTTCTAGTGCAACTCGGGTTTAAGCAACAGAGACAGTACTAACCATTGACTCATTAAGCTACTTGATTCACAGTTAAGTAGCATCAACCAAAACCATCTGCTGTAGCTTTACCAGGACTTTGTTTAGAATGAGTCTTTTCCACATTTCAGTTTTGATCGTGTGCTTCAGTCAGTGAAACCATACGTGAATGGGGCTGATGAGTTGTCTCGTACCTTTGTGGAAATGAAAGGACAGCTATACATGCATGCTGGAACTTTGCTACTGAAAATGGCCCAGCACAATGAGGCACAGTGGAGAGTTGTGTGTGAACTAGCAGCATTGTGTTATCTGATAAGTTTCCAGGTAAGTAATTTTTCAGTTTATGCCTCTAGTTGATGCAGTTCTTGAAATGTTCTTGCTGTACACATGTTGAACTCCTGCATTCCTGAGATGAACTAGTGTTTGTGTGCGTAAAGAAAGACGTTGTCCTCATTCACCAAACCCTATTCTTGCACAATTCTTTAAAACATTTCAAATGACGTGAATAGGGTAAAAGTACATCTTCAGCTGTTTCCCTTGCCAGAGTATCCTGATTCTTAAGGGCTAGTGAGTTTTATTTCCTACAGTATATTGCCTTTTCTGTAATACAACTGAGCACATATGTTACCTATTAGGCTTATTGTTATAGGGAGGGAAGGTGATGAACTGAATAGTGCCCATATACTTGTGTAGACAGTAGAACGAAAAAAATCAAGCCTATTTCTTTGCCTTATGAAATAAAATTGATTCTTTTTTATGCCACTGCTTTCATTCCAGGTGTTACTTGCTCTTATGCGCACTTAATGCTACTTGCAATAGCTATAACTGTCCACCTCAGGGTTTTGGGTGGCTTCCCCTTCCCCGCCCCCTTGGGATATGTGACATAGTACCTTCAAAATGAATTACGTATTTTTTTTTCCTGTAGGTTTCTAATGCTAAAAAGCTTGTTTTCTAATTCTTGAGACTAATTTAAATGATGCACTTGTATTGTGAAAAAGCTGTAACAATTCTCTCCTTACTTCACCAGGTTCCTAAACCAAAGTCAAAACTAATAAAGGGGGATCAAATTGGACAAGATGTGCTAGAAATGTTGGCCTGTGATCGGAAAAGCCAGTCTGGTAATTAATAAAAATAGCTACATAGTTCCATTTTAGTGTTGTAACTAGTAACTAATAGTAACTATTCATTAGTTAATAGTTACTAGAGCTAAGTGGTTTGTTAACACATTCGTTATCTTAAAATGTGATGTTAACACTTCAATATGCAATAAAACTTTCTAGATTTTGACTACATATGTGAAACAAACCAGTAGTTTGATCGTGACACCTAAAGTGTGGGTTGTTTTTTTTTCCTCTTTAGCATGCCAGTACAGTGTGTTCTCTTTTTTCAAGTGTGGGGGGTTTTTTTTCTCCTTTATTGCCTCTCTAGCACACTAAGACAGAATTTAACTTTTATGGTCTCTTAATCTACTGGAAATGGCTTCTACCTGCTGATACTATTTTGCAAGTGCTGTTAGCCCCAAGAGGATAAGAAAATATTACTGTTTCCCTGTCCTTCCATCCTCTTACTTGTTCATGAGCTTTGCTCTTTTTACTGCTAAGTATAGACAGTTTTTCAGTCTCTAAACTCTTGCTGGGCCTAGATGAAAACAAACCAACCCACAAGACATCAGGTTCACTTGTGTCAGAATGGATTTTGATAAAGAGATTTCTACTTGTATTACAGCTACTTATTTTAAGGAAAGTTGCAATGCTCCTAGAATAGTAATAACAAGAAGATGGCTTTGTTTTCCTGAAGACCTGGATTTACAAATGCCTTGGCATTGTAGTCACCAAAAGCTTGGAAAGCCTATGTGCTGAAACACTGACCTTATTACAGGGAGAACATAACTAAACAATCTGTAGGTTTCATGAGGGAAATCCTGATTCCCACCCAGCCTTTGATAGCAAGGACAATTCAGTGTATAAAATAATACTTTCCTTATGTTCACTGCTTTATTCATGTGAAGTGATATTTTTGTTTTCTAGGTCATATGCTGCTGAACTTAAGCCATGGCAAGCAAGACTTCTTTAAAGAGATTGTGGAATCTTTTGCAAACAAGAGTGGTTCATTTACATTGTTTGATAGCCTGTTTGAGAGTGGAGCTTCTAGAGAGAGATCTTTTATTGGCACAGATGATATTGGAAATGTCAGTACGCAAGCACCAGTTCAATTGGAACTTAATAAATATGACATTGGTAAGAGGTGTTACTTTCTGAAACTCAACGCAACTTTCTGTACCAGAAGCTCTTCTACGAATACTTCATATTGCAGCAAAAGACGAATACATGGAATAGCTGCCCAAAGTTGCCCTTATGTCCTAGGCAAGACTTAGACTTTGTTGCAAAGTAGAGAAGTGCTTCTTGAATAATTCTGTAAAGATTTTGGAGAAGTTAAATTAGTTTGCTAAAAATAGTTGCCTATTGGACTGAATATGGTGAGGATGGAAATGAAAGGAAATCTGAGAGTCTCCCTTTCAGAAGCTGAAGGGGTTGATGGCTTGAGCACTCAGATGAACTGTGCACTTGACATGTTTGACTAATTTGAAGTTTGTAATCTTTCATAAGTGACAGCTGCAATCTTGATGGTCATTGGTCTGCAAAGTATCTTTGGCTGCTCTGACAGTGAAATGTGAAACCTGAGCTTTGATCAGATAAGTCTTGCTGACTTGTAGGAAGTTGACATCTGCATCCAACTTTGTTTTTGCATAGGTGCTGTTCGAATGCACAATGGTAGTCTTCAGCACCTTGTGTGGCTTGGCTTGCAGTGGACCTCTATGTCAGTCTTACCTCCAATGCGCAAATGGTTAAAACAGCTTTTTCACTTGCCACAAGAAACATCGAGACTTGAGACAGATGCTCCTGAATCCATTTGCCTATTGGACCTTGAAGTAAGTAAACTTCCCAAGTTCTTAAATGTACTATACAACTTAAAGTTTTTTTTGTATTTAATACCTTTTTTGTATTTATTTATTTTTACAAAAACAGGTATTTCTACTTGGGGTGGTATTCACTAGCAACTTACAGTTGCAAGAGAAGTTTAATTCTCACTACGGTGCACATCAGCCTCAATTCTTACCATTGCCAGTGTGCAAACAGCTCTATACTGAAAAGCAAAGATCCTGGTGGGATGCCGTTCGTACACTTATTCAGAGAAAAACAACGTAAGGCTTTTTCAGTTTGGAAATGTTTGACTGAGCCTTTAGGCAGCTTCTGTACAGCAGCTTGGATTGGTCCCAATAGATTCTTATAAAATTAAATTTCTTCTTTGACATATTTTGGACATTGAAGCTTTGTTGTGGTAGGGACTTGATACACTTGAAAGATTTCTAAAAATGGAGTTTTCATTTCTAACAATGCATTTCTAAACCAGAGGCAGGTTAGGACTAAAACTGCAGGCTATATTCATCAAGCAAATGAAATGTGAACAGGTAAAAAGTAGAGAATACTAATCAAGGAATGTTTCTTCTGATATTTAGACCAGGAACAGCAGCAAAACTGAGGCTTATTGTACAGCATGGAATAGGTACTCTGCGAACACTGGGGAAGCATGGCCTTCAACCTGCCTTAATTATACACTGGGCAAAAAGCCTGCAAAAAACAGTAAGCTGAGATTATTTTTGAATATGTAGAAGCCGGGGTGTTTTTCTCCCTCATTTTGCAAACTATAAACAGACTGGGGGGTGGAGGGTGGGAGGATCAGATGAAAATGTGTTGTTGAAAACTGTTGTTTATTTTGTCAGGCAAACTGGTTGTTCTAGTCGCCCTATAAAGTACTCTGTCTTAAACTGTAGTGTTGTTTTCTACGTGTATGTTACTTTACATAGCTGTTGAGATAACCCCCCTGAGGTTTATCTCAAGTGTCAGAGAAGCACTCCTGTAACTTTTCAAGAAAACAGGAGAAGGATATGCATAAATAGCATTTTGACTTGAGTTTGTTGGAATAATACGTGCTTCTATTCCCTTTTCTTCACCAGGGCATTAGCCTTAACTCCTTCTATGACCAGAAGGAATACATTGGACGAAGTGTCTACTACTGGAAGAAAGTTCTGCCTATGCTGGAAATCATTAAAAAGAAGAGGAGTATTCCTGAACCTACTGATCCTCTCTTTAAACACTTCCATAGCGTAGACATTCAGGTAGATTGATTGAGCCAAGGTTGAAGTAAGAGATGTCAGACACTTGCTATGGGATTTTTCTCTGCATAGTACAACTCGTGTTGTAGTTACTATAAAACTTAATTATGAGATTTGATAGTATCAGTGTCTGATAAAAGGGGAAAAAAATCTCTCCTTTTAAACTATGTATATGACTGGAAGGCACTGAACATCCTTAGTATCAACTTTCTTTGAAAAGTATTTTCCCTGTATTACAGGAAGAAAAATAATAATGGGTGTGTCGTTCTATTGCTAGGTATGAGTTGTCTTTCACTTTCTTCTTAGGTCTTTCAGGTTGCAGCATATGAAGAAGATGCACGTATAGCATTTGCAATGTTGGATGCAGTTGATGGCAAAACTGATGATGCTTTATTAGCATTTGAAGCTATTAAGAATGTGGTTTCATACTGGAATCTTGCCATGGTAAGTTTATAAATTGCATTACTGTGGAATGCTTTGCTTTATGCAGTTGCCTTCTGACATCCTAGTTAATCTGCATCTTGTTCTTTAGATCTTCCAAAGAAAGGCCGAAGAGGTTGAAAACGATACCATGCTGCCAGAAGAACAAGAAGAACGCAAAACCTATCTTCTTAAAAGCAAGCATTATCTAATGAAGATCATTGAGGAAAGCTCCTCAGATATGTCAGTAACTGAGAAAGTAAGTCACTCTTGCTTTAAAAAACTTGTTTCAAGAAGTCTTTGGTTACTGTTACAAAATGAAACTGTTTGTATTGATGTGAGCTTTTTTAGACCAGGCTTTGAATTAAGGCAAGTCAAACTTCTTTGTTGGCTCAAGACCAATAACCTGCTTGACACCAGTGGGTTGATAAACTCTGGGTAGCTTCTGTGACCTTCCAGGTCATGCAATATTCTGACTACTCTGTGGAGGAAAGTTTTAATGTAAACATATAGATTTTGCCACTGTCTTTTTATAGAGGTCGATACTTTGAAAAAATGGAATTATTGTTTGTGTGAATTGATTTCTTAGATTAATCTTAACAGATTTAGATCTTTGCTGAAAATCAGTATTTGTGTAATGAAGGCCTTCTGACTTGTTCAGCCAGAATTCTGAATGGAATGTGTCTTGCTCTGAGGGAGAATTGCAATCATGACTCATGTTTCAAATAACTTTCCAGCTGCCGGTGTCTATTGAAACTGTGAGGGAAATGCTAGATACAGTGATCCAGGAACTTGGCGAGAATGGTGAAGAGGGGAGTCCTGCCTTCAGAAATGGTCTGTCACGAGCTGTAAATTCAGAGATGAAACATTCCACTCCGTCACCAACTAAGTTCTCTCTTTCACCAACTAAGAGCTACAAGGTATATGTCCCAGCTGTTATTTCAGGGAATTGTTATGTTTGAATAAAAAAACCCACGAGATTCAATTAGCTGCTTTTTTTTTTTTTAGTTTTCTCCTAAAACTCCTCCTCAGTGGGCGGAAGATCACAGATCTATACTTCAAATGATCTGTCAGCAAGTGGAAGCTTTAAAGGTAAACAATTTTGTCACCATACTCAGTGAAAAACAGTTGACCTTTTAGTTATGGTAAAGTTAGAGCATGGGCTAACTTAGAGTTCCTAGACAGTTATTTAAATCAGTGGAATTGTCTTCTGTAAACACGTGCCCAAATTGAGTGCAAGAGTAAATCTTTTGCTTAAAAACTCTTATCTGGGACTTGGGCAGGGGTGCAGAGGCAACCCTTCTAAAGACTATGTGCAGAAAGAGTTCTGCATTCACCAATTTGGTTCTCATCCGCTTGGCTCTTTTTTTTTTTTTTACTTCTGGCTTTAGAACACAATCTTAGTACTTTGTGCTGCATGGGCAGATCTTGAATGATTCTGGCAGGTACCTCTTGATTTGATTTCCACCTCCCCGCCCTGAGCTTGAACATGCTTTTAAATGAAAAAGGGTAGGGATCATTCCTTATGCTTTCTTCTACAAATACCTGTGTAATATATACTTATACTCTTGGCGCGCTGTCTTGACAGAATGAAATGCAAGAAATGAAACTTAATAATTCCAACTCAAATGCATCATCTCATCGGTGGCCTGCTGAAAGCTATGGAACAGATACAATGTCAGAGGGTTATCAGAGAGGTCAAAATCTTCATGAAGCTCCATTAACGGGTAAGTTGCTGCTGAATTTTTATCTAATCACTTAGTTAAACCAAGAAAGGCTTCTGAAAATATGGCAGAAATGTTTTAGTGATTCAGAATTTAAAAACCTGTTGCTGGAGAGAGTCCATTCAAAGCAACAACAATAAAAAAAAAAAATCAAGTATAAACAGTTTTTCTCATGTTCCTTTTTAGTTGCTACCACTGGCCCATCTGTATACTACAGCCAGTCACCTGCCTATAACTCTCAGTATCTTCTCAGAACTGCCGCAACCAATGTAACACCAACAAAGGTGAGAACAAATTTATCCACTTACGATACTTCCAATGACATACCAAAAATGACTGCTTTTGATTCTATATGTAGTTGGATGTAATTGCAGTTACTTAAATATTATTTGGTAGTCTTGGACTGCTAGGGATAAACTGATAATTTCTCTTTCTGCCCAATTTTGGGGATGTGGGGTTTGGGAGAGAAAGCTAGCAAAATATGTCTGTAATATGTTAGTACATGTCACCTACAGGGTATGTGTGATAGCACTTAATTATTCCCCCCCGCCCCCAGCCAAAGTAGCATGGCAAAAGAGAATGGGGTTTTCAAAGCTTTTTTCATTAAAAAAAGAAAACCCCAAACCAAAAAAATAACCCACTTATCTTGTGCACCCTTTTCAATGCTTCTTTTCACATGCCCTTCAAGATTTAGTTTAAACTGATCAGTTTAAGTTAAAATTAGTTTAGATGTAAATTCATATGAAAGTATGCCCTGCTTTTAAGAGTACGTTCTATGTGGGCTTCAACACAGTAAGACTCTGTCCTCTCTGTTGCTATAATGAGCAAAGCAATTGTTTTCTGCTTTTTCTTTAGGCTCCTGTCTATGGCATGAACCGACTTACACCTCAGCAGCATATATATGCTTATCAACAACCGATGCATACACCACCTCTGCAAAACACTTCTGCTTGTATGTTTTCCCAAGAAATCTATGGCACACCTCTGCGTTTCGATTCTCCTGCTACTGGACTCATTTCTCCTCGTGGAGGTGATGATTACTACAATTACAGTGTTCCACCGGCAAGCACAAATCCACCATTGCCTGAACCAGGCTATTTCACAAAGCCTTCAGTCGGGCCACTGACTTTAAAGCCTGCAGAAACAAAAGGGATAGAATTTCCAAAACCTAAATTTGGACAGCCAGGACCAGCAGAAGGATCAAAAACGTCTCTGCCAACGCCAGCACAGCCAAGTCAGCCGCCAACTTTTAAATTCAACACTAACTTCAAGTCTAATGATGGAGACTTTACCTTTTCTTCTGCAACGCAGCCTGCTAATACACCTCTTAACAGCAGCGAAAGCCTCTTGGGTCTTCTGACATCTGATAAACCTTTACAGGATGATAGATACGTAGAACAAAAACCAGTTAACGATCACTTAAATAGTCAAAGAAATGTCTTCAATTTTGGCAATAAACATATTGCAGGCATCTCTTTTAGAGAAAGCGTGGGACAAAATACACACAAAAACCTGGGTTTTGAGAAGAGTGATATGTTTACCATCCAAGAACCAAGCAAGCCTGTATTTATGACTTCAAATTCAGATTTGGCCAACAGAAGTCATGAAACAGAGGGAGGAAGCACTCATGGTGGAGATGAGGATGATGATGGTCCTCATTTTGATCCTGTGGTGCCACTCCCTGACAAGATTGAAGTAAAGACAGGTGAGGAAGATGAAGAAGAATTCTTCTGCAACAGAGCCAAGCTCTTTCGTTTTGATGCAGAATCTAAAGAATGGAAAGAAAGGGGTATTGGAAATGTGAAAATACTGAAACATAAAGTATCTGGCAAATTTCGTCTCTTAATGAGACGGGACCAAGTGCTGAAAATTTGTGCAAATCACTACATAAATACTGATATGAAATTAACTCCAAATGCGGGATCAGATAAGTCATTTGTGTGGCATGCTTTAGATTATGCAGACGAGTTGCCAAAACCAGAACAGCTTGCAATTAGATTTAAAACACCTGAGGAAGCAATGCTTTTCAAAAGTAAATTTGAGGAGTCTCAGAATATTTTAAAAACCTTGGGATCAAATGTTGACACATCCGTGACTCAGAGTAGCGGGACTGCAAAAGAAACAACAAATCAGGATGTCAAGGAGCCTAGCAGATCCACTTCTGGGGCCCAGAACTTTGGCTTTCAGTTCCCGAAAGATGGGGTGAGCAGTGAATCTGATAGGAAAGGCAGCCTTACAGCTACATCAACTGTGTCAAGCTCTACCACTTTTTCATTTGGAAAGGAAGCCCCGCCAACCTATTCTTCTGGTGGGTTTGGGCAGCATCTCTTGAAGAAGGATCAATGGGAGTGTAAAGTATGTTTAGTTCCAAATGAAGCAACTGCAAAGAACTGTGTATCATGTCAAAGTCCAAATCCAGATGGTGCCCCATTAAGTGACTCTGCTGCAAGTTTCAAAGCCAGTGGTAATACTGTGCAGGACAAATTTGGATCTGCTTTTGCGAAAAAGGAAGGTCAATGGGACTGCAGTGTCTGTTTAGTAAGAAACGAATCCACTGCCTCCAAGTGTGTTGCCTGTCAGAATCCAAACAATACTAATACAGCGGTATCTGGTCAACAAACTTCCTTTAAATTTGGCCAAGTGGTTGCTCCAAAGGCTGTTCAAAATGACTCGGGAACTACTTTTTCTAAAAAAGAAGGTCAGTGGGACTGCTCTGTATGCCTAGTCCAAAATGAAGCAAAAGATGTGAACTGTCAGTCTTGTCAGAATCCTAACTTACAAAGTCAACAAAATGTGCCTATACCTACTCTTCAGGCGTCGCCTGCTCCCAGGTTTGGTTCCATTGCTGATGCAAGTAAGCCACAGAAAAATGGATTTGAAGGACTTTTTACTAAAAAAGAAGGACAGTGGGATTGTAGTACTTGCCTTGTGAGGAATGAAGGTTCTTCACCAGCCTGCGTAGCCTGCCAAACACCAAATCCATCTGCTAAGCCTGCTGGTGATGCTTCATCAACTCCTACTTTTGGCTTGAAAAGTAAATTATCTGAACCTGCTGGAGGACAGTCGGGAACAGGCTTTAAGTGTGATTTCTCAGGAAAGGGCTTTAAGTTTGGTCATGCTGAGCAAGGCAAGACACCATCATTTACGTTTCAGATTCCTTCTGATAGTGAAACTAAGTCTGCAAAGGAAGGATTTAGCTTTTCAATGCCAACGCCTGCAAGCGGATTTAAATTTGGGATACAGGAGCCTAATAAAAATACGGCTAAGAAAGATGAGCCATCAAAAGAGTGTACAACTGGCTTCTTAAAAAGCATTGATGGGAAAGACAAAAAGGAACTGCCTTCAGATAGCGAAATTACATTTCCATTTCAAGAAACAGCAAACAAGGAGAAAGGTGACTTTGTTTTTGGGCAAAACAGCAGCACTTTTACTTTTGCTGAGCTTGCAAAAAGTACTCCTGGGGATGGCTTTCAGTTTGGCAAAAAAGACCCTAACTTCAAAGGCTTTTCAGGTGCAGGTGAAAAGCTGTTTTCTTCGCAGGATTCTAAAATGGATCACAAAGCAAACACATCTGCGGACTCTGGCGAGAAGGATGATGATGTGTATAAGACAGAAGACAGTGATGATATCCATTTTGAACCTATAGTTCAGATGCCTGAAAAAATAGAACCGTTTACAGGAGAGGAAGATGAGAAAGTGTTATATTCCCAAAGAGTAAAGCTGTTCAGGTTTGATCCAGAAACAAGCCAGTGGAAAGAACGCGGGGTGGGTAACCTGAAGATTCTTAAAAATGAAGTTAATGGCAAAGTAAGAATATTAATGCGGCGTGAGCAGGTACTGAAGGTGTGTGCAAATCATTGGATAACAACAACAATGAACTTGAAACAGCTGTCTGGCTCAGACAAAGCCTGGATGTGGATGGCCAATGACTTCTCTGATGGTGATGCAAAGTTGGAACACCTGGCAGCAAAATTTAAGACACCAGAGCAGGCTGAGGAGTTCAAACAGAAGTTTGAAGAGTGTCAGAGGCTACTACTAGATATACCACTGCAGACACCCCATAAACTTGTTGATACAGGTAGAACAGCTCAACTTATACAGAAAGCAGAAGAAATGAAGTGTGGCTTAAAAGATCTCAAAACATTTTTGACAGATGACAAAACTAAACTGTCAGAAGAGGAAAATGTAACCTCTGTTTGTGCCAGCAGTACTTCTGATCTGGTTATAAAGCCACATGCTGAAAGTACTGGGCCTACTCTGGAATGGGATAACTATGACTTGCGTGAAGAAGCATTGGATGATAGTGTAAGTAGTTCTGTATATGCATCACCTCTTGCAAGTAGCCCTGTAAGGAAAAATCTGTTTAGATTTGGAGAGTCTACCACAGGTTTTAGTTTCAGCTTTAAGTCTGCCTTGAGCCCATCCAAATCTCCTGCCAAACAGAACCAGAGTAGAACATCAGTAGGCACAGATGAAGATTCTGATGTTACTCAGGAAGAAGAGAGAGATGGGCAGTACTTTGAACCTGTGGTACCTCTGCCTGACCTTGTGGAAGTGACCAGTGGTGAGGAAAATGAGCAAGTTGTCTTCAGTCACAGAGCTAAGCTCTACAGGTATGACAAAGATGCTAATCAGTGGAAAGAGAGAGGTATTGGGGATATCAAGATATTACAGAACTACGACAACAAACAAGTGCGTATAGTAATGAGACGAGACCAGGTACTAAAACTCTGTGCCAATCACAGAATAACTCCAGATATGAATATGCAACAAATGAAGGGATCTGATAGAGCATGGGTGTGGACTGCGTGTGACTTTGCAGATGGGGAAAGAAAAGTAGAACTTCTAGCTGTACGATTCAAGCTGCAAGATGTTGCGGACTCATTTAAGCAGATTTTTGATGAAGCAAAGCATGCCCAAGAGAGAGACACACTGATAACACCTCTTTCTTCTCGTGCCAATACGCCAAAGGAATCTCCGTGTGGTAAAAACGCTGTAGCAGTGCTAGAAGAAACTACCAGAGAAAGAACTGACCTCAGCCATGGTGATGATACTTCCGATGTAACTGTAGAGGTCACAGAGGTGTCAAACACTTCTGAAACACCAACAAAAACAGTGGTTTCTCCTCCAAAGTTTGTATTTGGATCTGAATCTGTCAAGAGCATTTTCAATAATGAAAAGTCAAAGACATTCACATTTGGAAATACTTCAGCCACTGGTTCTCTCTTTGGCTTCAGTTTTAATCCTCCAAGAAAGAGTGAAGACCATACTTCAGCGTCTCAGAACACGGCAGAGAAAGAACTGGAAGTCTCTGAACCACCAAAAAGCTTTAGTGCTCCTCAGAAGCCTCTAGACAGCAAGGTAGACAACTTGCCTACTTCAACACAAGATGGACCCTCTAACTTCTCGTTTAGAATTCTGGAAAAAGGTGAGTGTCAATTGAACTAGTAATTTATTCAACAATGCAACTTATTACGCAGTCATCTCCATGCTATTCAGTACTCTTTGTCTCACTAATACGGAGTTTCTTTCAGTTCTGATGTGGGTACTGATAGCTACACATTCTCAAGAGTTTCAGCTAAAGGAATTTGAAGTCATAATTATTTCCATATAAAAATGACTGTGTGATGAAGGAGGAAGTTTTGTTGGTTAGTGAGAAAGAGGATTTTGCATAGGAGCTATAACTCTGAAGTGCTGTACCTGAATCTCAGGCTTGCATGCTTAATGAAGGAGCTGTGGTTTCACTTTTTGAGACTTAAATAGGTAGGATTGAATTGGTAGTGTATGTACCTGGGCCTTTGCTCTGAGTGGAAAAGTGTGAGAACAGCAAATTTGAACTATCCCCTTGATTGAACAGATGGGTATTCTAAGACTACTCTCTATATATTTGTTTAAAGTCTTAATTATGAGCCTATGCAATATCAGATGTGTAGCTTAATCAACACCAGATGTTAGCCTCTTTTCTTAGCCTGAAAAGGGATCAGGTGATTACATCTTCAGTTATACGTTTTCTCACACTGGCTGAAAAAAAGGTGCTTGCGGAAGTTGTGGCTCCAACATGACCGCTATAATGTGCTGAAGTGTCTTTGTGAGGAGAATGGGACTTACTAGCATTTTAATGGTAGTGTACTTCTCTTTGAAGGCTTCATGTGCTGCTTCCCATCAGTGCAAGACCGTTTAATCAGATAATAGTTTTTAATTTACATACTAGTGTCAGAATTATGAAGACATACTGTCTGTATATTAACTAAAGTATAATAAAGTCACATGGTGGAAGGTGATAGCTGCAGTCTATTCACATGGGTTCGATAAGCTTGTGTAGAATTAACAGATGAAATTTCCTACTGTGAAATACGACTATGGAATGCTTCCAGAACATAGATAAGTCTGCTTTACCCTTTTAAAATTCCAGGTAAACACTTATATCCAAACAATTTATTTTTTTAGGATTTAATTTTAGCCTTTTTAAATCTAATCCAATGGCCTTTTGGACAAGCACATCTTCCTTGCAACCTGATAGTAAAGGTATTTACATACTGCACTGAATGTGTGATAAAAACACTTTAGCAGGCATGGACAGTAACCCAACTGTGGCAAAGCAGTTGGCTCAGTAATGCTTCTAATTAACATGCATGCTGAAGAAGAGTACTTAAAATTGTGTGTCTGACTACTGTATTTGTCCTATTGGAGAATGTTTCTAGCCTTTAGTGTATTAATATGAGCTGGCACAATGGATAACCCTGTTGAAGCTTTTGGCTTCTGTTTGCCTTATTTTCTGAGGGTATCTGCCTTGCACTTTCTCCGTCAAAGTTTTACTGAACATGCACACTGGATCTCTAAAATTCCCCTTTTCTAAAGAAATTCTCCTGTTATTTTTAGAGAATGTATCTCTTAGTGCCTGAGGTCTTCCACTTCAGTGAAATACACCTGAAGATCTCAAGACAGGTTATCCAGTAAAACACTTGAATGTATTTAGCCTTTCTGTTAGAAATGTTTAATTCGATTTCCCAATTATCAGTATGTTAACTACTGCACTTTCAAAAACAAGGAGCGCACAGAAATGAGAAAGCCAACTCCTTAACTTCTGCTTATGTATATATACTTCACGTATAATGTGAAATCCTCCTTAGCTGGTCAGAAAGCTTTCACCGAGTAACCAATTTGTTTACATTCAGAACCTGTAACCAAAACTGTTACAGCTTATAGTTTGATTATATGTCATTATAAGATGTTACTAATGGTGTTTCTTGCAAGTATCCTTGCCGTAAGCATACTCAACTTATATAGTTCAAGAGCATTTTAATTTTAACAAGCAAATTTTTATTCTAGTCTGCAGTAGTCTTCTAGTCGTCTAATGTTAGCATCTTACATCGATTAAAAATGTCAAAACACCAGTTTCCCAAAATTGTATTTCTAGAGAAGCTGTTCTTATTTAAACACTGAGCTCCTGTTCTGTATATATGATCTAAAGTCAACTGTTCTGTGTTTTTAGGTATCCCTGTGCATGGAGTTCATTAACAATTCAGTTTTATTTTCATCATTCAATGTCCATAATGTGAAGTGATAAGGCATTCTGCGCCAATGCATACATGCAAAAACTTCTGCTACCTCAAATTGATCCTGTTTTTATACTGGGGTATGTGAGGGTAGATGTGTGTGTAGGTTAAAAAAAAAAAACAAAAAACAAAAAACCTTTTTGGTACTTCAGGCTGTTCTTCATGTCTACTTTTCTAATAACTAGGTCATGATTATATGCTTAGTGATTTATTTACAGTTGATAATTGTCTTCAGTGTAACTTTTTGGTGGCTTTGTTTTGAGCTTTGACTTAATAGAAAGGACTTCTCAAGGTAATTTGCTAAATAAGTTTTCAAGCCTACCTAATGCAACTATAATCTGAGGCTTTCTCATGGGCAGTTTCTGAGTTGCGCTAGGGCAACATTCAAAAGACATTTATTCTCATTGTAGTTCTGCAGCTGCATGCAAAAGTGCCTAAGTTTTTCTCAGGTCAGGTCATGAGCTTTTTAGAAGTGCTTTAGAAGTTTGAATCATTTATGTCAATTGCGTGTTACTGTATCAGTTACATGCATTAAGGTTTAAACTCTGGTGCTTTTCTTTTATATCCAGAAGATATTCACTGGCATATGCATGAGAAAAAAATGTCACTGTTGTGACTAAATAGATATTTAGGCCTACCTCATCTTAATGTCAGCTGAAACAAAAACAAAATACAATATACTGGTGGAAAGAGCTGTTGTGCATGGTATTGTTCTTTATTTTCTTCCTTCCGTATACTAACAATGTTTTGTGTGGATTTTTTCCCCCAAGTAGAAAGTTCTATTATTACAAAACCAAGTCTTTTAAGATACGTTGTACATATGCATGGCTCTTTGTTTTCATGGCTGCTTATGAAGATAGATTTAAGCTGTTTGCAGCACTTCTGAATAAGAAAAGTTAACTTTCTCATGGGGAGGGTGAGTAGAAATAAACTTAACTGAACTAGTGAACATCTCTCTCAGTCTTAATATTCTGAGGGCAAATACATGTTGTAATCTTAATCTTTGTTGTTGAACCCTTTTGTCACTTTGAGTGGATGTTTGGAACAGTAGAATTTTAGTCCAGTGTTTGATAGATCAGCCTCATGGAGAACTTCACATATGGATTAATCTAAAGTGACTTTTTAATGTATTTCTTTTCTGCAGCTACTTTGCACAAAGGCTACTGAGAGAGGCTGCATGATAATTCTTTAGGAATGCTGTCTGTTGAATATGATGGACTATATCCTCTGTTGCTAGGGTCTTCTAGCTAGCTTTATACTGCTCAGATTAAAGGAAGCTCACACTTTTACTATCTACCTGACTGACTTTGGAAGAAATTTTGTTCTGTTGAAGATAAATTTTTGAAAATTCTCTAATCCTAAGGAAAGATTTTTTTTTTTTTTTTCTCCTGTAACCTTTAATGGTTGTAAGACTAAAGACTCCACACTTAAACCACTGTGGTGAACTTAATGCAAACTTACTTAGTCCAATTGAGACACTTGCTTAACTAATCTGAGTGAATAAAACACATGCTAATATGCGGGATACCTGCATATCTTCATAACTTGGTACAAGATGTACTCCTAATTCTTAAATCATATAGAGTTATGAGTTTTTTTGCATAAAATTCTGAGAAAATATATTAAAACATCTATAGCCTGCTGTCATGATATGAAATTTGCTGTTTGAGAATTTTATCCTACGTTTACTTTATACAGGCTCAGAAGAGCTATTGAGATCTAAAAAAGTCAGCAAAAATGATTACTCTACAAGACTATGTGCTGGTAATGGGTTTGAGCTACACTGTTATATAAATGCCTGAAATTATTAACTTGTAAACAAAGGGAGAGGTCAACTGGAGCAGCGGTTGTCTGGGAACACTATGAAAAAAACTTAAATTTTAACTAGTACTTTGGATTTTCCTTTTACTCTACTATTCTTCATATTGCTCTTAATCTACTGGAAGATACTAGTGAGAAAACTACTTTTAAAAAGCAGATTCGTTTTAGTGTGTCAAAGGATCAAGGGGCACATCTATAAACATTACACTTCTCTTCTGTCCTAGTCTCCTCTTGCAATGGTGGATATCAAATTGCCTGAGCAGGAAAATCTGTGTCCTTCAGGAACTGAGTAGGAGTCTGGTTCCTAGCTGAAAATTTAGGTTCCCACTGACTACTTTGTGCCACAAACTTAGCAAATATTTTCCAGTGAAAAGAACAGTGAGCAAATTTTGCTGATCAGTTTAACTCAAACCTGAAGAACATTAGCAAATAGGTTGACTTACTAAAGCAATCAAATTGTTCTCAGAATCGGCCAATGCCTGATTATGATGTGCTTATGGGGTAATTCTTATAGTTAACATTGTTTCACTCACATTTTACTCCCAACCTCCACCTCTCAAAACAAAACCCCAACCGAACAATACATGGTGTTTAAAGTGGTATATCCTCCCTCTTTGCTTCCATTCTCTCATAATAAATTCAGATTTTTGTTTTCAAAGCTGTCTGCTTTTTTTCCTGCAGTTTGCTCTAGGCTGTGCTTTCAGCTTTAACCTTTGATTTATGCACTATTTTTTCAATACAAGTGGAATGGACAACTTAGTGTTAAAGGAGAGAGGAGAAAAAGCTATAAAATAAAATTGATGGTGCTATTTGTTCTTTCTGGAAAAGCTAGTTAAATATGCTGAAAGCGGTATTTTTTGTTGTTCAACACTATGGAACTAAAAATTACTTTTGTAACAGTTAAAGTTTCAGCAACAGCTATTGTGATAAATTAAGATTAGCTAATAAAAAGTTCAGATTTCCCATAGGTAAACTGAAATAAGTTCTATTCAGTTGCTTTTTGATAATTTGTAGAACTTAAAGCACTGTCCTGGTTTCAGTTGGGATAGAGTTAATTTTCTTCCTAGTAGCTGCTGTGTTCTGGATTTAGTATGAGAATAATGCTGATAATACAAGCATTACTTAGTGACAACTAAAACAATGTGTTAAGTCAAGGACTTTTTCAGCTTCCTATAGAAGCTGAGAGGGAGCATAGACAGGACAGGCTGGCCAAAGGAATATTCCGTACCATAGACGTTATGCTCAGTATATAAATGGAGGTTGGCTAGGGGGCAGGGATCCACGATCTCTGCTTGGGACAGGCTGGGCAATCCATCATTGGGTGGCAAGAGCAATTGCATTGCATCACTTTTTTAATATTCTTTTACCATCATTATTGTTATTATCTCTTTTGTTACTGTCCTATGAAACTGTCTTTATCTTAACCCATGAGGTTTGCTTTTTTTTTTTCTTTTTCTTCCTCTTCTCCCTACCCTACTGGAGGGGGTGTGTGAATGAATGGCTGCATGGTCCTAGTTGCCGGCCGAGGTTAAACCACCACAAGCACTTTTAAGCAATGCAATAGGACGTGTTGCTGTAGACAACTTTTTCTTTTATCAGACCTGAAGTTTGCCTCTCTACCTCTAGAAAACACCTATATCCCTCTCTTTCCGTAGTCGTATTTTGTGTGACATGAGGACTTAATTAAATAATCTTTGTAACAATATGAAGATGCAGGCTTGTTTCTGTTCTGATACTTGAATTCCAAAGGCAATAGAACAGGATGTAGTTGGGCATGCCGGTTAGAATTTCTTAAGTTTTAACAGGATGCTCTGTCCTAGCATCCTGTAATTTTGATTTTTGTTTCTTGTGGGTGAACAGAAAATATTTAGGCTCTAAATGTATTTCTTCTCCCTTAGAATTAGTTCAGTTCTGTAATAATGGCAATGTGGGGTTAATGTTATTCCCTGTTCTGAAATTACTCAGTTTTAATGGTTTGTTTGTTTTCTGTAAAAAGCTGAGAAGACAACAGTGTCAGAAGATGATCTTCCATCTGATGAGGTTATAATAGTTTATGAGTTAACACCTACCCCTGAACAGAGAGCTCTTGCTGGCTTTCTCAAGCTACCTTCAACGTTCTTCTGTTACAAGAATAAGCCTGGATATGTGAGTGATGAGGATGATGGTAAGGAGTGCTAAAGTTGATCTTTGTGTTACCTTTCTGTGGGGAAAGGGTGTAATACACCGCACTGGTGTGGCCCCATCTTGAGCACTGTGTGCGGTTTCGGGTGCTTGAATATAAGGAAATCAGACTGTTAGAGTGTGTCCAGAAGAGGGTGGCCAAGATGGGGAAAGGCCTCAAGGGCCAGATTTATGAGGAGCAGCTGAGGTCACTTGGTTAGTTCAGCTTGGAGCAGAGAAGGCTGAGGGGTGACCTCATCTCAGGCTACAGCTTCCTCAAGGGGCACAGCAGAGGGGCAGGTGTGGATCTCTTCTCTCTGGTGACCAGCGACCGCACACAAGGAAATGGAATGAAGCTGTCAGGGGAAGTTCAGACAGGACATTAGGAAAAGGTTCTTCACCCAGAGGGTGGTTGGTCACTGGAACAGGCTCCCCGGGGCAGTGGTCACAGTACCAAGCCTGTCAGAGTTCAGGGAGCATCTCGATAACGTTTAGTCATATGGTTTAGTTTTAGGTAGTCCTACGAGAAGCAGGGAATTTGACTTGATGGTCCCTGTGGGTCCCTTCCAATTTGAAATATTCTGTGATTCTGTGAATGCTATCAGAACCATTACACACTCAAATATTTTTTGTTTCGGCTGATGGGAAATAATCCTGTCATTTTCTTTGTGGCGAAAGATGTGCACTCAGGTCTTCAAGACAGAATAGTACAACAGAGGCCCAGGAATGACTAAAGGAAACTTGTATTGGTGTCAACACTTATTACCAATTTAGTTGGTTAGGTAAGACTAAATAAACGGATGTTTGAGTCTAGTCTCATTTGAGCAAGAGGCTTACTTCTGTAACTTAATTTTGGAGATAGATACAAGACAGCCTTTATCAAAAAGGAACATGCTCAGGTTCCCTAAATGCTAGACAAATGGCTTATTTTTCATCTAAAGCAAATTCCTAGTTCTAAAACTGAAATATTTTATATGAAATCTTATTGCATGCAAGTAAATTACTCTTAATTTATTCAGCAGCAAATATGTTAAATGGAAGTTCTGAAGCATCGTATTCATCAGAAAATAGAAGTCAAGCCCCCTCCCACAAATATCTGAGCTTGCTAGTTTGTATATAAATGATCTTCAGTCTTCCTTCCCAATTCTGTTTAGTGATAGTCTTAATAAAATCACTCAATAAGAAATGTGTTTTCTGCAAACAAAACTTGTGCCATCCATAACAATCTAGGCTGAGAAAAGTGTCAATAGCACACTGAAGCACATCTGTGAAGAATAGGAAGTGAAAGCTTGATGATCTGCAGAACTCTTAAAACATAAGCAAAAATTATGCATGCTTGCTAGGCTTGTAGTCAGAAGGGCTTAGCAGACTTCTCTGTACTTAAAGGATGCCTGAGAACTTACACTTGTTTCCTGTATTTAAGATGAAGACTATGAAACAGCTGTTAAGAAACTTAATGGAAGACTATATCCCAGCGATTCAGAAAAGAAAAAGAAATTGCAAGATCCTCTAAAAGGTATGTCTTCAAACACAATGCTTATGTTTCAGTATATAAGAAATTCTGAGCTCTAAATCTGGAGGACACTTGGGCACTGAGATTAATTTTGTGTTTCCTGAGGTAGTTTTTAGAAACAGTGATGCAGGGACCAGAAAAGCTGCATCTCAAAACACAGCTTTAAGCTCAGTATGTTGAACTGTTAGTTAGCAGTAAAGTGGTATGTGAATGAGAAATGTACATTTTAGGTGGCCTCTAAATAAGAAAATCAAAGTGTCTTCTTGCCTTGAATTCCTCCTTCTGGATATGAGGAATTCGTCTTGGGATGATACTGTACGAGACAAAAGTTGTCTATTTCTGTGAATACTTGCTACTTCTGCAGATAGTCAAATTAATCTCATGAGTGAATCTTGTTCAATTAAAAAAAAGATATTTGGTCTTTATACTAAAAGTACAAGTGTAGAAGATTGAATTTGCTGCTTCTGTTTGTCTTCTTCAGCTGTGCCTCAGACTTTGTTGAATAACTGAAAATCTGGATAGATACTTCTAGAAGTGAAGTCTGGGGTTTTTTTGAGGGTGTGTGCTAGAAAGAGGTGGTATATATTGAGCCATCTGAAACAGAAGCAAATGTTCAAAGAAGCTAGTAGTAGTGGCAGCTGCAAGATCGAACTCTTCATCCTTGCATGGAAATAGCCTGATACCAATAGAAAACCAAGTATGATGAATTTCCAATTCTAGTCATCCCAAGTGGAGTTTAGTCTTCACTTCCACTGTTTAAACAGTAATACTATTTTGAAAAACTCTTGAAGTCTTATTCTAAGTTGCTATGGCTATCAAGAGGTTATTTTATAATGTAGGTGCCAAAAAATGCTTCAGTACTTAGCTGCCAGCTATCTTCCACTAATTTTTATTCTTTGCGGTAGGTACCACAGCAAAAAGTGAATTCAGCAATGAAAGAGAATGTGTTACTGCTTGGGAAAAGAAACCAACTCCTGAGGAGAAGGCTAAAGCAGAAACTCTGCAGGTTCCTTCTACATCTGTCTGTGGTGTCAGCAGTGATACTGAGGATGACAGTCCAGAAGATGTTCAGACAGAAGTTAAAATTGAAGAAATGAAAGTAAGAACTAAATCTTTACTAAACCTTTTGTCGTTAAACTTGTACAGTCACTTCATGTACATGTGAGACTTTATAATATATAGTTTTCACCATGTGAGAACCGAAACATCCAGTGGTGAAAAACTACTTGACTGTTTTGTGGCTGTGCTTCAAGTCTTTCCTGAAACAGAACCTTAGATCTTAAGTTCCTTGGAAAGAGAAAGGAGGTACAGCTGTTCTCATAAAGTATAAACTGCTTTGGCTAGTAAAATCACTCCTCACGTGTATATAGAAGGACTAAGTGATTTCAGTAAGTAATAGTATTGTATTTTTTGAAAGCATTCTACTACAAAGATACTTCAGTCTCTTGTCAAGCTGATGTCAAATGTGTGTTAAGTGTGATGAAAAACTTCAGAAAGCTTACAACAACAATTTTTCTTGGTGTTCTTTTTTTTCTAAAATGACAGTTGAGTCTGCTGAGGAGGTGGTTTGAATACTAGGCTCTTCTAGCTTATTTGCTTATTACTTGACTTTTTTATTAATCTCAGGAGAATGAGGTTACAAGCTCAACTGACTTAGTCTGTAGCAGTAAGGAAGAAGTACCTACTCCATCAACCGATGAGGTGACAGTATTTGTCCAGTCAGCTACCAACAATGAAGAACCAGATTCCACCACGGAAAATGTGCATGTATCACAGACTTTATCAGGAGCTGATGACAAACCTGTAGACTTGTCCACTAAAAAAAGTGATTCGGACTGTTCAGAGTCAACACAAGGTAAGGTCAGGGGTATGTTTGGTTTTTTTGTAGGAACTTAAGTATGCTTTTCTGTAGACTATCTAACGTAGATGCTACCTTTCAGAGAAGTAGTACCAATACTGATTTGGAAGCATGAATACCAATCAAGTAAAAACAGGAGTGGGGATTAGAATAATTATATACATCAAATTCTGGTATGTTCAAGTGACACTACTACAGAGCAATGCTAAAGTCTGTTGTATAATTTATATATGATGTATAATTTATATATGATTTACTGTTGAATACTGCATAAATACTTACTGGAGCTCTGTGGATCTTCACGAAAGTAGCATGCTGAAACTATCTCACAGAGTCCTGAGCCCTTTTTAAACCACAATAAATGACTGTCATTATGACAAGTGGTGTGCAAACTTTTTAAATTTAGTGGAAGGGAAAAATTCTGTAGAGACTTGTCTTTTTTTTGTGACTACATAACATCAAACACATTTTCTTTAAGAAAGGCACAGAAAAACCTTTGACTTTCCCCTCTTATTTGATAGAAAACAGAATCATCGGATTTGGTTTCGGCAATACTGCAGGCTTGTCATTTGCAGATCTGGCTTCCAAAAACTCTGGAGACTTTGCTTTTGGCTCAAAAGGTGAGTTAAACTAGTCTGAGACAAACACTCAGGTGGATTTCTGCTTCATACAATATGCCTTTTTGTGCACCCAATTTCTACTGATCAATCAGTTAACAAGGTTTTTCTTGCAAGTTTTTGTTCAGAAGAAAAAACTACATGAAGTTTAAAATGCAACTCTCTTAATTGTAGATAAAAACTTCAAGTGGGCGAATACAGGAGCGGCTGTGTTTGGAGAGACAGCCCGTAAGGCAGATGAAGATGAAGGTGGTAGTGATGATGAGGTGGTACATAGTGATGATATCCACTTTGAGCCAATTGTGTCGTTACCAGAGGTAAGGGGACTTCTGGGATATAAACCAACATTAAGATAAGCATGTCTGCTAACGCAGCAAGAAGACACTTTGCTTGTGTGCTTTGTTCTGTTTTTCTTGCACTGCCAGTGTAGAAACAGCTGCTGTTTTAAATCTTAGTACAGCTTAGCACTGGGCAAGTGTCTGGTGCATCAGTTAAAATCTTCAAAGTTTACTTCATTATACCTTGACTCAGTGTTAATCAGTATGCAAATTTGTATGCATGACTTGTAAAAGCTAAAACTGATTCATTATAGCACAGTTGAAAACCAAACAGGGGGAACTGAATAACTGTTAGTGCTAATACAACTCAGCTGTGGCTTTGTATCCATGTCTTGTATGTTCAGTTCTGTCAAAGCCACGCCAACTTCATTTTTACTGTAAGCTAGGCAAGAGATTTCTAGAATCAGTAAGCAATAAAGATGTAGTACAATTAATCTCACCTGAAGGCTAAGGGGACTGCCCTTGTTAGTTTGAAAATAAATTGTTTTTCAAGACGTAGGAGAACCTTCAACTTCAAAGGTAGCCTTAAAACTTACTGAGTGAGGCTTCACACAGTTGTTCATGTCTTGATTTGGTATTTAGCCTTAGTGTGCCTAACAGGCATTTCAAACTCTTCCAATGTTACATAGTTTGGCATTCCAATAAATAATATTAATAAATTTAATTATAGATTAGTATTAAGCAAGACAAAGCACAAATAAACAGTATGCAGTGTCCTTTAATTTGAACAGCAAATCTGATGTAGTTCGTAACATGCTTTCAACCACCTTCTTCAAAATTTGTAAGCCTTTGCTCATCTGTGTGTCATATTATGAATTCTGTGGTTTTCTTTCTTCCCTTACTTGCTGCTTCTCCTCTTGAGTCCTACTTCTCAATAGATAAATGTTCTTATCATTTTGGTATGTGATGAATATGATGTTGGAGAAAAGAACATATTGACTCATTTTCCATTGTAATAAGTCAGAATCACCCTAAGTGTATATAATACTATTAATATCATTGGAGACAGCAGCTCTTAGAAATCACTGGTACTCCACTGTGCTGTTTTTTAGGTGGAGGTAAAATCTGGAGAAGAAGATGAAGAAATTCTTTTCAAAGAGAGGGCAAAACTTTACAGATGGGACAGAGATGCTACTCAGTGGAAGGAGCGTGGTGTTGGAGAGATAAAGATCCTCTTCCATACACAGAAGAAATACTATAGAGTCCTCATGAGAAGGGACCAAGTTCTTAAGGTCTGTGCAAACCATGTCATCACCAAAGAAATGAACTTAGTGCCCTCTGATACATCAAACAATGCTTTAATTTGGACAGCCACAGATTATGCTGGTGAGTTGGTTTGGGTTTTTTTCGGGTGTGTTTTGTTTTTTCTAGGTGGTCTGTTGTTTCTGTGGCTTTGTTTTTCCATGGAAATTATGTAAGACAAATGCTATTTGTTTCTGACTATACTGAATAGAACTAAAGAAGCCTGTTCTCACATTTATTTTCAGATGGTGAAGTAAAAGTAGAACAACTTGCAGTCAGATTTAAAAGCCAAGAAATGGCTAATTCTTTCAAGAGGAGGTTTGAAGAATGCCAGCTAAGCTTGTCAGAACTACAGAAGGGACACTTATCTCTGGCAGCAGGACTGTCAAAGGACACCAACCCTGTTGTGTATTTTGAAGTTTCTGCTGATGATGAACCTTTAGGACACATAACTATGGAGCTGTTTTCAAATATTGTCCCTCGAACGGCTGAAAACTTCAGGGCCCTGTGCACAGGAGAGAAAGGATTTGGATTCAAGAACTCCAGCTTTCATAGAATAGTCACCGACTTCGTGTGTCAGGTAAGCATAACAGGAAGACTCTTCATTGACAGAATGAGATGCATCTTGTCTAACAATGGTACTTCAAAAAATCACAAAAAAATATAGGATAGCACGTTCTTGCTTGCAGCATGAATCCAGTGTGCAAGCTACTGTCATCTACCCTCTCCCTACAAGATGAGAAATGGTGCAAGCAGCACATGCTGCCTGAAGCCAAATGCTTTCTGTGTTTCCCAGCTGCCTGATGTCTTCGTGTTACCTAGTGCTGCTATGTTAGTGTGGAAGAAAAAAAGGAGATAGAGGTCTCCTCTTACAATGGACAAGGGGCCTGTTGCTGAACGGGAACAGCAAGGAAAGTAGGGGTTCCCAAAACTAGCTTTCAGCTGTGTCTCTCTGCAGAGGAACTTCCATAGGCTCACCTGCTAAGAACACTTACTTTCTAGGCTTCTCTTACATTTTAAAGTACACTTCGTATTTCAGATAACGTGCACTTTAAAACTGATATTCCAAATATTTTAGATGTTCAAGTTTCCATCTAAAAAGTCTTCTAGATCTCATTATCATGCAGTGGCCTGTTCCTTAAAATACTCAAATTTTTCACCAAGAGTATCAGCCTGCAGTGCACCTGAACCCCCATGTAGAGAGTGGTGGCTTTAAACCTCTGTCTGTATTAGGTAGCACTAGCAATTTCAATAATTCAGTGGGTTTTAGTGACTTGTAACAGGCAGAATGAGCCAACTTCCTTATACACTACAGTAATGTTCCTGCGTGTCACAACCTCCCTGAAGACATGACATTCTGCAAACTCACAGTAGACTAATACATGAATGTATTAATAATAATATATAATACAATAATAATACAGAATACAATAATCTCTGGATTAGATATCACCTGTGTCTGAAGTATGCCCTTTATGGCCTGTTTGTTAAAACTTCATGCCTTTCTGATGAGGAAAGCAGCATCGCTCATTTAGGGTTTAAGCTTGTTTTGGGGTATTCCACATCCCATAAGGAGCAGATTTCCTTAAAACAAGTTAACTGCACCATGCGTACTCTGACAAAAAGTGAGCTTTTATCACATGAAATTAGTATATTCTAAGTTTTCTCTGCTTTGTTTGAACTTTCTTCAGGTACAGTGAGAAGCTTTTCAGTGAGAATTAAGGCTTTCCTTCAAAGATATGATAACCTATACTGTTACCTTTATGCATGTAGCCAAATAATTGGGAGCCAGAAGCTTTCTGCTTTGCAGAAAGACAAAAGACCCTGCTTGCTAAAAGTAGCTGCTCTCCTAAACAAGCAGTAACGTGGCAAAAGCTGCTGCCACGTTTTTGCGGCAAAAAAATGCTGATCATTGGTACTTTAGCCTTTTCCAGGTGATCAGTTCTGTGCCTGCAGGGACTAAGCAAGGACAGGCCTTCGGTGTGATAATGCAGGTCAGGGCTATCGGGGCCAAGTGATGCAGGAAGCAGGCAGTGGGAGTGACAGGCTAAGCAGAGGGATTACCATGTGGAGCAGGCAGATAAAACGCTGTGTTCAGAATAAACAAGGGATAAACTTTCCACTACTGCTTCCATTACTGTGAACAAAGCTGCTGAAGCTGGGATGCCTTGTGTCTAATTAAATACACTACTTGTGAAAATTAAGAACAAGTTCTTCCCAAGCAAAGTCTTTGCTGATAAAAGGGAATATACTTGTGCTGTTGGTTTGTTTTGGGACTTCTAAGTTAATGCTGTGTACACCCCCTCCTTTTTTTTTTTTTTTTTTTTTTTTTTAAAGGGAGGTGATATAACTAACCACGATGGAACAGGTGGACGATCAATTTATGGAGCGGCATTTGAAGATGAGAATTTTGAAGTGAAACACACTGGTCCTGGATTGTTGTCGATGGCAAATAAGGGCAGGGACACGAATAATTCTCAGTTCTTCATAACACTTAAAAAAGCAGAACACTTGGACTTCAAGCATGTGGTATTTGGGTTTGTGAAAGATGGAATGGATGTCGTGAAAAAGATAGAATCATTTGGTTCTCCTAAAGGGCTAGTAAATGGAAGAATTGTCATTACAGACTGTGGGCAAATATAGAATTATTGCTTTGAGTATACAGATGGTCTAGCAGTATAAATCAGTATTTAGATGTTATTGACTAATTATTTTGACTTCTTAAAATGGACACTTCTGATGTATAAATGTAAAATTACAGCTTATAGTTGGGTTTTTTATGTGTTCTAATTGATTTTTGCATGTTAAATAAAAAGTTCAGACACTGGCATATTTCAGTTGTATTTGTGTTATCCTGACATATTTGTATTAAATGTCAAATTTTAAAAATTAAATCTTAGTCTTGTTAAAATAAATGTCTTGTCTTCACTCTGGTTTGTTTGAAAAAGAAAAATTTGCATAATTTGGCTTCCTGCTCTCATAAATCTCCATTATGAATATGCATATTGCAGGTACTAATTGCTGGTCAGTAAACTGAAGGTCTTCAAAACTTACTATTTTGATGTGCAGAAAGCAAGCTGAGGCAGCTGCCGGGTAGATGCTGGTTTGTGCTGGCTGAAGTCTCCCAAAAGCACTTCAGTATTTGAAAGCTGAAGAATAGTTCTTTAGTGTTTTGGGTTTTTTTTTTTGGTTTTTTTTTTTGTACATAGAGTATTTCTAAATTCCTTAGTTTAATGAAACCCATCTACTTGACATCAGGATTTTCTTCTGCAATGCTGTAGTATAGCCCACTGCTACTGCTCTTCCCAATATGTTTATTGGCTTCACTTCCTATGGCAGACTTGTCTGACCTCACTGCAGCTTATATACTACAGGGTCTTGTTTTACCTTTTAAAACTATGCATGAATAAATGTAAGTTGTTTGTTTTGTTTTTGTTTAAATTCTGCTCTACAGCTCAGAGCTGGAATTGTCAAGGATGTGGCAATTTGGCATAGTGATCTCTGTAACTCATATTCAGCTTTGATTTTTCTTTTTTTTTTTTAAGTATAATAAGAGCACTTCTTCCTTAAAGCTCCTACCAAAGCGTTAGACTATAAAACGATAAAAAAAACCCCTGTAGCTGGTGGTGTGAGGCCGGGCTCGGGCCCTCTCCTCAGGGGGCCGAAGCGGGAGCCCGGACCCGCCGCCAGAGCTGGCG
>NW_009647874.1:477623-539213 GCF_000708025.1 Charadrius vociferus | reverse complement strand
GGTGAGACGGGAGGGTCGCGGGGCTGCGCGCCAGGGTGAGGGAGGTGGGCGGCGTGGGAGGAGGAAGGGGAAAGCAGTGCCTCCTCGCCCGGTCCCTGAGGTGCTGGGAAGGGGGTTTCTGTCCCCCTCCCTTGGGGCTCGTTGTAAACACTGTGGTATTACACACGCGTACAGTCCGAGAGCCAAAAATAGGTTTTAAACTGGGTTTAGGAGCTTACGTGTAGAGCGTGTTCTTTCTAGTCTTGCCCCTGTCCCTCTGCTCTGACTGTGTTACAGGGGAAGTGCTGAAGAGCCATCCTTGTCGGAACTGGAAGTTTCCCTGGAAATTGCAATTCCACGTTTGATGCATTCCCAAAACGCAGCCTGAGCAGCTTGGCACTTAGTTTTTGTCTGAAGCCTTCTGGTGCCTGTCAGTTGGGCAAGATACGTGAATCCTCTTAAAAGCAGTATACTGGGCATCTATAAAATATATATAGTAGGGTGACTCATTTCTTTCATATCTTCTTTTGTTACAGCAATCGCTAGCCTTGTTTAGAAGGTGTTAGGAGCGATTGTGGGTTTTTGTAAAGCCTGGTGATTAGCTCTGTTTTCAGGGAGGAGGAAATCGTTCCGTATCTAGTCAACCAGAGGAGACTCAAAGCCACAGTTCGTAAGAGTGCCACAATGACCAGACAGTAAATTATGATGGGTGTCATTACTTTGCCTAGGTAAAGCAACGCTGTTTTGCACCAGGGAGTGCCAGGTTTCTTGCACTGATATGAATGGTGGAACTGGATTGTGATTACTTTTATTTTGCTTGAAGTCTGTTTGTCTTTCACCAAGACAGATTTTTGCAGTTCCTTTCTTGCAGTGTGCCTGTGTGCCCAGGGCATAACAGACCTTAACTGTTCAAACTCATGCTGCAAGGGAAGTAATACGTTGGAAAAATTCTTGTGAGCAGCCAAAGATTGGGAGAGATCGAAAGCTGGATTTGGGCTAGACATGTAATTGTATTGGGAGATCAAGCTGGTGCTGGGAATCATCAAATGAATACAGAAACCAATCTTTTTTTTTCTTTTTTTTTTTTTTTTTCTGAGGAGGTGTGACTTGTCGGTTTAGGGTCAAGAACTGTCCCAAATATGAGGTGAAGATTTCAGTTCTTTAGCAGCTAAAATCTGGTTGTATCTGCCCGTATTTCTTCCAGAAGGACTTGCAACTCAGCATTTTGTGGTGCTGGAGATGCTGTGTTTTCCTTGGGGAATGTTCTGCTTTGAATAATTTTCAGAAGTTGTCTTTAAAAAACTGTCACTGAGACTTTGAAGTGTAATGCTTGCAAGGAAGGAAACGCTAGATTTGTTTGTGCTTTTTGTTATTTCATTGAGAAGCAGTATTTAAGTGTAAGAAAATACAGCGATCAATTACTTCATTTAGCGGATAGCAGAGATGCAGTGTAACACAGCTAAGATCATGAGAGCTGCTTTGAGTCTGATCTTTTCCAATGTGCATTTATTTGATTTTGCTTGTAGCTTAATACTTCTGTCATTCGTTTTTTAGCACGTCGTTGCAAGTTACGAGAAAAAAGTAGAGCAGGGAACTTTGACATAAAAAGCCTAGATATAAAGATCGGTGGCGCTCTTTCCGTGATTACCTAATCCTACTTTTGTGCCCTTATTTTATGTCGCTGTCTTCATAGTGTCTTGTAGTCTCTCAAATATTTTAACGTATAACGCTGAATATTTCATTATGAGACTGTGGTGAATATGTTTGCCTGTTTATATTAATATGAGGGCCATTTATATTTATATATTGGAAAAAAACAACTTCCCTTTTCAAAGTCAGTAGTTTGTAGTAAGAGCTCTGCCACAAGGTGTCGGCACTTTTAAACAAGTAGGCTGTAACATACACTTTTGCTGAAAATTCTGACTGTATTACAGTGGTTTTGCACTTTCTTGTAGGATTGCCTTTCAGGAGCATTACATACTGAATGTGAGAGCGGAAGCTCCCTAATATACAAAGGTAATACCAAACAATGGTGCTTTGATGTCTTTTTCATGGAAAATACACCGTAAAACTGTATCATTCCTAAATTTATTTTAAGTAGTTTTGTATTTTCTTATTTTAAACAGGTGTATGTTCTTGATCAAGGGTTTGTGATATCTGGGAGCCACCCTAGGAATGTTAACATTCGCATCAAGAACACAAAGGATGCTTTAGAACAGTGGTTCCCCATCTGTTTGTGTTTAAGTCCTGCTTCAAGTAGTTGGTAGCAGCCCACCGCATAACACGTACATTTGGCTTTAATTTGAAGATGCCTATACATTTAATATTTAGAATGTCTTTGGGCTTCTTGAGAAACACATGTTGCTGGCGCATGCAGACAGCAGGGTAAAACAATGTATTATCAGACTTTGGTTATAGAAAAATTAGTGTATGAAGGCAAGCTGTAAAACTTAAGAAAGACAAATCTGGTTTGAAAACTAAATAATTCTTCCTATCGTTTAAGCTATTATAACATCTTCATTCACTTGTCAGGCTGCATCAGTGGCTTTTTTGGTTCATAAACCTACATGATTACATGGCAAACATTTCTAATAAGCCCTTGTTGATTTCTTAATGTCAGCTTCTCAAATACAAAATAAAAATATTATTTTATATATTCCAGGTGATGTGGACAGCTCATTGGAAAATACAACTATTTCTTTATCCAAATGTTCTTTAGAGTCAGAATTTACTGATGGTAGAAGAGACAACAGCATCAGATCCTCTAGTGATTTGCTACAAAGTTTTAAAGACTGGGATTGGTAAGAGGTGTTTTCTCTTCAGCTCTCCTTTATCATTCATTGTCTCTCATCATCCAGATAAACCACGAGTAAACAACACATTCAGACTGCACAGATCCAAAAGTTGTTTTAAGATTCTTGTTAAGAAAAGAACTGTTTGTGGCTGATGTATGAAATAATGTGGATGGTCGTTTTGATGAGGACTATTGTCTCGCTCACTTTCTAATCTAATTTAATCTATGTTGGAATTGCTAATGGGATATAGGGTTGATATAAACTGAGTACAGGGATGATATAAACTGAACTAGGAGGAAAACAAATAGCTTAGACTGCCAAAAAGCTTTAAGTTTATTTAGAGATAATTTGATTCCAAAAGCCAATAAATCTCTTTTCAGGGCTACTTTACACCAAATGTGAAAAAATAATGAAAAAAGTGGGGCTGTATTTTTGGCTTTCCTGGAATTTGGTGGTTGGTGGTGAGAGAAGAGTATTGGTTTTACCTGTTGCATACATGTGCTTACAGCATGAAAATTTTAGTTATTGTTACCACTTTTAAGTCAGCAACATTACTAATTGTTGTAGTTAAAATCTTATGAGTAATAATGCCTTCCATCCAAATGATTTAACTCTGCTATTTGTTAGCAGTCAAATATCAAAATCTTAAATTGAGCAATGTTTACATTTTTATACAAACTTCTCACAGTTCTCTAAATGTAGTATGTGAGAAAGGGACTGAGTAATTTCAACTTATTGCTTTTTTGTATTTTTTAGTTTTGATGATGAGCAAGATTCTTTTTATGCTTCAAGTGGTCCAGAAATAGAAGAAAATACCATTAGTTGCTCTGAATCAGATGCAGTTCAAAATACAGCTATATGTATGGAAACAGGTAATAAATATTGATTTTTAAATATTTTTATGACTCTATGTGAAATATAACATGTAATTTAAAAAACTTTCTAGTAAATGTATTTCTGTTTAGTTCAGAAATACAATAATCAGTTAAAATGTATTTCAATTTGGGGATTTAACCTTTCGTGTAAGTATGAATAACTCCTTTAGAATTAGTTGAGGATGTCCAGACATACTTGATGCAATACTAACAAACATTTTAAAAAGAAAAATCAACCTTTTATGAAACTGGTTGACAGGTGACTTTATAATATGAATGAAGAAACAGGGTGGGTTTTGGTGTTTTTGTTTGTTTTGTTTTAAGTAACTAGCTGCAGTAACAAATACTACAACTCTGTTAAGTCAGATGTCTTGTCAGTTTAAGAACTGAAAACTGGCAATGAGAAAGAGTGTTATCTACTGTTCATTTAACTCAGGCAATTCTAACTGCAAGACTGCAGCAGGAACCAGATGGCATTAATTCGCTGCAAATGTCTGAAAATGCTGCCGCAATTGGAGGAATTTGTGAATTAGTGTAGCTCTGTCTTTTGTGGAGAGTTTTAGGTTTAGAAGAACATTGATGAATTCTTTTGAAAGTGTATCTGGAAGTGTGGAGACAGACAGACAGCCAACCCACCCAGGAAGAAGCTAAAAGGAATCTCAGAAGCCAGGCAGAACAGATCAATGTCTGTCACCAAGAGTTGTATTAAATGGGTGGGGAGAGTTTTTAGAGAGAGAGAGAACAGCTTTCTGAAAATACATTCTTTCTAAAAAGAAAAAAAAAAAAAAAGAATTGCACCAGGAAAAATGCATAGTTTACAGTATTTGGGATCGAAGGCAAAGTAAATGGAAAAGACTGATAAATAACACAAACACTTGTTTCAGATGTAACGACTTTTTTCTGTTTGTTTTTTTTTTTTCTGTTATGATTAATGTGGCATTGTACTAGTTATGCTCTCCTTCCTCACCCCTGAAGCACACACACTGCAGCAGAACAGCAGGTTTGGTTTATTGTCCTGCTCCAGCTGTGATGGGTGATCAACCACAAGGCTGCCTGATGCATACCACCAGTTAGCCCTGATTACATCATTTGCTTATCTAGTAACCTTTTTCTGTTTCTTGATGCTTCTTCTCATTATCCTTCTTTTCTCTTCCCCAGTTGCCTGCCAAATAAACAGCTTATCCCTAATTACTTTTTCCTCATTGGCCTGAGTTTTGCTACAGCTGTACCTGTTGTGCTTTAACCCCCACAGGCACCTCAGCCCCACACAGCTGCTCACCATACCCCTGCAGTAGGAAGGGAGAGAGTCAGAAAGGTAAAAGAGAAAACTCATGGACATAAAAACTCATGGAGATAAAGACACTTCAATAGGTAAAGCAAAAGCTGCATGTGCAAGCAAAGCAAAATAAGGAATTCATTCTCTGCTTCCCATCGCCCGGCAGGTGTTCAGCCATCTCCAGGAAAACAGGGCTCCATCA
Organism: Charadrius vociferus; assembly: GCF_000708025.1. Classification (NCBI taxonomy): domain Eukaryota; kingdom Metazoa; phylum Chordata; class Aves; order Charadriiformes; family Charadriidae; genus Charadrius; species Charadrius vociferus. The sequence continues at coordinate 534,086 of NW_009647874.1, read as the reverse complement.
CATGTAACGGTTAATTGAGAAAACAAATGCCACAACTCTGAAAGTCCCCTGCTCCTCCTCCTTCCCCCGGTTTTTGTTGCTGGTCTGGGATATCCGTTTGATCAGCTGGGGTCAGCTGTCCCCACTGTGTCCCATCCCAGCTTCATGTGCACCCTCAGCCTACTTACTGGCAGGGTGGCAAGAGAAATAGAAAAAGCCTTGATGCTGTGCAAGCACTGCTCAGCAACAGCTAAAAACATCCCTGTGTTATCAACACTGTTTTGTCACAAATTCAAAACATAGCACCACACCGGTTACAATGAAGAAAATTAACTGTCCCAACCAAAACCAGCACAGTACCCGAACTTATATTTTCGATACTGTCACTTAGGTAATCTTGGTGTGATGTGGTACCTTGGTGCTGTTGGCCTTGCAAGAGGTCTCTTCCCCAAAAGATCCCAGTACTTCCCTTCAATTATCTATGAATTTTGGCCATTTGACTATTTGTGAAATCCAGCCATTCCTTACTATGCTGTCTGCAACTTTCTTCAGCTTCTTACACTGTCATCTGTCATGTCTAGCGGTTTCTCATGTTGTGTCCAATAGTTTAAGTCTTGTTCTTTTAACTTAAGTGTCAGGCCAAGATCTAGTCAGCAGCGAATCACTTACCTAAAGCCCTTACAAAAATAATAAGAGATTTTGGCTACATTATGATTCAGTCTGTGCATAGATTTCATACAGATATCTATGGGATTTCTGTATCGAAGAGGAGGACATAGTTTTGCTGATAAAACTTTATTGATCACTGATCGATTCAAACAATTCATAGAACACAGCTTTGAACAATTCTCCCTAATTCTTCAGGAGAATACTTTATATAATTTTGATACCTCTTGCTCCATACTTGTCACTCGAAATGCCTGTCATGCCTAAAATAAGTTTTCAATATTTTGGGTCAGCAATCATGTAATTCTTTATCTAGGACTAATTTTTTAATGTAAAATGGGTTTTTCTTTTCCATAGGCAGCACCTTACCATCCCATTTGGCTGCAAATACACGAGAAAATAGTGACCAAAATATCACCAGTGGTTGGATAAGGAAAATTGTGAGTGGAACTGATGCTCAAGCGTGCTATAGTCAAGGCTTAATACCACCTCACATCAGTCAAATTTATGATGAATTATTTGTCATACATCAGAAACTTCAGGTAGGAAATGGAATCGCCTTAAAAATTTTGTTGAGTAATGTTATGAAGATTCTCACTTTTGATAGAGAATTCAAAAATTACTTATATACTAAATCACTATTACTTATATACTAAAACTTAAGTACGTATATACTAAAACTATTACTTACACTAATCACAATCAGTTATATACTAAAACTCTGTCATCATCCACCTCTTCCCCTCGATTAATTCACTGATTTGGTAGTGGCGCTTCGACTTGCGTAGGGGGTAGATCGGATAAAATTCAGCTTGGGGGAGTTTGAACACAGTGCTGCTACATCCAAGAGGAGTATGTCTTGTGACACGCCGTGTGCGTGGAGGGAAATGCCTGCAACCATTGCTTCTCCTGAGAGAATCTGAAACTACTCTGGCTCCAGGCATTCACTAGTGCTTGCTTTCGTGGCCTCCTGTGAAAACTCTCCATTCTGCCTTATCTTTACTTTGCTGCTGCTGGGGAATCCCAGCAGTTCATGCCCTAGCAGGCCCAGGCCGCTAACAGAAGAACCTCCTTTATGGTTTTATTCTGTAATAGCTCCCATGCTTCTGCTAGATTCCCTGCCAGGACTGTCTTTTGCCAAAATAATTTTGTATCTCTTGTTTTCCTCACCACTTTTTCAGGGATGCTTCCCACTAACTGAAGAAGCAATACGAGTAATCTAGTGTTCAGGATAGACAATTGTATCAGACTCTCCTTTGCCTTAGAGTTAATACCATTATGCAAAACTTTTGGAAGCAAAAGCCTAAATTTAATTCTCTGAGTTTATACTTCAACAACCACATAGAGTTGAATTTTGTATTTTGGGAGGCTGAGCCATCCCAATACACATCAAAAACATGTGGGGGGAAACTAACACAGATGTCCATCAGGATACTTTTAATTAGTAAGCTATTGTGTAACTGTATAATTTTACAAAAAGCTCAGCGTATCTCTGGGAGGGAAAATACGTATTCAGTATAAATTGTGATAATTTCATGGATTTTAAATCTGTTTCAACATTTGTTTTCTTGATACAGAGAGAAAGTTCAGCACAACAGGAGTATGCTTTGCAACTCCAGAAACGAGAGCATTTTCTAACAGAGCGAGAAGCATTGGTTTTTAGACATGAAGCAGCTTTGGCTAAAATAAGAGGTGTTGAGGAAGAAGTTCACACAAAATTTGGAATTATGAAAGAGGTATGGTAAGATACTTAATGATGTTTATTGGTCTACATGCTGTTTAACTTGGTTGTAGTTATCTTAATTCATCACATGTTTGCTAGACATAATGCTTATTTCTTTTAATGTGCTTGAAGTCCCCAAATGAAAGGTTTACATAAAAAGTAAGAAACAGTATCAATAGGGTTTTTGTATGGCTTCTGTTTCAGAATGGTGCATTTAGTTGTCTGATGTGTAGGTACATTTTACTGTTACAATTTAGAAAAGGTAACTTATACTGATCATACAGTTTTTGCTATTTTAGAAATTAGAGAAACAATTGTGGTCTATCTGTAATTGTATGTAACCTAAATGAGTATCTTTTCATTAGCTTTAGTTGAAGTAGATTTCCTTGGGAAGGCTTTAAGACACAGTGAGGTCTTATGACATAACAACTATTTGCAACTATTGCAAATATTAGCAAAAAACAGTCAGAAAGTTCAAAGAAAGAAAAAATCAACCTGACTTTGGGGATATGGGAGGAAATGAAATGGTATGATTTCAACAATAGAAAAATGTGTTCAGCAGCGCTGTTCTTGTGGGTGTTTACTGTTGAATTTAGGTCTTGTGGAAAGTTTTGCTTATTATCCAGAAGATCACCTAGAGAAGTCCTTAAATGTATGTACTTAGTGTCAAAAACATAAGCTGAGAAATTAAATTTCTTTGAAGTGTGTAGATAAACCTTTCCTACAAGCTGTTGAGGGAGGATAGACTACCTGTTAAAAAGAGGCAAAGGGTGTCAGAGGAATGGGACCTCAACTTTTGAACAGGGAAGGAATAGGTTAAGGTGTTAATTTAAGCGTTTCAAATATTCTGGGCTTTAAGAATGTTACACCGGTTAGAGAACTGGCTGATGAAAACCCAGGAAAAATTAGTGGGGTTTTTGTGAAAATTTGTGGAGGTCAAATGGAGTATTAGAAGACTAAAAAAAACATGGTGCCTTTCTTTTGAAAAGGGAAAAAGGTGTACAGCCATCAACTTAATGCCAGTTCTCAAAATAAATAAAGAAGTAAATCCTGAAGCAAGCTATGAACTTATCATGGGAAGATCAATGCAGAAAACAATGCAATAAATAACTACTAGCATATGTTAATCATAAATTGTCAAATCAGTCTCATTTCCACTACAGTACGATAGCGAGCATTGCTAAAAGAGAATTAGTATTTATATACATATCTGGACTTAGTTAGAATTTTTTTAATAGAGGTTTGCATGCCATTTTCATAATCGTATTAGGAAAGTATAACATAGATATAATGCAGTTGGTGTGAAGGTGTAGTGAGACAGTAGTTTACTGTAAAGTTGAAGGAATGTATATAGTGGTTTCTGGAATACCTGTTCAGTCTGGTATCAGTATTTTCAATAAGAAGTTTGATGGTGAGAAAGAGCACATTTATTAAATTTGAAGAAAATAGCAAGTGAGGGGGAATTTCAAGTATACTGAAAAAGAACATTAGGATTAAAATTGATCTAGACAAATTGAAGATATGGTAGGTCTGAAAAAAGCCATTATACTATTCAGAAGGTGTGAGTGTACAGTATTGCACTGGAATAGAAATATCAGCTTCAGAAATAGAGGTTGATGAGCAAACGCATGGGTTCAACATACGGGATGAATTGAGGGTGAGTGTGCCAAGCTTCAGCTACATCAAAGACTGCAACAAAGAGGAAGAAACTAATATTTTTTTTTTTTTCATGTCTGCGATAGGAGAAGAAGTAATAGTAGTAAGGGAAAATTAGGTTACGCATTAGGAAAAACTATATCTAAGCAAAAATAGTTAAGGATAGGGACAGGTAGATTGGTCAGACTGCAGTATTTCCATTACTTAAGAACAGACTAGGCAAACATCTGGAAGGAGTGAAATGGTATAGCTGGTTATGTTATGAATGACATTGCCCGATTCGCTTATGGAAGCGGGTGGCTCAGCTACAACCCTATGGCTTATCATACTGGTACATCTTACTTCTGAGGTAAATTCTCTACTGATTCTTCCTAGAGCAGCTATTGAAATTCAAATAAACCTGTTAACTGTGTATGTAGAAAATGGAAGTAAAACATTCCATGTGATGTGACAGGGTGCACTTAATTATACATTGGCAGTGTCTGCATGTGTATTGGTATGAAAAGGGGATCTGTCATTTCATGTTGTCTTAGCCAAGTGTGGGCAGGTGCTTTAGACAAGAATGTCCTGCCCACAGCTGTTCTGGTCCCATTGACTGAAGAAGAGTGGCAGTTGAGAAAAAAGGAGTTGTAGGTGGTTTTCCCATATACCTGAAATGGAAGTTGCTGTGCTTCCAAGCGGAAATATAGAGAAGGATCTCTTCAGGGCTTGCCTCCTTTAAACTTCTACTGAGCTTTATTTTTGTCATTTGCATATGTAGGAAGAGAGGATATGACTGGAAAGGAAAAATAGAGAATGAGTGTGTGAATGAGTGAAGAATAGTGAATTCATGGAAGGGGAAAAATGAGAGATAGTAAGTATATATAGCTGGAATACTTTCAGTAAAATAAAACTTTGTTGTTTTATCAAATCTGAGGTTCACCAGATGCACTGGTGTCCAGAGATTAAATTAAGATTCAGGGGAATGAGAAGAATGGCAGTGGATATGCAGGTTGTAGTTAGAAATTCATATGCTTGTGCTGTAAACCAGAGCACTAATCTAAGAAGGATAGGATGAATTTCTTGTTCTGCATGATTCAGGGAGAGCAACACCAGAAAAACTAGTTGGAACCTCAAAAGTTGCTGCAAAACAGAATCACATTTTTTTGTTATTATATGGAAGAATAAGCTGTAAATAAAAGCTTTGTCCATGGTTTTATTTCACAAACCTTTTCCATATCTGACTTGTCTAAGAAATGTACATATTGATATCATGTTTTTTGGGTAGAATCTGGAAAGAGTCAGAGCAATTGGCTGTGCACGTTGCTCTCATATTCTTTACAGATTCTTCTTAATATGCAGTGTGTATGTTGTGTTTCTCACTACTGGTTAAACATGCAAATTTGGCCATGCAGAATTACAAACCCGATCTTCGAATTTTATCCTATTATTCTAACACTGAAATGGAACTTATCTTAGAATTGTTTCTAAAATAGTCTCTTGTAAATCATGTTTTTAAATTTAATATATCTATAGCAACATGAGGCAGAAGTTAAACAGCTGACAGAAGCCTTGAGAGAAATAACTAAAGAAAATAGGAGACTGAAGTCATCATTTGACACCTTGAAGGAAATGAATGACTCTTTAAGAAAACAGGTAAAATTAGTTATTTCCTGTTATCAATAATTTTACAAGTTACAGTCAACAATTTCAAATATTTGAACAGCTTAAGTTTGCAAAATTGCTGATTTTTTGTTTCTGTAAGACAAGAATTGTATGGACAATGGAAAGTACCTTCCTCACCTTTTCTAGTACTTGAAATTTAGCCTCTTTGATCTTTTACAGTATAAAAAAAAAGTTGCACTTATGTCTCTGACCCACTAGCAGCAGCTTATTGTTAGGAAGGACAAATCCATATCCTCGGAAGCAAATTGAGAGTGGATGGAGAGAAAATAATTTATAACATAATAGAATCCACCCTGTACTGAAGTGCTGTGCTGATTCTATTAAATAAAAAGTGGAATGTGTATTTCTAACTTCATGTTTGCTCAGTATTTTCAGGTTTTTTTACAAATGTTAATGGAGGCAGTATTTTCTCGGTTCTTAAATTGAGACAGTTGTTCATAGTAATAGAGTAAGAATTTTCATCTCACTTGGCTGTTAAGTCTGACCTAAAATGATGACACACAAATTGCTATCTAAACTATTTTACCATTGTTTATTCATTGAAATAATTACAGTTCTGATAGTCTGAGTACAATAAAAATCTACGTCAGAGCCTTATTCTTTTTCTTAGACAAGGTCAGACCTAAGAATGTTGATGGTGCAACCCATCTGTCTCTTTATTTCACCTCACTAGAAAATCTTCGAATTTCTGTGCAAACTGAGGGCTTCCCTGATAATCGTGCTGTTCATTGTTGTATGCGTAGAGCATGTTTCTTATATTTAAATGGAAGTTACAGTTTCCCTCATCTTTTCTCACAGAGCAAATGGTTTTTGTAGCATGGTCAGTAACTGATTCTGCAGAGAAGAAAACTTTCATCCTCCCCGCTAACCGAGACTATTGGAGTATTCTTGAAATGTGCACTCCATGTTTATGTCACGTCTTCATGAAAAGTAATCAAATGTGTAGTGCCCGTATATCTAGAGAAGCATTGCAGTATTTATTCTTCCCCTGCAAACTGAAAGTTTGGGCTGCAGGTCAACAAAGAGCTTCAGCTGTCTTATTTATCCTGGAACAAGTTGCCCAGAGAGGTGTTGGAGTGTCCCACCATGAAGATATTCAAAAGCCGTCTGGACGTGGTCCTGGGCAACCAGCTCTAGGTGGCTCTGCTTGAGCTGGGGGGTTGGACCAGATGACCTCCAGAGGTGCCTGCCAACCTCAGCCATTCTGTGATTTGTTGAGGAGGTGGATGATGATTTTGTTTCTATCACTTTACATACTCAGAAGAAAAAACTTTAAAATAAATATTTTAGCTGCTCAGCAACCACATAAAATTATTTCAGTGTGATAATTAAGTCAAGAAGTGAGTTTTGAATTTACAAATACTGTAATATTTTCTGATTCTTTCAGTTAAGTGATGTAACTGAGCTGAACAAGAAGTTGGAAGGTCAAGCAAGAAAAGTACAAGCTCGTTTAGAGAATCTACAAGTAAGGTTTGTTTTTACATGTACCTGCTTCCTTTAGAGGTATCAGGTGAATTTTAATTCATTGTTACATTTTGTTGTAGAGGAAGCATGAATTTTTAATGATACAGAAGTCGAAGGATATATGTCAAGTGGTGCAACAAAGTAAACCTGTCAAGCAAGAAAGAGTGATGGTAACATCAAAAATTGCTAAGGTAAGAATTGGCAAAATGACAGATTCGTTCTAAAGACATTAGGCTGTGGAACATCCTCTGTGTATCTGCTAGAAATTACAAAATGTAACTTCCAATTTTGTTTATTTTATTAATTAATTAGTTACAGTAAGAAAAGATAGAGATTATATTGGGGAAAACAGGCAGTTAAAGAATTAAGCTTGTTGGATTTCATATTGTCTATGTATATAATGTATGGATATATTTTTATTTATATGCGATGTTTTCTGCTTCCTGTCACATCATCTTTCATCTGTTGATTAAAATTATGACCTGCTTACACTGTTGCTAGTTTCTTTCGCTGTGTCAGAGCAAATCTTAAACTCGTGCTGGTTACTGCTACAGTACAGTTCTGTTTTTATGAATAACACCAGCTAAAAATTCGTCAGAGGTATCAGATAGAGAATTTTAATTTTGTAAGCCAGAGGTGATTGTACTACTGCTATTTTTTTGAGAAATCGTCTTTGATGCACGCACAGTTCCAAAATTATCACCTTGTTTTCCTCAAAATACCTTCTTACATCACTTAATGAAATGCTTTCTGTCTCCATGTTATTTCATTTGGTAGCAAATCCTGTGGTAGTATTCTGCCAACATCTTGCAACTGGTAATGATTTTCTCCAGCTAGAGGTTAAACTGTGAAATGGGAGAGAGATATTCATGCCATCCTACCTTAATTAATCTATATCAGATGCCTTAAAACTGTGCTGTCTATATATAGCCAACATATTTCTCTGTTTACATAGATTTTAGTGTACTTTGGTTGTAAGTGAAATATAAGCAGTATCAGTAGTTATAGTTCTGAGTGAAGAGGAAAACAGTTATCTGAAGGCAGATACAAGAAAATTTTTGAAGTCTTCAGTGAACTGTCCATGCAGCCTGTCCTCAGGTGCCTCTGGATAGCTTTCATAGAGTATTTCATTGCAATGTAGTACAGGGAGAGAGTGACCATTTCATTAAGTCTTTGTTCTTTTTCTAACAATGCTAGTTACGCAGTTAGATTTTAACAACAGTGGATTGTAGGGTCCAGTGTAGAGGTCTAGTGCATAGAAATGAGAATTTCCACATGCAAAGGACGTTAAACATTTGCTTTCTCCTGTGATTTATTTGGCCAAAAATTATAAAATGGCGTGATTCTGTATGTGAAAATCTTTTCCCAGGCCTTTTATAACCATTTGTCTAAGTATGAAATACATAATGTGCATATTTTTTCACACCCAGAAACCATCCAGGTAGTACCTGGTCTGCAGTGGGGAGGGGAGTGAGGTGTGAGAGAGAAATGATGCAAGGTTCTTTCTGGATCTCAAAGCCTGACAGCAAATGGCGTAATGAAATAGCTGTTTTAATAAGAATAAGAGGAGCAATGTAGAGAGCAAGTAAATATTAACATCCCTTCAGATGCTGGGAACCTTGTATTTGTGCAGCATCGGATGGAGCCTGCGTGGATTTCTACCAGGGCACACTAAGCGGGTACTGTCTACAGACAGAAGCTCCTCCTTTTTGGTCATTCAAGCTATTATATAGTTTTCTTCTAAGAAAACAACTCTATTCATGAAGGACATTCACAGGAGAACTTCTTGTTGGCTTTTTAGACAAAGGCAAGGCCACGGGGGAGGCGTGATCACCAGTACCAAGTGGGAGCTGCCTGCAGGCTCCTGTTACAGGCTGAGTTTATCCTGCAGCCAAGGGATCTGTGCAGCACAGCATAGGCAGTGCCTGCTCAGGTTAACTGTGATGTGGATCTCTGACTCCTCAATCTACAGCAGTCTCTGGGTCCGGATCGCCACATTCCAACCCTTGATCCACATACAGTTTACCTTTCTCAAAGATATTGTAAGTTACAGGTTATATTAATAGCAAACCCTGGGTACAAGACCCAACAGAGCAGACATGGCCTGTGCAAGATCTGTATTTCATTGAATATAATAGTTTTCCACAGCCTCCCAATACAGTAACTTACCTCCCAGATTTTATCAGGGATATACTCATCATCCTTTAAATTACGCATAACATTTCAGAACTAATATACCGTCATGTATTTCAGTCTGTTACTATTTTGGCTTAGAAAAGTAATTAACTTGAAAGCTGAAGTATCTGTTGTTGTGGATGTATTACAGCTACCATTGAATTCTCAAGTTTATGAGCTCTTAACTTTTCTTATGGATTGGATCTCAGACCAGCATCTTAGCAAAATAAAAATACAAGAAGAAAGAGAGGACAGTCATAAACTTACCCAGACCTTCAAAAAAACCCACACCCAGGAAAGGTGTATGAAGGTAAAGGAGTTTGGATTGTTTGCTTGGGTTAATAAGTTTTTCGATTTATGGATTTTTTTTGAATGATTTTGAGAATATAACCGGACAGCTTGTTTGATACATGCTCTGGATACAGTAATTAAAACAATATCACTGTTCATAAGTCAGTATTAATTCTGGCAGTGAAATATAATAGCCAATTTGTCATTTATAAAGCATACAGATAATTTTTAAGGAAAATAAGATTTTGATGCCTATATTAGGTATTAAAGTTTCAATTTATGATTGATAAAAGGTTCTACTATGGTATACCTTTAATGCTTTTATTGTTTTCTTTCTGGGGATACCAGAGGTGTTCAGAAAATCTTCTCTTACTGTTTTTCTTCATTATATTAAAGAATTATAGCCATTGTGATTTAATTTACTGAGATTGAGTGGAGATGGATCTCCACTTTTGCATGTAAACTTCTGTAAAGTTTAAAATGTGTGTATGCGTATAATTCTGTTACCTGTACTGGTTCTGCCCAGTCAGTATTTGCATATGTAATCTGTTAAACGCCTGGAGAAAGTTGGGAGTTGTGTTTGTTTTTTCACTTACGGTTAGTTTATGCAGTAGTTGCATATACTGCATGTAATTTTACTTTTGTATATTTTTACAGATTTTGCCTATAGCTACTGAGCAACTCCAGTGGATGCCATTTTTGAATCCTAAGCTACACATGCCTGTGATTAAATTTATTTACTGGACTGTAAGACAGCTAGACAGTGGTACTCAGGTAAAACAAGTAGTCCTCTTGCTGTATGTCTTTTTTTAAAACCTAAATTCCCAGAAGATATTAGTGGATTTTGTGTTTTAAATGCATCTGAAAAGTGGATGCTTTCAGGTAGTATATATAAGAGAAACTCTGCTGTCTTTGCAAAACATAAATTCATAGTGTTTACCACAGATACATGGCAAATGAAAAAAAAAAATTTTTCAAGTTAATTTTAAATTTAGCATTGTGTATCTAAACATAGGTTTTTATAAGTATCTGATCTCTGTTGTGGTGTTTAAGCATCTCAGAAATTGTACTTTTACATGTATTTACAAAACTTGCCCTAGAAAAGGCAGTATTTTTAGGTTCACTTTCTGCATGAGATTTGTTGAAATTGACAGAGGTGTGTGGCAAAGCAGCAAAGGAATTTTGATTTTTCTGTTCTCTGCTCAGTTGTCTAACCCTCTGACTAGACTGCTATAAGAAAATACATAGCAGTATAATAAAGAAAAATACAGTAGCCATACTGTTAAGACTCAGTGCATAGTGCTGTCAATAGTGCTTTCGCTAAAGCAAAAGGAAGGAAACTTTCTAAGTATCTTGAGTTTAAATTCAATAGAATAGTAATCTGTCAGTTTTAGTGCTGATAAGAAACCATATTTTAAATGAGCATATTGTGAAGTTTTATTCTGAAGTAACATTTCTGTATAGTTCATGATGAAAAGTCTAATAGGTCTTACCTGTACAGTGTTCTTAAGATTCCTGTTTAGACCTTGATTCTGTAAATGCTTTTACAGGATATAACTTCAGGCAACCTTACAAAATAATGTTGACTGACGCTGAGCTTGTTCTGGAACCAGAGGCAACTTAAATAATGTCAGCATATCAGGGGCCCTCACTAACTATTCCCTTTGTGAAGCATGTGTTGATAAGGTGCTGTGATAATGTTGTTCAACTGCTTTTGGAACACAGAGTATCCAGTACAGATAAGGATCCAATACATAGTCAAATCATTTGCTATTTAATATTTAATTGCTAGGGGGACATTTGTATTTCTACATAGTATGCAGGGGTTTAATGTGTTTTAATCTTTACACTGCGTGTGTGCGTTGTTTGAAACAGCATGCAACAATGACATCAACAATGAGGAGACTTGGTGAAGACATTTTCAAAGGTGTAATAAGTAAGGGAAACCCACATAGTTCTTCTGAACAGTCTACAGAGAGTAAATCAAAATCAGCAGCTTTCTTTAAGAGTTCCTGTATGCCTTTGAGGTTTCTGTCAACTTTAATTGTGCTTAAAACAGTGACACAAGGTAAGTTCTGATTTTTAAAAAATTGTGTTTATTTATTTGAGTTATGTGCCTGGACAAAAAACATTTCAGTGACACTGTAGCGGCAATTATGCTTTATTCATGAAAAGAGGTTTATTTGAATTTTACTACCTTGTGAAGAAAAATATCCTGGAAACAAGTATGAATCTTGCTATTACTCATTTCATGTTGAAATTTATGTGTTCCTTTTAGTATGATGACTTCTCGTCAGAGAAATAAACATTTCTGAAGGGGAAAAGAGATGTTGGTAATTCTGTCAAACTGATTACTACAGCAGTGATTGGATTGCCAAGATCTTTACTGCGTGGAATGGCACAGCTAGTTACTCTTTTATAAACTGAAATAAGTAACAGATTTTGAACAGTTCTAGAATTTCAGTGTCCTCTATAAGCTCGTAGGTTGTTTACCTATCCTCCAAAAGGCTGATCAGCTGCAGTGTCAAGTGTTTGTTTTGTGACATATTTACAACTTTGCTGCATTTATCTTTATAGATAAATCTGATGTTCCTGGGTATTTCTGATGTATCTGTGATCACACAGAGAAAACCAGCTGTGTAGTGGATTATAATTGTTCGATTGAATGGTGATACAATATATGTCCTGAAATTGCTTTGTCATTTGGTCTAATTTTAGTATACAGTTCATACTTCAGCTCTTACCTGTCTGCTGCCCTCTTCTCCCCTTCCAAATCTGGCACTGCAAATGACTACCCATAATATTAACACTGAAAAATGCTACTCTATGAAGTTGTCAGTGCTTGATATGCTTGTCCATTCAGATTTCACCGATAAATAGACTCATGTACAAAGGCACCATGTTCTGTTTACGTAAAAATGTTTTAGACTTCAAAGCCACCTGTCTAGCATGAAAAGCGGCCTTTTTATCCAAAATCTTCCAAAAATCCTATGTTGACGTGGTAGAGTAATGTACAAGGTCATATCAGGAGATAACACAGCTCTGAAAATAGTGACTTCTGCTTCAGGTTATGACAGGTTACTCCACTTGTGCAGTTTTCAAGATGCTGTGGCAAACCTTCTCGGTGGGACCTTCTTTGAAAACAGATACCATCTGAAAAGACTGAAACATTTTCTTTAAAGTGATGACAAAAATGGACTGTTTCTTGTGAGCTCTGAGTGTTGAGCACACTATGAGAAGAGGCACAAACTCAGATTTTTACTGCTTTCCTTCCTTATCCTTTTGACATAGAGATTGGCATATGCTTTTCTGTCAGAACCCAGAGAAGAAAAACCTTCAATCAATCTGATTTATAGAGATACTTGATTTTAAAATTAACTTTGGTCATTTAAAGAAATTCTGTTTCTAATTTATATATGACTTTGAAAACTTCTACAGTAATACTCAATCTGAATTATGCTTGAAGGTTCTTAATTCATAAATCTGCAGATTGGATGACTAATCCAAAAGAATGTCTTATTTTTACTTCTATTATTACCTCTCTCTTAATTAAAACTTAATTGCTTTAATTCAGTAATGGTTTCAATGATTGCTATGAAGCCATTTTGTTCACCTATTCAAAAAAAGTCCATCAGCATAAAAGCAGCAGAGTTGATAGGTCCTCTCTGAATCCTGAATGCAATATGATAGTCACATATTTGTGCTTTTGTGCAAAGCATTCGACACCGTCCCACGCGATATCCTGGTCTCTAAATTGGAGAGACATGGATTCAACAAATGGACCACTCGGTGGATAAAGAACTGGCTGGATGGTCACACTCAAACAGTTGTGGTCAACGGCTCAATGTCCAAGTGGAGACCAGTGACAAGTGGCGTTCCTCAGGGGTCGGTACTGGGACCTGTACTGTTCAACATCTTTGTCGCGGACATGGACAGTGGGGTCGAGTACACCGTCAGCAAGTTTGCCGATGATACCAAGCTGTTTGGCGAGGTAGACATGCTGGAGGGGAGGGATGCCATCCAGAGGGACCTGGACAGGCTGGAGAGGTGGGCCCAAGCCAACCTCATGCAGTTCAACAAGGCCAAGTACAAGGTCCTACATCTGGGTCGGGGCAATCCCAAGCACAAATACAGGCTCGGCAGGGAATGGCCGGAGAGCAGCCCTGAGGAGAAGGACCAGGGGGTGCTGACTGACGAGAAGCTCAGCATGAGTCAGCAATGTGTGATCGCAACCCAGGCAGCCAACCACGTCCTGGGATGCATCAAAAGAAGTGTGGCCAGTAGGTCAAAGGAGGTGATTCTGCCCCTCTACTCCGCTCTCGTGAGACCCCACCTGGGAGAGAGTTGGGGTTGTTCAGCCTGGAGAAGAGAAGGCTCCGGGGAGATCTTATTGCGGCCTTCCAGTACCTAAAGGGGGCCTACAGGAGAGCTGGGGAAGGACTTTTTACTAGGGCATGTAGTGATAGGATGAGGGGGAATGGCTTTAAACTGGAAGAGGGCAGGTTTAGATTAAACATTAGGAAGAAGTTTTTCACTCTGAGTGGTGAGGCACTGGAAGAGGTTGCCCAGAGAAGCTGTGGATGCCCCATCCCTGGAGGTGTTCAAGGCCAGGTTAGGTGAGGCTTTGAGCAACCTGGGCTGGTGGAAGGTGTCCCTGTCTATGGCAGGGGGGTTGGAACTCGATGATCTTCAAGGTCCTTTCCAACCTAAGCCATTCTATGATTCTATATTATCAGGTTGAGCTTCTGACTATATAAACACTTGATTTTTTGTGTATTTATTTCTTTGAAAAAAATTGAGCTTAAAAAAAGAAAAATTCAAACATCCTCTTAAACAACATAGTCCAGACAGCCTTCAATGCCTGTTAGGGGATTATTGTATCTGAAACAGCTGCATAACTTTCAGCTCATGCCTCTGCCTTTTTTTAACCAAAAAGAATCGGGGGAGTGTGAAAGGGGACATCAGAGGGTAAGTAAATCTTTCCTTTCACTGTGAGGTTTTTTTCTGTTTCCAGTTTGTTCCCAGGATCCTCCCACCTTTCACATTAGTAGATGATGTATAGTAGTGTAAAGTAGAATTCTCTACTTAAAACTTACATGACTTTGTGTTGGCAAAGAAATAGGGGAAGTTGGGTCTTCCCTGCCTCATGGGAGAGGGAGAAGACAAAGGTTTCAAAGTAGATACTACGACTTAACAAGAATCAGATTGTGTCTTGACAGGATGAGAAAAAAATGTGGAAAACATACCTCAAAGATTACAGTAACCATTCCCTCAGCTGATTTGTTAACTGCTGCCTTAAGTTATGAAGCTTTTCTCTCTTCAAGGGAAATAGGGAACAAGAGGTGTTGCAGATCCTTTTTATGGAAGTCAGGCAGAAAACACTAATTACATACCATTAAGAGCAAGTGTAAGAAGTGATTACTGCCTACTTGCAGCAATTTAGGAGTTACTTTGGTGCCGCATAACTGAGATTTTCTGCAAGAATAAGTTCTACAAGGATAGCATAAGAATGAATGTATCTATAACACTTTTCCAACTGTGATATTAACCACTTATTTTTCCCTTTTCAAAGACATTTTAAAAACACAGATCATTTTGATAACAAATAATTGTTCAGTGGGATTACGACTATGAGCAATCTGATCTAACTTCAGAGATGGTCCTGCTTTGGGCAGGAGGTTCCAATCTAAATTATTCCATGATTGTACTTTTGTTCACTTTTATTCTCAGAATGGTTTGCATTTTAAAATGTCTTTACCAGTAACACATCCCCTCTGCCTGTAACACAAAGAGATGGAGACAGGTTACAGAGGTGTTAATTTTCAAGATAATCCTGAAAAAACATGCCAGAGTGTCAGAATCAAATGCCTACTTTGGCATCTAATTCTTTTCTGTCTCTTTCATGAAATATATTGCGAATTTTGGGGCATTCCTTAGAAAGCAGAGATCCAAATGACAAAATTCCTGCAGTCTCTGGCACCCTGGTTGACTAATCAGGGATGCCAAAGATTTTAAATCCATAGGTAATGAGCAATGTTCTTGTTCATGCAAGTCATGGTTCTGGATTAGATGGTTAAGCAGATTAGTATGTCTTTATGCTTAACTGACCTGTGCAGTACTTATATTGTATTTACAGTAAACACAGGATTTAAGCATGGTGGAAGACCACCCTGACATTAATGAACATATACAGTATTTCAGCCATTGGAGGGAACTGTTTCAGTCAATATTTTGGTGAAGCATGATAATTACTCTTTAATTGAGACTCCCGTTTCTAGCAATGTTGATAAAAACAATGCAAAAAGAATTGCAATAAAAAAATTAGTTATTGCAGAGGCGTACTTACTCTAAGCAGATGAACGCTGTTGATAATGAATCGGTTTAGCTTCTCATGGTTGTTTTTACTTCTATAGCATGGAAAATATGATCTGTTGTTAAACACATCTCAAATGTCACTATGAATTCACTAAATGTCACTAATGTCACTATGAATTCACAAAATTCACTATGAATTTTGATCACTCTGATCACATGGCACTAATGATGTAATGATAAGGTATCACATTTGGTGTGGACATATATCCCATTTCATTCAAACTGTCAGTATCCAGCAGAGGGCACTGTCGTTAAACTTTTGCTATGGGATAAATTGTTTCCTTACACTTAAATTTTCTGCACTCCAGATGATCAAGGCTATTCCAAGATACTGAGAAAGATGTGACATCATGAAATTAAGAAAACTAGGTTCTTTCACTTAGTCTACAATCTTTGTATGATTTAGTGCACTCCACAATGGATGAGTATATAAATATGCACTGAAATTTAAGTACAGCTTTGTATAGAAAGGAAGGGGAGTAGTTGCTCTCATGAACGTAATTTCTCTTATTCAGACAAATCAACCCTTGAGTCCTTTAACAGAGGTTTCCCAGATGTTGAAACCAACATTGTCTGAAACTATGCAAGCTTATAATTTCTTTACTCTTAAGCAAAATATTACAAGGGCTTTATATTCGTAAGTGTATTTTTCTTCAACATGTGAGTTGCAGTGCTTTTTCTTCACTCAACAATTTGTTAAGGAATAAAAGAATGCAGAGGATGTCTTTAAATAAAAATAAAATTTAATATTTTCAGCCATTTAACTTTTAAGTATATATCTGCAATGGTAACTCTCGGGACAGCTCTTCACATATTGCTTAATGGAACTATGATTATAAAAGTTTTATTGCCTGTATTGTGATATCTTTCAGTGGATTACCTGGCTCAAGCATTTGATTCCCTTCGCATAGACTTGAAGACAGATGAAGGGAAGGCCTTATTTTTGGAATACCAATGTGTGCCTGTCATACTAAGTCACTTAAAAGTATCCAGTAGAGGTCTGCTTTCCAGTGCTCTTGATGGATTACTTCAGATGACCATGGAATCTGGTAAATTTCTGTAATTAAAAAAAAAAAAAGTAAAATCATGTTGATAACAGGTGAGGTACGCATAAATACAACATAGCATGATTCTTCTATATAAATAATCTAATCTAGTATAAGCATTTCTTTGTGTCATGTAGATTCATTAGAGACGTAAAATGTAATTCTGAATTGTCTGTCTCTTTCTGAGTTGTCTTATCTTTTCTTCTCCTTTTCAGCACCTATGCTTTGTATTTTGTCCTGGTTACTTTCTTAGTTATTGGTGTGAATTTTTTGCTGCTATTTTGGTTTGGGTTTTCAGTTTATTCCACTGTTTTACCTTGCTGATGTTTTTCTTTGAAGTCAGGCTGTGCCAGGGAAGACATATCATGAAAACCTGCCAGTAGGTGGAGATAAAAAATAGGCTTTATTGAAATTCTTGTTCTAGTTTGAATGAACAGCTCATACCCAGTCATTTTTCACTTTCTAATAATTGGAGATGACATTTCTAGAAGAGATGGTTGTTTTGCTGAGTTTTACTGTGCTGTGGCCATATAAAAGGGTTAATAATCTCATTTGTCACAGCATTTTTCCACGTGATACGGGCTAAGAATCAGTTAAT
This sequence comes from Charadrius vociferus, assembly GCF_000708025.1. Classification (NCBI taxonomy): domain Eukaryota; kingdom Metazoa; phylum Chordata; class Aves; order Charadriiformes; family Charadriidae; genus Charadrius; species Charadrius vociferus. Next base: position 516,448 of record NW_009647874.1, on the reverse strand, counting down.
AACCAACTGGATGAACATGAAAGTAGTGAGGCATTCCAGTGCCATGTTGCATAAACCTTGTGACTGATAAAAATCACTCACTGCCTCTTAGAACAGAAAAGGGGAAGGGGCTGCTGCTATTTTTGAAATGTGTATTGTTATTTTGGGGAGTATTTTGTTACCATGCATTGTAGTGGTAAAAATAGAAAGCATGTTTGACTTGGAATGGAACAGCGTTGAGTTGAAAGCCATTTTGTAGCGAGGTGTCAGAAAGATTTGACTTAAGTTTTATGCTTCCTTGCAGACTGTTTTTCTGATCATGTAGTTAGTGTAGTCTTACATTCAAGTATTCTTCCTAATACTCATAACTATGATTGGTGAAGTGATTGGGAGAGAGATGGTTGTATGCACAAAAGTAACCTAAGCAAGGTAGATGGTGTCTGATATTACTTTGAGTAATGACAGTAACAGTACATCTTCTGTTACCTAGCAGTAGTCCTTCTGATACTCTAGATGCTCGCAGTTTGAAGAATAATGGAGATATGTTGTGAGCAACTCACGTTTTGCCTTGTTACTTCTCAAAGAAGCTGTATATTTGTGAAATCAGGGAAGGAGGAGAAATATTTAATTGAATTGACATTTATTTGAGATTTTTTTTCCTCAGCAGCTGGATATAAAGCCTTCTGCAGAGCCTTTCTTTTCAGTAGAATAAATTGCCAATACACAAGTTATAGGCATGTTCTCCACTTTTCTAATACACAGTGTTTTGCAATAAGTCGTTAACAATGAGAAGTAGCAGCGTTGATGGGAAATTGTATTTTCATTCCTTTGTAAGTTTCCTATTAAAAAGTCATTAAAAGATAAACTAGAAGAAGGCATGGATATTCAGAGGGCTCTCAGTGTTAAATTAAAACCGGAATTTATGCTCAATTTTAATGCTGTGTTGGTGTGCAGCCTTAAATATGAAGTCGTAGGTAGCTGGCTGTATGCTAAAATATGGAATCACATTACCCAAAAAGACGGCATTTGACCAACAGGAGGCAAAGTCTAGGCTTTTATTTTTTTCCTGTAAGATATGCGATCCTAGGCATTCTTTCAACTTGCTGCAATAATTTTCTGGTTCTATAGGAGTATTCCACTATTTTTGTTCAAAAATATTACCTTTAGAGCTGTGATTAGAAATTAAGTTGGAAAAAAAGCCAGTGCTTTATTTTTTTTCCAGATAGTCTTTTCTATAACTTTTTTTTTTTAAGTTTCAAAATTATTTGTGGAGGATTTTTACAGATTGAAATTTTAGTTGTCCAGATAGAAAGATGTGAATCAGATATGAAATAACTACTATGCTGCACTACTCCTCTGTGTAACTGCATGTACCTTTTGTTATAGGAAGCAATAAATGGTAATGGTTCTGTCTGTCTGAGGTCTTCATGTAGGTTCTCTTCCCTATAAGAAATTATATTCCTCATGTTCCAGAAATAAAACCTAGCTTTCCCTTGTATATTAAGGAAAATTACTTAAGCTGCATTTGAAGAAAGTACCTACTGGTCTAAGATGGATATTTCTGTGCTTTGATAGAAATCTTAATGAGAGTCTGCAGTACCGCTTAAGCCCATTGACTGATTTGGTTTTGGTATGCATGTTTTCATATTTTAGATCAGCATCATTGCTTCTGGCTTCATAGTATATCTGGTACAATGGGTCCAGGATCCAGGTTTCCGTTGCAAGTTCATACGACATTGGCAGTGCTGATAAGGCATTCAGTTACTGAAAACATGATGTCAAATGCAACAGTTGAGGCATTGGTATCATCTGTTTTATATCTATATACAAGACCTTAATGGCAATTTCAAATTTATAGTATTACTGCTGTGTATCTTCCTGGCACACAGCCTTTCATGCACCCCCTATCCATTTCTGTTCAGGAGTTTCACATCAAGAGTCTAGGAGAGTCCTGACAACACCATTTCAGTGGGAAGTGGTGGAGGACTGAAAGGTAACATTCTTCAGTGCTTTCTTTATCTGTCTACCTATGGTGTTGTTATTATATGGTCATCAGTCCTGACCAGCTCAGAATATGCATTCAGACGCATTATCTCCTACTGTTCTGATTGTTGCCTGTTAGTTCTTTTTTTCACAAGGAAGAGAAGGATCAGCAGGCAGAGGTGGAGGAATAATTAATTCTAGAGTTATTTAGTTGTCTGAGAAAGCTTGCTAGATCATAAGGTGGTCCAGAGGATGGCTTCAGGGCATTTCAAAACCTGAAAAAAAAAAAAAGCATGAAAAAGGACGGTAAACAAGGATTTGTTTGGCAAGATCTACTTTGTCATTGTGTAAATGTTTGTTGATACTTACTTGTGCTTCTGTCAAGGTAAGGCTAACTTTTATAAAACAAGTTGTCCATTTATAAAAAGACTCCCACAGCGTGGTGGAAAGAAATAAAATCTATATGGTGAGAGGCAGCTGATAGCCAAAATCTCTGTGTATCATGACACCTTGTATGCAATGTGCCCATGCATGTTTTTGGATGTTTGGGCACATCCATGCCCTTAAGACTGTGATTGGTGTAGATAACTATAAGGGTTGGAGTTCAAGGCATAAAAAATCCTTAATTTAAAGATTACTACCCCTTCAGTTCAAAGGCTAATGAAACTTTGCTCATTAAGAATTTGGAGGTCCTCTGTGTTTTCAGTGAGCTTATGCATTCCAGTCTGAAGGAAGAAGCAGATGACTGTTTCTTGCACTACACAACATGTGAGGTGCAAAGGAAGAAGCATAGGTTACTAGACCAAATGACTCCTACACAACTTCTAGTGACAGACTTTCTTTCAGAAAACCTGAATTGGAATCCCCAGGTCTAATGAGAGCAAGAAAAGTGTGAGCAGTGAATATTACAGATTTCAGAATTATAGATTACAGAATATTTCAGTGAATTCGTACTCTTGTATTACCTTTTCCATCCATGCCTTCACGACAAGGTACTATTAAAGCAACTTCTGAATGTTCTCTTAGATGACAGAAGAGCAGAAAATGTAACCTTAGTAAGCAGGGATTAGACATTTCATTCCTACTCCAAAAACAAAAGGCTTGTTTTGACCCCCTTTGTGTCAAGAGGTCTATCTATTTGCATTCTTAGTGGTAAAACCATTTGTCATCATTTTCTCATTAGAGCCACAAGATGGGCTATCAACCTTCAAGGTGCTCTTTTTGGTTCATCTCTTCGTATTGCTTCAGATTCCAGGTTGGAACGTTTTTGGTCACTAACAGTATCAGGGTTTACTCTTTAATCTTTTTGACTCTAGGTTAAGGAGAGTTTATCATATCCCACGGGAGTGACGCCAGTCTAGTAGATCTCGTATACCAGCTGCAAGCTCATTTAAAACTATAAATAAAATTATGCCTGAGGTCCACAGCGTCACAAAAAGTTTGTCTGAGTTGACGTGTATTCTGTACAAGAGTAGATAACACCCGTGTACCTGTCCAGCTAGGCCGTAGAAACACAGTGGTCTTGCCACAGAAATTCTGTGAAGAAATGATTATGACTTTCGGTACCCTTGGTAAGCTTATTTGTGTGTGTTTCTTGAACCTTACATGCATCATCATAGCATACAAAGCCCCAGAGCCCACATTATAGTATACAATACAGTCACATTATTTCTTGGAAGGATTCAAGTTACATGTATTTATCAAATTGGGATCTCAAATTGCATACATGTCACCCGACTACATTATGTTTTAGGTATCAGAACTTGGATGGTATTTCAGCTGCAGAAACATTTCCCAAACATCAGTGAGTTTTCATGCCATTGTATAATTCTGATGTATGAAGCCAGCCAAAAATAATCGCACCATTTTGTCTCAATCATTAACGTTTTTGGAGCTGTAACAGTACATCACAGATGTACTGTTGAGAGAGATATATATATATGCCAATCTTGTTTGCCTCACCTCTTTTATAAAAATGTTAAAGCCTAAGGAGGAGGGTAAAATGTTATACTGTTTACTGTTCTTGTAATATACAAAACATTCATAGTTGGAACAAAGGCTGGCTTTTAAATGTCAGGGGTGAAAACAGTTGAGGTTAGTTTCGGCCAGCTCCTCAGGGCGAAAGAGTGAGAGGAGCTGCTACAGATGTTATGCAGTAATTTTAGAGAGTTTGCTTTGTGTCAAGAGAACTTCAGTTTCAGCTTACTACCTGACTGTAATTGTCTGTCTGTCTTTTTTTTTTTTTTTTTCCCCCTCCATCTTCCAGTACTTATGTGGATTCTGTTCACTATTTTTACTGAGGAAAGAAACTTTGCAACTGAGTGAAATCCTTGCCTAACCATTTGCTTTCTGTTAGCAAATACTTGCTTCATTTAACCTACGCTAGAAACTTGATAAGTAGCTGAAATTAAGGTGTAATTGTTAGGGTAAACAATATAATTTAAAGTAATTTATGTTTTATTTCATGTCACTTGCATGCTGGAGTGATTCTTTTCCTTAAGATGAGCTCAGCGGCCTAAGTTGAAGTCTAGTTGGTTTAGTCTGCTGTCTTCAGTAGGTGTAATACATTGTTTCTAAAATCCACAGTTGGGAGAATTAACAGCTTGTTATGAACCTGACAGCAGAAAATCAGCTCAACAAAGTATTTTATGCCTTTTCTCTTAGTACATTCTGCTAATATTTTTGTCTAAAAATGTCTGTAATGGTGCATAAATTGGTACATTTCAACCTGTTCAGTTGTCTCTTTTAAATGTGCTTTCCAATAGCTAGTTTAGCTATATTTTCACCGTAGCTATTTTATCAGTGCTGGTTTTTTTTTCATCAGTGCTGGTTTTGTTTCATGGTCAGATGGGATGAGTGCCAGATCGGGTTTATCCTTTTCAATCTCTTACTTGGCTCTCCATAGCCATTACCAGGTTTTCAATCCATGTTTGTTTTCTGGAGGATGCCTATCTTTCCTTTGCTGCAAAGATTGGCTGATAAAAGCAGAATCAAGGGAACAAGTTCTACAGTCTTTTTAACGGTGGTGGTGGTGTTTTGCTTGAATCTGGGGCTTCAGATGAGTGCCATAAAATTCAACTCTATACTTGTTTTGTTCTTTGAAACTAATGAACGGTCTATAAAGACATCTTTCTTGTTTCCCATTGAGTAAAACTGCTGATTTGAAAGCAAAGAAAGATTTCAATACCAAGGCTTTTGAAGGTTTCCTCACCTTAGTTAAGGAAAGCATGCTACCAAGCCATGGTGTTTGGTTTTCAGTTGCACGTATAAGCTATGAACCTGTCTGAAGATAGAAGTAAGAACAAAACCTTCTCTGGTAGTATTGTTACAAAAAGTAGGTTTAGTGTCCTCATAAACTCTGAATGTGCTCTGTGATAAATTTCCACAAATACAGTGCTATGACTGCCTTTTTGGAGCAAAATGTATTATCTGCTAAATACTGTTATGTTTCAGTTTAGTTGAATGGCTCATAATGTATTTATTGCTTAACAAAGCTCCTACCATTTCCCATTTAAATTACTATTGAAATTAATGTTTAATAATTGAAGTAATAGCTACTTTTAATCATCCAGATTGTTACAGTATTACACCAGCAGCTTCCAGGGCATCTTCATACCCCAAAGTTCTCTCCCGATGACTACAAATCTCTTTTCTCAGCAGATCTTGTTTCTAGGACAGTAGTTGCAGCACACCAGTCAAGAGAATTCCTGGATGCCAGACCGGAAACATTTTCTGGAAACAATCTAGTAATAAGTAGCATGACCTCAGCAAGAAAATTTGTTCTGTGGGTGTTGAAGAACATCACATCATTAGTATTAAATCACCCTGTAGTTGAATACTTGTCATATACAATCTTGTTAAATACTGTTGTTCCTGTCTTTTCACTCTCATGCAGCTTACTGTGTTTTTTTAACCTGTGAATCACTTAAAAGGGTTCCAAAGGATGTAGTGAGTTTATAGGCGCCTATCAAAAATACCATTGTTGAACTGTAGTCTTGATTCATGCTTGATTTGAGATCTGCTATTAGCAGAGAGCTGCCTGTCTCAGTTTCACCCTTTGCACTTTTACACAAAGACAGCATACATCTTAAATTCCTCCTGCAGTGATAGCTGATTTCCGTCACGTAGATTAGTAGGTTCCCCTTTCCCAACCTTATGTTCATTCAAGGAAATCAAAACTTACTTGCTCGTTAGACATTACAAAGCACTGGCCTTTGCTTTAAATAAAGCTTACATTTACTTCGTCTTCAAGCTTACTTTTGTTTTACAGAGAGAATATTTTTCATTAGTGTGTGCCTATTCACAAATTGAGATGAGTGCATATTGGAAAAAAAAAATATCTCTAAATGACACTCATGCTTACTGTAAATTAATGCACATTCTGGTAGGGCTTAAGTATGTTTTCTTAACCATATTAACATCACTTAAGATTTTTAGTAACTGCAAAAGTAAGCTGTATTTACACATTCACTGAACCTTACTTCTAATTTTTTTTGGTAAGAAAATATTATGCTCATGGATAAACAAGTCTGTGTCCAAATTTACTCATCTCATAGGGAAGTTAATCAAGCCAGTGGAGATAAAAAGATTCAATTTACAAATAATCACAACTTCTTACTATGGCGACAGTCTTTTTATGTGGACTGCCTATATGCGCACTCCCTCTCTTCCTTGGAGTTGGAATGCTTCCCTAACTGATGCTAGGTATTCCACAACTCATGCTGTTCTACAGGTACTTCTGAAAAGTTGGTGGTTAGAATCCATCAAGGAAAGCGAAACCCACTCCTTTATTTTTTTCTTGAGTCTTAGCATTTTGAGACTACAAGCAGCTTATTATCTTTACTGGTAACTGTTCGAAGGATTGGAAGGTTTCAAATGAGCTTATTCTGCAGTACCAAAAGGGTAAAAATGTCAAGTCTGCGAATACCACGCTAAGGTAGGATTCCCACCCGCCTGTGTGAAAGGCAGATGTGAAACTATCCTGAGGAACTGTGTTTGAAGCTATAGCGAAAGGAATGATTTACAGCTTATGTGGGATAAACATTGAAATACAGACCATTTAAAAGGAAATCCTTCCTCTATTATCCTGTCTTACCGTTCTCATTTTTTTATTCATTCTTCTGAAAACAGTGAATAATTATGTTGGATTAATAGACGTTTTAGTTTAATATTTTAACCACAGATAAATATCTCTAACTCTGTTAAATGCAGCCTATGATAATGTTAGGACCAACCTGTATACTTGCTGAAAGCAAGCAAGCACACCGAAAGTTTGCACATGTTGTTAATTAATTGCAAGCTTAGTTTGAATACTTTGATTTTGATGAAATACATGTTTACAGGATTTAAAAATGAATGCAGTAAATGGAATAATGTCATTTGATTTCTACTGAAGTAACAGTACCCTTCTCTCTAATAAAAAACATTCTTTTCATTATTTTCTTCTTGTTCTAGTAACAGTTGTGTAATGCTTAGCCATTCTGACTTTTGGACTGCTGTCTCATCCACTCTACAGTAAGAAATAAAAGAGACCATTAAATATAAACTTACGTACAGCCAAGTAGCCACTTTATAAATAGAACCTCATTGTTCATTCAGGGTAATAATACTGTACTTCATAAGCAGCATACCGTTTTGAAGGTAGATGTGAATGCTAACTTTTTGAAAGTATTTGATCTAAAAAGGAGTTGTTTATATCAGTACTTGGGTATACATAGCCCTTTTCAAGTCAATTTAATCTATCAAACCTTTAGAACAGTAAGGTTTATTCAAGTAGGATCTTGTTTGCTCATATTTACTAAACTTGCATTTTTTAATAAACGGTTTACAGTTTTATCATTTTCCGTAAAATGATGTAATCTACAACAATTAAAGTATGATTTAATTAGAAAAAATAATTTTTAATGCACTTTTAAAAAAATTTTATATTTGACTGGCAGAACTACTGTATTTACTAGCTGGCTTTTTTCTTTAACTGTCCAGGTGAATTTAGAGCAATGCCATAATTGAAAAAATTTCATAAAGAAAGGCTTTCTTTTGGAAGTAGATAGTAGAGTTCGTGCAGTTTGAGTAACATCTGTGAATTCTCAGAGTTCAGACATTATTTACCTGTTTACTTGTACTCTGATGTTACAGAATTTCAGGTCATGCCTGATAAATAGGCTGGTTTATCTAAAGGCTTCCTTATTTGAGTTTGTCATTGTCTTTGAAATACTGTGCTTAGTTCTGAGCTGGTTATTACAGGAGTGGAGATACGGGAGCAGGGGAAACAAGGCAGGCGAGTTCTGACAGAAAGTGTTGGAACAAAGCACCTTTAGGTGTCCTCTGTAAGACAGAGCTGTGATTCCTTCACGATTCTGGTAGTTCATTAGGCTTTTTCTGGTTTCTTGAGCAAAGTAACCCATAATTGCGCATAGCTTCAATTTATAATACTCTCTAGGTTATTTGTAAAATGGTGTTTTTCTCTAACTCGCTCAGGCCTCATTAGAATCAGTCTTTAATGGTTAGACCATGTTGGTTGCTTATAGACATGCTGAGTTCAATTAGCGCACCAAAAGTTTTCATCCTGTGATGCTTCTAATCAGTGATTTTCCAGGAAAAATGTTTGTTGTTTCTTAGTGTATTGTCTTTACGCTTCTGCTATTCTAGCAAGTGAGAGAATTCTGGTTTTCATGTATTTTATACCTGTTGCCTTCTAAACAGGCAGTTCCAGCATGGAATTTCATTAGACTACTATTGGTTTCATGCCACAGTCATTAATTATTACACTAAATAAGCACAATTGCAAAAATCAGTGTTTAAAGTTCACTTTTCAAGGCAAAACCTTTTGCTTTGCTTTTAGCCAATTCCTTACACTGCACACCGTCCAGTCCTTCTGCTTAACCCCCATCTTCTCCAGTGTAACGTCACATGTTGCTTTACCAAATGGTATTGAAGTCTAGCGGAGCTGTAACTGCTGTAGCATTTATTTGCCAAACAGAAGTATCTGACTACTCTGACACAACATAACCTGTAGTTCCTATACACATTCTTATAGAGAAACTTATTTTTTAGTTGTCTCCTTTACTTCCGGAAAATATTTCTAGAGTCTTGCTGAAGGGCCCGTGGGTTCAGATTGCCTTATTTTGTCCAAATCCAACATATATATATTGCATTGGCTGTTCTCTCTTCAAAAAGTGCTGCTTCCTGACTTGTTAGCAATGATTGTTTAACTCTTATCATAAAATTGAGGAAACGTTTCTTTCAGAATCTTTAAGTCTGTTGTGGTGTCCCTGGCTAAAGGAGTCTTGGAATTAATTACAAGTTTGGGGAATATTTTTTTCTGTGTCCCTTTAATCAAGTCACAGCTCTCTCCTGAAAGCAAGCATATTAGCCAAAGAGTGTACCCAGAAGACTAAAATGCTATTAGCTTCTATCCCATCTTTCTTGTGTTGACCACAGATAACCTTACTACCTTTTTTTTGTTATATTTTTTACTTAAATTGCTGGGAGAACTTTCTTTTTTCCTAACAAGGTCTGACTTACCTTGACTTTTCATATTATCCCTTCTATTTTAAAGATAGTTTCTGATCTCCAAGGCATAGCTTTCATTTCTGATCTTTTTTGTTTTCTTTGTAGGCTCCTTTTCATTCCAAGCATCTCTTGTGACATAAGTTTTCCTGCTAATTTTTTAACCTTTTCTATTACAATTTTTTTTTTTTTTTGTGGCTGTAACCTTCAGTTGCCATTTCAGAATGACATTGGTCTCCCATACATCCTGTCTCATGTCTGCATAAATGTCTTGCGCATCCTAGAAAACCGAGGAGCAATTCAGATCATACTGATGTCAACACGTATTGGGTGACCAGACGAAAATGCCACTTGTGCTCTCTTAACTCAAGTCACCCATGTAGGCATCAACACTGGAGGTGCCTTATGCTGACCGGAATCTCGACCTGTCTCCGCTTTAATCACTGGCACTTAACAGCCCCAACTATTGATTACAGGAGAAAGAGTTAAATTCAGCAAATGGTTCAAATCTTACAGGTGACTGTATTATAGACAATTGGTTATTAGCAACATGTAAGTGATATTACTGTTTCATTTTAAGTGTTTCTGGTGTGGTACATAGTTAATTAACGTTTGCATTAGTTAACTTTTCCACAGTAGTAGACAGTGCTGTGTCACTCACTTGCATTGCTGTCATGTGCTCTCCCTTCTCCCAGCAGATCCTCGTGCAACAAGAAATGAGGCAAAACTGTAATCGTTAATTTGTTAAAACATGAACTAAAAGTTGGCATTCCTGACAGTCTTCATTTTCTGAGGTGGCGTAGATTTAGGTATGCAACAGAATTTTCCGGATAACTATGGCTGGTGAGATTTTATGCTGTGAGTGAATGATTACTTTGAGGGTAAATTTCAGGTGAATTCTGTCAACAGTGATAAATTGCTCATTGTTCATTGCCATCTACCAATCAAGTTAAGCTAATGCAACTACAACATGCCACAGTTTTTAAGGATACCAGTGGAGGCTTCTACAGATTATTTTAAGTTGTGCCAAAGTTTTGTCAGGATGGATTCTATTTTAGTCTTTCCAAAATAGTTAATAAAAACAAAATCTGTGTAAATCTAAACCCCCAAAATATTTAAAAATGTGAAGCTCATATTCTTTTAGTTCATCAGCTAGACATGCATTTAAATTATGTGCTTGTTTTGTATGTTTTCTGATTACTCTTATATTCTGCAAAAGCTTTTTGAAAGTGAAAATATAAGCGGTGTACAAAAAGTCCATTTAAATGTGTGCCTTTATCAGTTTGCTTTTACATAAGTGAACTTTGTGAAACTTTAGAAATTATTTCCACTTTGGCTCTTCTGTTTTATAATAAAAATCTTTATCTTAAAAGTAATGCATATATTTTATATTGGTTTGTAAACTTCACAGTCAAAACATATATATGTGTGTGTGTGTGTGTGTTGGGTTTTTTTAATTAAATATTTTTAAAGAACCAGTAAGAGGCAAGGCAGCAAAGAAATGTCCAGGTCAGTTGAATATGGTGTTTGTTTACCCCTGCAGAAAAGGAATGTAAAGCATTTTATGGCTACTTAGGGCTATTTATAGGAATAAATTATAGGACCCACCCTCTTCATCTCAGCAGTCTTGTTACCTTCAGATCTCTTATGAATCAGAGTTTAGCTGACTCGGAAGTCATGTTAAATGAGAGGTTTCTAAAGCTATTTGTTGTTTCAACAGGCAATAGAAGAAGGAAAAACCTTTCTTCTCAATTTACTTCTTGATATCATTGTTCTCACACATTTATTTACACTTTTCTTACCTTTCTGATAAACATCTTTGGTAAGTGTGAGAGATGAACTGAGGGATTACTTTGCTTCAGCCATTTTGTATGTCGACGACACGAGCAGAGCTATGTAACTTAAAAACAACCTCTTAAAGGGAGAAAAATGTGAATCGAGTTTGTGATAGGCTAACCGGTCGTGAAAGAATGTGCACCCTAAAGTACCAAACCAATGGGAAAAGGTTTTTATGGTATTTATGCCCTCCTCCCTGGGCAATTGGGGGAGGGCATAAATACCTGAAGTTTTGTAACTAAGTGTGCCCTTTTTGAGATGCACCCGACTCAGCTGACTCGTTTATTTTGATCGTGAATAAATTTTTATCTTTGCTTCGAAGACTTTGTCCTCTTTACATTTTTATCTGTGAGCGAGTGTTTCTCACAGTAAGAGATACTGTTCAAGGTTTTTTTTGTTAAAACAGACTGCATCAGTGGTGCTGGGCAGATTGATGGGACTGTTTCTGTTTCTTGGGAATAGGCAGTCATTGTAGGAACTCTAGCAAATTGTAGAAGAATTTCTATAAAGTTGTAGTTCTCAAGTGATAACATAATTTTAGTCCTAGATTTTTCTTGCTTTACAGAAGGTGATCTGTTTTTGCTATCTGTAAAGAAACGTTTACTTCAAACACTCAAGTGATAGAAATGTTTTGATACAAAGTGCTCTTAAGATGGGAGGATTGTATACATTGGGTTTTGCTTATTTGCTATTTCCGTTTGTGGTTTTGTTGCCTCTTCTCATGGGTTTTAACAACTTAGACTCACCAGAGCATGACACCACCATACTAGAAGTGAATTCTGGGTTAATGATATTTTCCAGGTTTAATACACTGCTGATATGTATTTAATAACTTCAAAGTTCTGTCATAGGGAGCAGTGGCTCAATAAAGAGTGCTGAATCTTGAGTGTATGTCAGTCATGTATCACTAAATTTAGACGGGTTAGCAGTATGTGCTAAGGATTTTCTGCTTGCTGTAATTGACAGCCCTGAGTTTTTGACATCACAATTTCTGAAAAATAATACCTTCTTCAGCAAAACTAGAGAAATATTAAAAGAATATTAAAAGAAATACTGGAATTGGAATGCCCTGAGTAACTACGTCTTGGGGATTGTGTTGTATGTGCCAAGGGCAGAATGCAGTCAATAGTCACTTCTGTTGTTAGATTCCTGACAGATTTGTTCAGTTGTGTTACCTATTGAGTTGTACGTTAGAATAATCTCTAATTTTCCTTAGAAAATATATTCTTCTCATCTTTTTTTTTTTTTTCTTTTTGGTGTGTGAAATCATTCTACTGGTCCCTTGTGATATTTGATTAAAAAAGCATTTTCAGGTCAATTCAAACATATATGGTAAATGGTTTCTTTATCTATTTTATATAAATATGTATTTATGCACACATATAAAATGTATTTCTTCAGCATGAACCTCATTTTTCATCTTAAGGAGGCTGTGCTATTTTCTTTGTTCCTTTTAGCAATTCTCTTGTAACTTCCACTCTTCAATTAATTTGCTTTTGATATGTTGTGGTATCTGCAGGTCTATAGAAATGCAGTCACAGTTCACTATTCCAGTATCGGTGATGTTTTCCTTGACTTAGAATCTGTCAGTGGTACTTAACATATCACTTCAGTTAAAGCATTCTATCCTTAATTGAAGACCATAAGCTAAATTAAAATGAGAAATAGTATCTTTACTGACAGAATAAAAATATGTATGTACTTATTTTTTAGTATAGTTTTTACTGATTACTGCTTATATTTCTACTTTAGTTTCATTCTGGTTTTATATTTATTGCTGTTACAATTTTGAGACAGCACATTGTAACTGGAAATAGTACTAAAAGTGAGAGAAGAATACTCATACAACCACAGGTGGATTGAATACAGTAGAAAGAATGCAAGAAACATGAAAGTAGAAATAAACAGAAAAATAAATCGATCTATAAACATTTATTGCCTGATAATTAATGTCTCTTGGAATAATCATTATTTTGTGTTGCTTTGGGTAAAGAACAGAGGACACTTCAGCTGTGCAAACCACAAAACATTTGCCTGCTTTTTCCAAGCTTCATAGAACATCAGTTGTCATCTTGCTTTTTGTTGGTGCAATGATGGCCTCTTGCTACCTGCATCTGTATAGTTTCCATCTGCGCATTCCATTATATATTTTGTGGATTCTGACTGTTAAATCCGTCCTTTTACGTCAATTTTAAGTCAATTTTGCCAAAAGCACCTCCACTGAAAAGGGAGGAAAGATTACATGCAGCTGTAGCTTCTCTGATCTGTGCTAAAGGCATTTGCTGTTTCTTGGTCTCTTCATCTGATGGTGTAAACCAGTAAAGACCCACATGTCTTGTTGACTTCACTGTATAGTATAATGCATGATGAGATGTACTCAGCATCGGGAGGTGGGGTGAAACTGGGTCATTTGTTCCTGTAGCCAATGACATGCTGTTGTTTTGCAAAAAATACAGTTTTTTTAAAGATCTTCTTCCTAACAGTAAGGTCTAGGAATTACGAGGTCCTTGTTCGGTATAAATGCCCAGCTCTGAGAAAATGAGTTGTCTAGGCTCTCAACCTGGCTTTAGTTGATTTTTTTTTTTTTTAAAGCCCTATTCCAAACAGTTTTCTGTAGCATTTCTGCTGATTTTGTATCAGTAAGCTTCCTGAAATAAATTAAAACCTTGAATTCACTCCAAGGCTACTTGTTATATTTAATAAGTTGTATGTCCTTGGACAAGGAAAGGGAAAATTCTGACCAAAAAGATAGATCCAGTCCTCTTTGAACTGCTAAAATGATCTTGACATCCTATTTATAAATCACAGTATTCAGCGTATGTGGGAAGAATTTTTTTAATGTCTGTGTTTATTGGTTTATGCTGTAATTTGCATATTGCAGTTTCTTATTAGGTATAACACATTAATAAATACTTTTAACATTATGTAAACATCATAATATTTTCCTCACATCTTTATTCTTCTAATGCAAACACCCTATGCTATATGAAAGACTATTCATTTACAAAAAAAAAATCAATTCTTACTTGTATTTATGGTTTTGCTGTAAATTAATTTGTAATATCAGAACCAAGAAAGAGATAATGAGGGAACGGATTTCACCTTATTCTGAAGTGATTAGATTTTGCAGAACAGGATGGAGGGAAATGTTATACAATGTGACTTAAAAATTCATGCACTATTTTAAGGGAGTTTTGTTGGTATTTAAGCATTCTTATCCAGCTCTTACTTTTACCTCTGGATTATTATTTTGCTTGTCTTGAAACAGTGACAGTATTTTGATAATGAAAGGCTGCCAGGCATCACATTAGCTTCTGCATGTGCTATCCCTGTCCATGTGATTTGCAGCTGCTTAAAATATTTCCTTGTGAGTCTGTTTGCATGGCTTAATGTCCCCCTCACATGATCAAAAGGAAAGAACCATGATAAATGAGCATTGAATAAACAGGTTCACGATAAGAATTTTTATTTGAGTTTAAAATTGTTCTGTTTCCTGTTTTCCTTTGTGCTCAAGGCAATAGGCCTTGTTTTAAAACAAGAGTTTGTAATGTCAGAACACTTAGGAACTTGCATTTTTTTCAGTTCCTAGTTTTACCTGGGTTTTGCATCACATCCCCAGCATAAACTGAATTATTTCAGTGTTCTAATAGTTGAACAACATGAGGTACTTAAAGCCCTCTAAAGGTATCAATAGCTGTTTTACTTTTTCCTGCCCTGAGCTCTGTGATACATTTTTTAATTATTTTCTTTTACAGATTCCTCACAGCCTTTCCTGGAAGCCTGCAGTAATGAATCCTTCTTCCGTACTTGCTCTGTGTTGCTTCGAAGTTCCAAGCTAGATATTCCGATTTTGGAAAAGCTCTGTGCTATACTGCAAAAACTCTCCAGAATAAAGTAATCCTTTACTACTGTTGTTCTGTTAGTTATTATTAGATCAGCAAACTTGGAGACCTTTATCTTTCTCCTTTTTCAAAAACTCATTTCTATTTTGCTGCTGATTTGCTGTACCATAGACAATGCTATGCTCTGTTAGCAGTTAAATTTAAACCGTTTGTGTCACAGATGTGTAAGACGAGTCTCAGTTTGCTTATAGATCCAGTTCAGTTTACAGAATACAAGCAAAAAAAAACCACCACCAAAAAACCTAGCTTAAAGAGGAAATAGTTGTTATGTATGCAGATGACAAGAATGCTTGGAAGAGAACCCTTCTTTTTTTTTCCCCTTGACCTTCAGTTTTACTCAGGTACTTGGAAATAATCTCCTTTGAAAATTTAGTCTCATCTGTGACTTGCATTCAGGTTTCATCCATTTTCATTTCCTTCAAAAACAAAATTTAAAGTCTTGAGCCATTTAAACACTTTTGGGAATGTTAATCTTTGTAAAATATGTTCCCCTTGCTTACTGGCTATTAGCTTGTAGTAAACAAAGGTCTTCATCGTGTCAGTAGTAATGTGCTGCTGCGCTCCATTGGTGCATTACTTGATGGGATTGTTTCATTTATAAAAGCAGGTATCTAAAATGTAAACTGAGCCATTTTGTACATTAGACTTAAAGTTGTTGAGAAAACTGAGGTTTTCATTTTACTTTATTTGGAACAAAATTGAACTCTAGGAAAAAATACGTTTTCCTGTAATCTAATGTAAATCATAACTTACATTGGAAATATACTAAAAGTAAAATTTGCTCAGAAATCCAAATTATTTAAATTTTTTTATTTATTGTTTCTGGAATCTTATTTCACATTAGTGAAACCCTGCTATAGCCTTTCCTTGAGCTTTCACTATACTACAAGTAAATACTACATACTCAAGTCAAATTACAGTTTTTGGTGATTTTTTGCCAAGATTTTTCTCACCATGCATTGGTAACCTTCTGCTTAGAGACATTGTATGCAACATAGAAGAATTATGTGAAATTCCCAATATAATGCACATTTTCCTTCATTAAAAAAATATTTTTCTGTGGAATCTTTAGTGTTTAGATGAAACCTCTCAATTGACAATTATTTTATGTAAAATCTTTTGCAGAAGCAATAAGAAGATGTTTGAATTGTTTACTCTTCACCATATGATCCAAGAGCTACATAGGACTACAAATCCAGATCATGCTTTCCTCTGTATAAACCTCAATTCAATTCTGTTGAATTTGGGATTGTCAAGGAGTAACTCTGGAGTTACCTCCAGTCTAAGCACAAGTCACTAGCACTATCTTTCAATCCGATTATTGTTCTGTATAATTTATACCAACTTCCTATGTTACTTGAAATTTGGAAATTTTTTTTACTGTTTTTTTATAGATAAATTAAGCAGAACCTCAGTACTGTATAAGTTACTCTGTATCAAGTGGAATCTCATTGATATTTCCCTCATTCATAAACAGGGAAATTAAAAATCGAGTAATATGCTAAATAGCTTTCTTCAGTACTTTTTAAAGAAGTGAAATAATGCTGCTGTTCTAAATGACTCATGCAATCAAAGGAATTGGATCCCTTGAGTACACAGGTCAGAAATACCAACCTTTCCTTGTAGGTATGAATCTTGGTTACATTTGACTCTTCAGAGAGTTTTATAAATTCATTTATTTATTTGAAGGTTGATAAGTAACAGACAGGTATCTTGTCAACTTATCTTTTGAGATAATTACAGATTTAATGATTAAAACCAAATTTTGATTGAACATAACTAGATGTGTTGAATGAGAAATTTTTTGTTGTTGTTTTGATTTCAGAATGTCTTTGTGCTTGTTTGATCTTTTCCTGTATTTATGTAATATCTAGTATTTTATCCTGCTTTGTATGAATTTCTAGTATAAATTTGAGTTGTAATATCTCTGAAAATGTAAATAAAAACATTTCTTAAAATGGTTGGTAATAGTAATCCCTAATGTAAAATTATTATATTCTATTGTTTCTGCTGTATTTTATATTTATTTGTAATAACAGTCCTCATTTGATCTTTTAGTACCCACATATCTTTTCTGAGTGTGATGAATACATTTTTGTCTGCCACAGTTCAGTGTTCAGAAGTTCTTACACATAGAAAATAGGATGCTTTTAAAAAATTCAACTTAGATTTCCATTTCTGATTTGTACTCTTAACTACTGAAACTCTCTAATTGTGGAATTGAAACTGCAGGTAAAATTTAAAGATCTGCTGTGTGTTAGTCTCTGACTAACACTGGCAGTCAGTATAAAGCTTCAGAGAGGTTTACTTCTCATTTTCATACATTTTTTTCTTGGTTTTCCTTTGTATTTTGTACCAGAAGTCTTTGAACCGAGTCTTTGAAGTTGAATTCTAACTGCAAATATTTTTCTAGCAATTTGACTTACATTTCTGACAAGCTTTCCTATGAAAGGAGTCTACACCAGATTTGGCATCAAGTATGTCTGGAAGAGAGAGCAAGCAGTCTGTACTCTTTGGGCAGGAAACCAATTCTAGGTAATTTTTAAATAACACTAATCGTAGCTAAAATGGATTATGTTTTGGAATAAGTATTTCTTCATCTGTAGTTTCAGTTTTCTGTCAGATTTACCAGCTGTGCAAAAGCTTGCGTAGGCCTTTGGCTGGACACAAAATCCTCTTATTTAGGAAATGTGTTCTCAGTCCTCATGTGCTGCTCTGTCTGCTTGGTCATTAAAAATGCTAGAAAATTAATAACCCAAAAAAGCTGTAGAAAGTTTTTAAGTTTCCTATATCAACAGGAGTGTTGATTATGCTCTTAGCTTTCAGCCTTCATCACTGTTGTTTGGTAGATTAACAATCTTCTTTGTGGTACCAATTTAACGCAATGTGTTCATCTAATAATGACAAAGGTAATGCGGTAAGAGAGGTACGTAGAGAATGGTGTAGCTTTTACTATTGGTCCCTGGTGTTTTATATGCAGTAGTGTTTACAGTCTGAAAAGATGAGTCGCTGTTTATTTCTAGATTTTATGATCTAGACCGTGACTGTTAAAATGCAAAAAGAAAAAAAAAAGTCTTTACAATCTGTTAAATATTAATGCAGTTATATTTATGAACTAAGGATGAGACTAATGATTTTGATCTTCAGTAAATTTTAACTGAGTTGTGAAGAAAAATACAAGTTCTCAATTTCACGTTCATGTTACAGTAAACAAAAATTATCAGAAAGAAATAAATGCATTACGCAAATTATATGAAGTGTCTTGTGGAGAATAGATACTTCTGTAAATAATAAAGCTATAGTAGAGTTCCAAAATGTGCGTGTGATTTTTGACTCAGGGTAATAATTCTTGGGTAAAAAGGGAAAGTCACAAATGCACTCCAGTAGAGTCATATGGAGGCTGGACTTGTGATGGTAGAAGTGATTTTTTATTTTTTTTTTTGAGCCACTTGTTGGTAGACAGCTTGTAGTAGTTCCTTAGTACATTGTCATAAAACTTTTCCGTGAAGATCTTTAGGGAATATAAACCATGCCATGTTTTTACCCAAATTTATTACTAATCAGTGCTGTTAATGCGGAAATATTTGTGAAGCCTCCTAATATCTAGAAAGGTAAAAAAATGGTGAATCTGGAATTTCTTTTATATGCCATCAGATTTTCAGTTTGCGTTGGATTGCATATTTAAACGTACGTGGTTTTATGGTACATGGACTATAAGTACAAGTGAAAAGATTTCAGGATCCAAGACTTCAAGGAAAGTAAAATGTCAGTCTAACAAAAATGCAACTAAAATTGGAAATAAACTGAAATGGAGATTTTAGCTCTATTCTGTTTCAATTTGCAATTGATTACCTAGAGTAATGAAGCTAACTAAAAACGGTGTCTACATTAGAAGCATAGATAACCTAGTTTGCCTTTGTCATTAACAGGCAGAAGTAGGTACCAGAATAAATACTGCACCAAAATCACAGTCATTTCTATATTTCTGCTTCTAAATATTTCGTATATCAAATTTTGTGCACACTGCTTGTTGCATTGTCTTGAATAACAATCTGTGGGGCAGCCCACCCCGGTTGTCCACACCAGGTCCATCTTGTGGCCTTGCTCAAACATGCCCATCGTGTTATCGTTCTCTTGAGTGACCTTAGCAGCCTCTGTGGGGAAGGAGGACAGAGGCAGTTGGTTGCATTCCCTGCTGTCTTTCCTGGAGCTGGTTTGGGTTGGGAAGGATAGACTTCTGTCGAGTTGGCCGCACTTTGGGCATCTCTTTATATAGTCTTCCCTTCTCAGATGCAATCTAGAATTTCCTGGGGGGTTTCTGCTTTTGCAGCATTTGGGTACTGTAATATGAGTAAGAATTTCAACTACTTTATCCTTCTTTCAGACGACTATCTGCAACAAGAGACATTTGAAAAAGGTAAGTGTAACTCCAGCTATTTTCCACAGTTCCCAATTCCCTAAGGAAACACAGGTTATGTGATCACCGTCTGTCTGCATTCCTGAGAAGGGATATGCTATTTTGAATGTGCCAGCCACATCTGGCCGGATTTGGCAGCAGGCAAAAGAATATTAATTGTCAACCATGTTTTTGAGAGAATTTGAGGAGAAGAGAGAGACCTTAAGAATACTTGCACTTAAGAGAAAGACAGAGACTCTCACTTTCTGGCAGGAGCCAGCTGATCAGTCTTAACATGTAGCTTCAAACTAGCTACAATCTGACATGTCTTTCTTGAGTGTAGGTCTCCAGAAACAATTGACTACCATCACTGGCATGAAATGAAGAAAGTTTCTGGTATTCACCACCTGTCACTTTAAAGGAAGATAAAGAATTGACCCACAATTTTATGTCACTGTTTTTTGGAACAGCTGTGAGAGTCCTCATTGGGAAAGTCAACAAGGATATTGCTTATGTTGTGATAGTTTTAATCCCAGAAAAGGCTACCTAACTTGAAAAGAATTTTTTTTCTTTTTTTTTTTTTTCACGAACCCATGTGTTGTAGAATTGTAATCACCCTTGCCGTTTACTGAAGGCTTCCTACTGATAAATGGGCAAGACAATGGTTCAGACCCAATCTACAAAGTCTAGATTTGGCAAATCTGTAAGAAAGATGGTTCCCTGGACAGGCGGCACTTGTATTTGCGGAAGCTTGGCAGATCGAAATAAAGTAGGCTAATGTTACCCTGCCTGCGCAGCTGTGCTCCGTTCCTTCATATTCGTGACTTTCACCAGCTGATAAAAGGTCTGTCTCTTAAAGTGGGGTTTCACTATTATCTTCCAGTTCTCCTGAACATGACTGGCTTGCATCTTTTTTTAATGTTATGTAACTGAATTTCATATATTATGGGGAAATTTTTCTCGTAGCAGATAAATTAATCTGAAAGGTGAAAGTATGCTGAAGGCAACATATTTTTGAAGACATTTTATTCACGATCAGCATCAATGTCTAAAATATAGGATGTAACTTACCAGACCAGATTTAAAAGGAGCTGTAAGCACAGCTCATAATTCAGAGCTATGACATTGGATCCTTTAATTATATACTGAATTTTTCACCTAAACCTTATACTGCTTCAGGGATTGATGGTCTGATAGAAAGCATTTATCTTCAGGATAACGTATTTAAATTTAGTCCAGAAAGTCTGAAAATTTGATCTATGACACAATTTGGTAATCTTCTACTTTCCAAATGGTTATAGGAACTGCAGTCGCAGAGCAGTGACCCCTTGTGCTTCTCTTAATGGTATAATGCTCACATGTTCTTAAAATTCACAAAAATTATTTTAAAAGTAATAGTGCTGTGCAGTGTTGTGATAGTACCTTTGACACCCCCCTGAGAAACGCTGTGATGGACAAAGGCATCTTTCTGTTTTTTACAGACAGTTGTAGTGTGCTGTGTCAAAGCCACCACTATCCATTGTCAAAAATAGATGCGTTTTGGGCTGATGAGAGCCTTTAATGCCATCTTCTGACCATGGTTAGGAACACTCCTGTTTATTAGACTTTTGGTTTTCACATAATTTTGCAAGCAAATGTCTTGTATATTTATGACTGCCCTGATGACTACTAGAAGAGATAACTTTGAACGAAACCACTTACTGTTTTCTTGCTTGTAGCTGCTTTTTTTGAGTGAATGGTCCTGCGTTGAAATTTAACGTGACGTAACACACACAAGACATTCTGACTTTTAAAGTCACACTGAGAGAATTACCTGAGAAAAAGACATCTGAGAAGCCTTTTTTTTTTTTTCCCCCCAAAACCAATTCTCTCTGTGCCTATTACTGAAGGATATTTAGAGTGGTCCCAAGGAATATTTCCCTGAACATACCACATCTCTCTGATCGCTGCAACTTAATGGTCTGGTAGACGTAGACAACAGGCAAGGGCTGTAAACTTGGTGCTGCTCACAACAGTAGCTATGAAAGCTCAGCATAGGATAACATTCCTATTACTAAGTTTACTTCAAGGTCATCTTCAGCTCCATAAAATGGCATCCTCGGTGCAGTTAGTTATGGAGAAAAGAAATAAAAATAGTTTATCCAGCTTACAGGGAAAAGAAAGTATCCTGTGGTACAAGCGTTCCAAGAGAAGCATAATATTCCACCCACACACCAGCTTTTTGGAAAAGTAGTACGCCTTTGAAGAAGGTCAGAGATAACTAGTGTTGCCAGACTGGTTTTTGTCCTTTGGAAGAAATTGCATCCTAGTATGTGGATTCAAGAGCTATTTATATAAGAAATGCAAATACACAGAATTTCTCTGTTCCACCGTCCTTCCCAAAATGTAGCAGTTTTCTGTCCTCTTGGTTTGTCCTCCTCCACATTGAAACGTGGCTATGATTTCTTTTCACAGCAGCCTTGCACACCAAGGCCAAATTCCAGAAAGAGACACCTAACTTTGCTTCCTTCCTGTTTCAGATGTCTTTCTAGTAATGAGTCTTCAGTGTTACTTCCTCCTGATTTTTCATTTACTTCTATGTGGTGGATTAAATTGGAAAAGTCATTGTGTATTCCTGAAATGTCTTGTGATACTTAACTTGAATCCAATTACAATCTTGTTTTTAAAGCACCCTCTATCTCCAACTATAAAAAAATGATTTTTTTTTTTTTTTTAAAAAAAGGTGATGGACAAATGAGATGCCTGTGTGTGACCTGTGTAACAGCTGATCACTGATGTCTTCTGCAGCAGAGCATGCAAAGTCTTATCGTTCTTCTATAATATAAGTATTCAGATGGTCCGGTTTCACAGAACACTGGCAAAAAGGAATTAACATTTTTCTGTCCTTGAAGAGTGGTTGATAGTGATAAATTAATGCCTGAGGTAACAGGTGCTATGCATTATAAATCATATCACAATAAATAATCAAAAGAGCTTATTTGGGTTTGGTGAAATAGAATATATATGCAATATTATGTGTTTGGAACTAGATACAGACGGACGGTGCATTCTTACCGTGTTTATATTAATATATTTACTGGAACATGCACTGCATAATAAGGGTATGAGCCTTCGTTGCTTTTCATTATCACAGAGGAGTATAGAGATTGCTCGTGGAAGAATGACTTCAGCACGCAGGAGTCATTGGTTTACCTTTGGGTCATGTCTTTCACCTGCAACAGTAAGGTTTTTTCCCTGCACCCTCCTTACAACAAAGCAGGACTTCTAAACTGTATGAGGTTTTTTTGTTTCACAGGGAGAAATTAAACTGGCATTCCTTTTCAGCTCATCCTCCAGCCCATGCTGCTGGGCATTTATGCACATTGTCTTTTTGCTCATGGATAATGGATTAATGATTCCAAATTATAGAATAGGTTGTTGCTTCATGCTGCAAAGCAGAGACCCATCTTTTCAGCCCACCATACCTCTGTCATTTCTTTTTATTAATGTCATCAGACCGGGACCATCAGACATCAAACGCTTTGCAGAGGGAAGTTCCTGACTGCAACCTAATTGTAGAGAGAGTCTGCAAAGTCCAGCAAGTTTCTCTAAGGAAAAGCTGGGATGGTACCGGTCAGGCTAGGAAGCTGGGATTAGGTGGGAAAGGTCTTGCAAGGTAGTAAGTATTAATCTTGGCTGGGAAGAGCTTTCCACAAAGTCAACCAAAAGGCTAATGACAGAGTTGGGAATAGGTTTATCTGTAGACACACAGTTAAGAGCTCTCTTGTAGGGCCTGCTGATATAAAACAAAAGAGAAAAGCTCTAATGCTATTTTTACAATGTCCATGACATGGGCTGTAGAAGTCCTTGCAGCAAAACCTTGAGTTGACCAGGGCTTTGTATGAATCTCTGAAGTCTTTTGTTTTAAGTAAGCATTTCCAAGGACTTAAAGGGTCTTTTCAACTTGAAAGCTGGGTTTTATCAGAGTATAAAAAAGAACAATTATCTTGAGGGGGGAGCACATCAAAAAGGAAATAAAAGGTCTTGTCGATAATTTTCTCCCTGACACGCTCATTTCCTTAGGGGTGGGTCTCAAATTTTATTCCAACTCTAATAACTTTCTGTTTGCAGCAAATTCCACGGGTCTCCTCTAACTGCCATAAACATTTGGGGCCTTGTCCTGTACCTGCCCCTGCCCTTACCCTTCCCTGCTGTGCTGCAGAGTCTCTGCTTTCTCGCTTTGCCCCCCAGCCTTTCCCACCTTGCCTTCCTGAAGCCCCTCTTGCTGCTGGCAGGATCCTGTGCTCCATGGGAAGGCACAATTCTTCCTCTGTCCAGAGGAAAAGCCTGAGACTGTTTGTGGCAATCAGGACAAAGTAAAACAGTCGCCTTTCCGCTCTGCTCTGAAAAGGAATAAAGTCCTTTTAAAGGAATATATTATAATGTAACTCTGGGGTTATCTTTTTTTTTATCTCTAGGACACACCTAGATTGTGTTGTGTTGAGTAAGACAACAAACTTCCAGGGATGATCAAAGTGGATCTGTAGCTGCGTAAAAGCATTTCACGAGTTAGTCAAGTTAAAATCACCGTACCTGAGCACATACGCTAATATAAGTAATGTAATGTAAGTTTTTCCCCCTGTTCAGTCTTGTCTTTCAGCATTAGGTTAAAAAGCTCAGACCAAGATAATGAGTGTTTCCTAAAGAAGTGCTGTCAGGAGCTGAAAAAAAATCTTTTCTAAAAGCAAAAGTATAAACTGGCCTTTCTATAGCAAAAGCAGGATTGATACTTTGCTCTGAAGAAGTCCGTCTGTAGTTGATGAACTGCTTGCCAGAGAGATAAAAAGCCACTGCTGAGCAAGGCTGGTCATGCTTTCTTCAGAGTTTGGATCATTGAAGTGAGTTTAAGACTGTGTGGTAAGAAATGTGCTTACATTTGAGCTGAAGTCACTGCAACAGGTTAAAATCTTTAACATTCTTACATGGGAATTCGGAAACTTCTGTTTAACTTCTTGTTGCAAATTCCTTATCGTATTTAGGATAGCAGAGTCAATCGTGACTTTACTTTCGCCTTATATGAGCCAAATTTGCTGTAAATACTAATAATATTGTTACACAATGCCAGAGAAATTAACCTTAGGTACCCCTTAAGCATTCATCTGATCCAATAATTCCCCAGAACACACCACCAATTAACATAATTTATAATAGTTTCCCGTTCATCTTCATTCTGCGCTTGCTGGCTGCAGCTATTTCAGAGACGTTACTGAGCTGAAATATAGTCACACACCTGAAATTCATCGGTTACTTAGTAAGATTCAACTCATCTAACCTTTGACAACTGTACAATAAATGTCTACCTCGAAGCTTGTCACTCTGGGTTCTCTTTATAGTCTAGAGACACTACAGCCTGTAGTGTGATTATTTTAGATGTCTGCTTTAGCGCAAGATGCATCTCACTGCAGACACCTGTATTTGCACAGGTCCGTCCCAGTGTGTTGGAAGCACTGCACACAAATAAAAAATTGGGGGGGAAAAAAAAAAAGAAGGAAAAACAGAAACAAAGACAACAGAAGCTCTCAGGTGGTGTGTTTTTTATGTTTCTGTGTTTTGTTTCATATTTTGCACAATGGAAGGACATGGGTATTTTATGCAGATCTGACTTTGTGTTTGTCAAGTTAAACCAATGGAAGGACATGGGTATTTTATGCATTTTATGCATTTTTGTGCTTTGTCAAGTTAAAGGTAGAGCCAAAGTTCCTCCTTTGGGTGGCTATCCACAAGCACATGAAAGTCAAGAATGCTCAAGCCTTTCAGACAGTGATCTGTTCAGATGCAGCAAAGCCTGTTGGAGTGTGCTTCATGCTATGTTAACTCACAGAATCACAGAATGGTCAGGGTTGGAAGGGACCTCTGGAGATCATCTAGTCCAACCCCCCTGCCAGAGCAGGGTCACCTACAGCAGGTTGCACAGGACGGCGTCCAGGCGGGGTTTGAATGTCTCCAGAGTCGGAGACTCCACAACCTCTCTGGGCAGCCTGTGCCAGTGCTCCACTACCGTAAAAGTAAAGAAGTTCCTCGTCATGTTAAGATGGAACTCCCTATGTTCAAGCTTGTGCCCATTACCTCTTGTCCTATCACCGGCACCACTGAAACAAGACTGTTCCCATCCCCCTGGCCCCCTCCCTTTAAGTATTTGTAAGAATTAATAAGATCCCCTCTCAGTCTTCAAGAATGCACTCATCGAGACTGTTCCCATCCCCCTGGCACCCTCCCTTTAAGTATTTGTAAGCATTAATAAGATCCCCCCTCAGTCTTCAAGAATGCACTCATCATGCTGAAACCAACAAATTAATCGGAATAAACAAAATCCCAAACTGCTTTTAAAGCAGGACAGTGTTTCTTCCATTTAGAAAATGTTTGATCTGTATGAAATACTCTGAAAGTCTTCGCTTAATCACCAGGGTCTGGGGGCGATGTGACTTGGTGCTTTGTTTCTTGCAGAAGCCAGCACTTCTGCTGGCGGCTCACCAGTGCAGCCCAAGATTGGATGAACATAATTATCCTGTCAGGCAGGGAAAGCTTCCCGTTAAGATCTCTGATAATGTGGTGTAGTTCTGCTAATTTAGGAACGCAAAATGAAAACATGTTAATGAGAGAGTATTGCTACTGTGAGATTACTCACCAGTGTCCCAGTCTGTACCAGCTCTCAGTACGTATATAATAACTTGCAAACAGTTTCTCCCAGGAGTTGCTAGGAGTTTAGCATTTTCATAGTACCTACAAAGTGAAATATTGAACCAAAACTATATTGTCAAAGGAAGAATGGTTTCTGCTTCAAAAGTTTCCAAAGTGTGATGCAGAGAAGCAGTATCCTACAGGAATGCAAAGATTCCTTCGTGTCTGTTACCTGGGCACTCCCATACCACAGGAATGTGCCTGCTAGCCCTTGGCTAACTCATTTAATTACAGATTTATAAGGCAATACACGATTTAATCAAAGAAATGGCTAACACAACTGTGTTTGACCTCTTTCTTTTATTAGCATATTTTATGTTCATACTTTACAATATAATAAGTTATATATACAGCATTAAACAAAATTATTAGAAAGTAAGCTTTGGCAAGATCTACAGGATTTTTTTTTCATTCCTGTACATCTTTTGTGTAACAATAAAAATACTGTATACTAAATAAAATAATGTTAAATAGTCTGTGTTCACATTGGCACCATTGATTTGAAGACCCTAACTTTTCATGGCCCGATAAACATAAAAAAGAGGATTCTTGTATCTTCTTTTAAACAAATAAATGATGTGTACCTTTAAATGACACATGAAGTATAGGAGGCAGTCCACTGAATAACACTGGAGTTACACACTGGCACAAGAAAAATAGAATCTTCCTTTTTTTTTTTTTTCCCTTTCCCTTTTTAATTCTAGTAGCAACAGGACTAAGCTGCAAATTCAGGGTCTTGAAAATCTTGTTGAAGGTCGCTGAGTTGTCAGCAGATCTAGAAATCTTATTGAAGGCTGTTGAAATATGTATGACTTTGTCATCGATTGCAAGACAGCAAGAATTTCACCCCTAAATTAAACATCAGTTAGCTAGTTAAATGTTCAAATAAATGCAGCTTGCTGCTTCGTTACAAGAAAAGTCAAAATTCTCATCAGATTTGGCATATGCAAATTAACGAAGAAGGTGTTATGATACAAAAGAAATGGTGGAAGAAGAATAATGAGAGGGATAGGTTTTATATTGCAGTATGTACTTCCTCTGCTATACAAAACAAGTGCTGAAAAGATACTAAATATAGATGTTAAAGGGTGATACTAAATGTTCTGCACAATTATGGTACTATCGTAGAGAAGGTCTAGTTACTAAGTGACGGAATACTGGTTGTTACCTTCAGGGTAATAGTTAATATTTCTTATAGCATTTTGTTCAGTCATGCATTTTGGAATTAAAAAAGTATTGCTTTGTAACTGACACATCTCAATTTAGTGGTTGCACTTGTTGAAATCTGTCATCGCTCATTTTAGCTATAAATTCAGCAATAAGGTTTGGTAACAACTACTGATTTGTGGTTTGAAGAAGTTTTAGAGAACTTTTAATTGTGCAAATCAAAGATTAGTTAAAAGGAAAAAAATAAGGTCAATTTTTGTTGTGCACAAACTCACGATAACGCTTTACCTTCCAGAGGAGCTGGTTTTCACCTGTGGATTCTGTGCTCGTGGTATACGTTTACAAGAGTATAGCATTTAAAAAACAAGTTTTCCTCTGCATTTCAAGTGTCTCTAAAGAAATCTACTCTTTTTGCTCTTAGTGTCAAATGTGCACCACTGTTGTCTGAAATTCCTTTGCTTGGAATATAATTTGCTGTAGAGGTGTCGCTACTGGAAAAAACAGTAGAAGAACTTGTTGCTCTCAACTTAGAAGGAGTGACTGCCAACTTTTACAGCCCACGTGCTAACCAGCTTGTCCTCAGCAAGTCAGCGTTTTTTTTACGATTTCTGAAACATCAGTATGGCGCAAGAGTGCATTTACGTGCATTATATACAGCGTTTTGAAGCACTTCGATCTGCAAATTATGTTGACTCCTTTTTCGTGTGGTATAGTTTGTTAACGTGAGGACTGTGTATATACACCTATGCACATGCTTCTAGATTCAACAAACCCACAGTAAGTATAGAAAATGAAACTGGTTACGTATTAAATGTGTTAGAGCCGACAGACATGTACGTGCCTCGTGTATTAATTGCTCCTGTAGCTGTGGTACTGCTTTTGACTGTGACTATTAAACCAGTGAACGAAGCCCTAAGAAACAGGAATATTCTCAGAGAGCAATTCAATGGCTTTCTGGAAGGCCAAGCAGGAAGGGTACCAGCAGGGTTATCTGCACATATACTCATACACAGACTGCAAAGTGGATGTTTGTGTGCCCACTTATTATCGGTAACTCTTTAACATGAGCGTTTTGTTTAATGACATGTTTCGTTCCCAAGCTTCTTGGGAGATTGCTGCTCTTGTTTTCGCAGATGTGTAACTTCACTTTTTTTTTTTTTAGAAGTCAAAGAGAATAGCTTCCTGTTGGTTATCGGGAGCAATTATGTAGAAGAAACGTCAGTGGTCTTTTGTCCAAAGTCTCTGACGCGGTGCTTGCCGGAATTATGGAATCATGGTTCTTGCAGGTGATGTGGAAGCGCGGGTCCCAAGCAGGCATGTCAGGATGTCCCTGCTGGTTCAGGAGCAGGCATTGCTTGTGCCCACTCCAGAATATCCGCACACAAGGATTCGACAGCATCCAACCGCTCGATTTGCACCAGTTTGGTTAGCAGTTCTGGGATGCTGTAACCTGCTGTGCTGATGCGATCAAATAGCTGCATGCCATCTGTCATACCACCTATCTCATCTCTCTTCAGTCCAAAGCTCTCGGCAAGGTGGCGCCACGTTTTCACTATGGCTTTTTCTGTGTTGTAGGTCGAGCTGAGCATTCGGCTGGTCTTCTCCAGGCAATCAAATGGCAGCTCCGTAGGGCTCAGACCTGCAAAGGGAGGTGTTTATTGTCAGATGGCTCTGTGCACGAGTCTTGACTATTCAAGACATTTATTAAAGTACCACAGTGTATACTGTTAGCAACAAATACAGCTAAAAACGTCAAGTGATAGTCCATGTCTAGCTCCACAGTTATTACTGTACATTACCAAATTAATTCTTCCTAGTGACAGTAGGGTACAATAATTAGGGTAAAAAGTTGTGTGGGAAAGAAGTATTAGATGGGTTGTATGAATTCCCATGGCACTGCCCCTTCCTTCAACAATTTACTAGCTGCTAGGAGAAGTATATTGCAACCATATCCCTAGTGAGCAGCTCCAGTAATACACCTCTGCACATCAGGCACAGTGTTTGAGCTCGAGAGACAGCTCTGACCCTTCCCTGAGTCTGTCACCAGCAGCTGCTGTAACATCTCCGTAATTGAAAAGTTGCCCTTGTAGGAATGTGAGGAGTGAGGTGAAGAAATGATGCCAGATGCTTGCAAGCATAAAAGTCCCTGCAAGTGCTCGATTGTCATTACTATCGCTGAATCTCTAGAGAGGATTTAACATTCATCCTGTGGGGAAAAAGCTATCTTTTTCCTGGACATTTCTTCTAAGTGTTCATGGTCACAGAATAGAGGAGAGAATAAGCTATGACATTTTTCCAAAACCAGTCTTTTGCTTCTGTGGTTTTCCTGCTTCATATTCAACAGCAGTAATTTGGTGGGAGATTGAGCCCCCTGAACCACAAAAAACTTCAAAGCACACACACACAGACACAAAGCGTACGTGTGTGTGTGTGTGTGGAGTAAATGCAGTTATGTCTTCTGTTCTGCAGGGAAATTAATTTGTGCCTCTTCTGCCAAAACAGTCCAGGAAGTCAAGTGGTAAAGAGGGTTAAAACACTTAAAACACTGACCTCCTTGGAAACTCCAATTTTTATTGTGAGAAGTGGGACAGCATTTAAAGGAGCAGAGTCAGTCAAGACTTGTGTCTGAAATGCA
Source organism: Charadrius vociferus (assembly GCF_000708025.1). Lineage (NCBI taxonomy): Eukaryota > Metazoa > Chordata > Aves > Charadriiformes > Charadriidae > Charadrius > Charadrius vociferus. The sequence continues at coordinate 486,324 of NW_009647874.1, read as the reverse complement.
ATCCTGACCCTCCACACATCACACTTTCGTATTGGGAGCTATCTGTTATCCAAGGGACTGAACAAATACATCAGTCAGGTTTCCTCCAGATGGGAAATGCGAGAGTGCTTCTCCGCAACTTGGTCTGTGTGTGTGTCCCAACACGACCCAACACCACCCTCCCTGCTCTCCATCCGAAGGAGGCCATGCAGACACCTGGAGAGAAGCCGTGGTGTGCTCCAGCCCAAGCCCAGCTCTGGGGTCAGGGCACCACAGTGCTTCCAGGTAAGTGAGTACAAATCTGCCTACCAGAGGGTCTTTTCTGGATTGGGACTTTCTCCTTTCCACAGGAAGGCAGAGGCCTTTCTTATTTTATAGCAAGCGCTTGTCAGCTAATTTTGTGCCGTTAGCATAGGTACAAGTTTTGTACACTCACCTTCTGCAACGTCGCATACGTTAGCATACACATCAAGTATCTTTTTCCTTCGACTTTGAATCTAAATGAGAAGATTTTTATTTCATTAATCTTGCAGTCATGGCAGTAAACAATTAGCAGACAGCAGTGGAAAACCTGCGGGAGGTCCTCATTTCATGGCGTTAGGGGTTATCACCTAATGTCCTCAAGGGTCCCTTTTGAAGACTCAAAGAAAAGGACACACCAATTATTCCACGAAGAATAAACCTGTTTCTGATTTCACTTTCCACTGCTAAAGATCTTTCTTTCCATCTTCTAGTCTTTTTTAGATCAATTACTTTTCTGCTCCAAGTGTTTGTATATTTTATTTCTCTTTCAGACCAAAGCAAACTCTTGACAATGAGAACAAATTCAATACCACGCATGCAGGCAATTACTGCAGGGATGTCCTGGTAAGTCAGGACAGGACTGGACCCAGGGAATTAAATTCAGACTGAAATTGCCGCCTTCCACTAATCTAAGGGGACTATAGAGAAAGGGATCTTCCTTTTTGTCATTTGGCTTAGAATTGCTTAGTGCCTTACTAATTAACTGTAGCCTCTTCCATGATACATTTCCTGGTTGAATATGAAATATTTTACAGATAGATAAAAATTATAAATTAGTGAAGCTTTGGACAGGGAAAAGCTGAGGTCGAGGGTGCTCCAGTAATTTTTGACAAGAAAGAAACTAGGACTGAAAACTGACATTTTCCAAGCTGAAAATAGGCATTTTGATATGGTTTCATTTAGCAAAAATATTCTCAAGGTCTGGCTTTGGATTCAATGTAGACTGAAAACAAATGTCAAGATGTCATGAGTTCTCAGGGACTGCAATTGTCATCCCTCTGCCAGCTCTCATTAGGACTGAGATTTCTGAAAAGCTGTCTTTTTGATAGGACATTATGTCCACAAATTTGCCACTTTTCGCTGCAAGCCAGGCTAGAACAAAAGCTCTGCTTTCAGTATTTTGTTCTGCGGAAAGATTTTCCTCATTTTATTTGGACTCTAAAGGGCAAGGCACATCAATGACTCGGATTAATAGACTTGCAGCGGGAGACCACAAAGTGGCTGCTCCACCCGAAGGCAGCCCGTCGTGCAGGCGCAGACACCGTGCAAGCGTGCTGTATCGCAGGGCGATGCAATGCAGGCACTGATTGTGGTTCACATATTCTTGGTATAATTTACATGTGCCTAATCGGTTGTGTTGCTATTCTAGGCTTGGATTAGCTGGTTTAGAACCTTGTAAACAGGGTATTTTCTTTTAATGGGATTTATTAAATCTCCTTCTAAGCAAACTATTGGATGTTTCGGGTTTTTTTTTTTCATTCTCATTTTTAGGGCAAGGAGGGTGGTTAAATAATTCCATGCCCATGAAGAATTATGCAGGATGCTCTTTTTTACCAGAGCCAGAAGGTGGGGAGGTTTGTAAAGCTTATGCTGAAAGCAAACAGGTAAAGTTGAGCCTGACGACCCCCCATGTGGTGGCTCATTGCATAATGTTTTTTGTTTTAATGAGGAAGGAGCAGACCTGGATAAGAGCAGGCGTTCAACTTTCTTCATCGTCTTCCCCCAGCTACTCACACTCTTTCCTGTACTAGAAATGTTACTTAAATCTCCAGCCTGAAGCAAATTACTGCTGCTCTAACTTCTGGCAACTGGCTTAATTGTGAAATCTTATTTCACTTAATTGTGAAATCTTAGGTATGGAGCAGAAGATCTTGATGCAGTCTGCACTTTCATTGCAAACTTCATCTTCAGCCTTGTCAGCAGGCTTCAGTCCATGAGGAATATGTTAGAACAGAAGGTCTGGAAGAAATAGTTCATGCTTCAGCTGTGCTTACAAGCTATCTATCTAAATCACTCCAGAGAATCTATCTATTATATATGGTCTTTAGAAGGTAAGCCACTTCTTATTAAATGTTCTGATTTCATGCATACCCAACTTGTATTATCCAATTTCAAGCCAGTGCATACAGAAGTATGATAAAGTTGGATATTCAGAGCGACGTCAGAAAACTGGATTTTAAAATGTGAGCATTGGAGAAGTAAGTTATTTTCAGATGGTCATAACTGTCTACAACTAGAAAAACATTTCTCTTGTGTTGAGACTTTGTGTGTCTGGTCTCAGTTGAAAAATGAGCTGTTTTAGAAAGTTTGATCTGAACTATCCCAACAATTTAAAACATGAAAAGATGCATTTTCAAACCTTTCTATTCTTAAAAGCTATATGATGGTTGATATTAATGATGCAATTTTGTCCAAGGTATAGCCATTTCTAAATTATTTTTGAAGTACTAAAACCAAAAAATATCTGAGCAGACACTTTCTTTTTAAGGATAGTTTCATGTTAGTATAAACTAAAAAGTTGTGTGGGTGCGGCGTGGCCTTAATTGTGCCTTGAAATACTCCAAGTGAGATAAAACGCCCTGAGCAGTACACGCTCAGCAGGGAGAAGCAAAGGCCTTCCACAGCAGAACAAACAGTGGATTTGCAGTGTCCTTCAGAGCACAGGAGTGACCTTCAAAGCACATGCGTGTTTTTCAAAATTATACGCGAAAACCAAGCACAACACCGGATATTATTGAAAAGTCTGTGCCGTGGAAATACCGATGCTACTGGGTCAAGGTACTCAGATGCTAATGCTGTCATATGAATCCAGCCATGCTGCTACATTATTTTTCTGTCTTGGGTTTTCTATGATAAATGTAGCATCGGCGTTAGTTATATTACCATTAGCTATATTTGGGGGGTTGCTGTTATTTATTTTTTCTTTCTTTAGACTATAAAATATAATACTCAAAAAAGCAAACTTATTACTCTTGCAGGAAATGTGGGTTGGTTTTTTTTCCAGCCCTGAAAAGTATATGAGTTCATGTATGTCACTATGCAAAAGAGATTATATAATAAATTTGTCTGGAGAAGCTCTTGTAAGTTAGACTGGTCTGCGCTATAACGCATTTTTGGGAGTGATAGTTTGTATATTGTTTTCTAAAAAATAAAACAACACAGGAAAATCCTCTCAATTTTTAAATCTCAAAATAGCCTTACCCCAGTTGATTTATTGCTTGTAGAAGATTTATCTCTGGCCAAATGTACTAAAGATAACAAGCATCTCTCTGGAGTCCCTTGCTTGTCAACCGCCGCTTCTTCATCACTATCCATACTACGGCTTAAAAGTCGTTCATTCTCGGAAGATGCATCATTTTCACTGTAAAATGAAAGATACGGTTATCTTAGTGAAGCCTCTCATGGGTTGACTCCAATCATCTCCTTTTTGCTATCCCAGAGTAATGGAATAAAAATGTTTTCCATGTTTTATAATGTCCTTCCTCTGGAATTCTGTGAATGTAACTGCACTCACCAGCCCAGGCTGTATGTACAATGTCCATCAAGTTACACAGTCGCGTCTATCTTGCAAGGATCCTTTTATAGAGGGATTTTCCACTGAGGACAGTGTTTATCCCATCCTTAATCATGTTACCCAGCCAGGTTTGACCACCAGGCAGACAGAAGGTGAGGAAAACTATCCCACCGTGCCACCCAGATGATGCTACGGACAAGGAGTGTCCCTGAGGCCCAGAGGAGCTATTTTTGCTCCTCCTGCCTGAAAGTGAAGGGGAACCTTACTAAGGGCACGTATGTGAGAGCAACACTCAGGTCCTCTCAGAAGAGGATATGGAGCCCCAAGAGCTGATGCACTGGACACAGCGGGAGTGGGAAGGACACAGGACTCTATTTGGTAACCTCTGTTATCCTCTCTTAGAAACTGGAGGGCAAAAGCCCATTAAGGCTTTTCCCTGCTGCAGCAAACTTCCAGCATACCCATCTAATTTGTTCTTCGTGTGTTCCTCTGTACCAGGATGAATGGTAAGTACGTCCCTTCCCCACTTCAGCCGAACTGGAAGTACGTTTATTTTTTACCCACCTTTTAACAGCCTTAGCTGGAGTTGCTGTAAGTTTTTCAAACTCTTCTTTCTCAGAGAATATCACAACATTATCTGCAGATCAACAATTAGAGAAATTTAAATTGGCAACGAGTTTCCAAAACGGTGTTTTGTCTGAGGAGTTGGTTCTGCTGGCAAACTTACTGCAAACATACATCTCTCTGCTACCTTTTAAATTGCTGTCAGAGGATCTAGTGACATTCTGGAAGTACGCAAACTATTATACACAATTCTTTGGTAAACTGATGTGGATTTTATACAGTTCAAAGAAGCAATTGTGATTAAGAGAAATGCATTAAGAGTATTTAAGCTTAATGTTGTCTTGGACAGAAAAAGCAAAACTGAAGCATCTTATACCTTGCACTTCTTTTTTCTCTTCTTGTGTGTTAGCCTGAGCTTCGACATTTTTTACTGAGTGGCTCTTGCAACAGGCTAGAATATAAAAATATAACACTAATTACTCTCAGAAGCTATCTAAAAATAGCATTTGCAGCTAAAATTTCATGTGCTGAACAATTACCTTGAGCAGAAGGTTTTGTTTTCACAATGTAAAACATGATGATGAGGACAATGGCAATAGCCATTATGAAGATGGTAGACATTGCAATTATAAGAGCTGTAGCCAGATGTCCTTGTCCTGAAAGATCTGCTGGAATAAACAGAAGAATATTTTCATAAAGGAGCAACTCAGGATCAGTTAACAGTTTGTGGTCTGCTCTACAGTTACATTTTGCATACTCATTTAGTTGATCTGAGTCTTGGTTACTTGTTAAGCAATGAAAAAGTTAGTGTTATATCTTAAAAGCAAACTAATTAAGAGTTTTTCAAAAATGTGGTATTTATGCTGCAATAACCAGTTAACAGTATTCATAAAAATATTTGATTACATGATCCATCAGATACAAAGGTGTAGGAAATTATATTATCTGCTGATAATATAGGAAGCTGTATGTCAGCAAGAGTGGCAACTTTCCTAACGCTACTTTGTGAAACAGCATTGAAGAGAAAAAAAAACAAAACCAACCAACAAATCCAAAATAACTGGGATGAGAGCTAAAATGACTGTTGATAACTACGGCTGCCTCAAAAGCTTTGCCGTAAAAAGGGGAATACAATGCACATGTGGAAGGACTGATGTTTTTCTAACCGAGACGTAAACGCGGCATGGCTAGAAAGTGAATTTAAAATGATGTATGTGAAAAGGTATTCAGAAGCAGAACTTGGATATAAAAGACCAGAACTGAAAAGCCACAAAAGGATGCAGAAAATGACAGATATGCTAAAATGCATGAAAACTTTAATTTTTCTGAAAACACGATCCTCATGATCATGTTTCCAGACAATACCAGGAAGATCAGCATTGTCAGTACCTCATTAACTACATCTTTCCTGTTGTGTCTTCTCAGGTTCACATATTTTTAAAACTCGATCACACTGGGTAACTGTTTATGTGAGCTCAATAAGAGACTGGCCATATTTGTGCATTAAATTATTTTCACCAGTCTAAGCTATGCTTAGCTGAGGCATAGTGCCATTTCTGTATGGCTACAAATAATGAACTAAATTTATCTCTGGCATTACTGAGTACAGTTCAAATCCATTTTAAGTCCATCTGACTAAAACAGCGGTGCTGATTAACCAAGAAATAAAAATTCATTCTGAATTATTTTTAATAGCAGTTTTAGAAATCTGGAAATAGCAGCAATGAAATTCACAAGAGATCTTTTCAGTGTAGTTGCACTTTATTGATGCTGTTTTCAAAACAAACAGCTGCTAAATTAAACCTGTGAATGCATTCTTACCTTTGTGAGCGTGCTGGTAAGGCGAGAAAGTGCTTGTGCCAGAGGTGCTTGGGAAAATGGCTGAAATGCCAGAGGTAGCCCCCGCACCTGGAATATAAACAGAAATGCCATCAACTTCCACGGTTACTTTGTCGAGTCACAGCAATAGCTTGGCCCAAGTAAACGGAACCTTTACTTCGCTTGATTGCATTTCTATCATGTTGAAGATTGTGTCACAGAATTTTTGCATCTAGAGGGAGGGGAGGAAGTGAAAGCTTCTGAACTTAGAAGAAACCCGAGCATCTTCAGACACACGCTCAGGGCCAAGGGTTACATATAGATTCCCGTATTTCAGATCTGTCCTTGCTAGCAGAAAGCTTCCCAGGATCCAGCTGATGACTCAAACTGTTTATAACCCCCTGCTCCATTATTTGCAACTGTAGACCCCAAGTCCCAGCTGGCAGATTCAGCGAACTAGTGCTTCTCAGAAGCATCCTTCACGAGCAGGATCATGGTGAAACTCTGATGGTATGCCAACCCTCATGACCCCACAGGAAAACCTAGGAAAGGTGGCAAATAATACTGCCTTTCAGTTCCATGGAGCAGAAAACTATCATAAAAAGGCATATTAGAATTTCCTGCAATCTGCCTGGGCAGTACGTCTCTCATGATTCCCTGTCAGTCCAAATCTATATTCTGGGGAAGGGGGAAATCCACAAAAACAGTGAAACGAAGAATTTAAAGAACTTCTTGCTGGGAGAGGAGTGAGACTGTCCAGTAGGGGTTTCCATGTCTAAATTATACAGTTAAGTTTAAAAGTAAATATTAATCGTTCAGATGGTGTCACACACCAAGCAGTAAACCAAGTCATAAATTAACATATTTTGACAATACCAGACAATACTGGGTATTATTGGGAATAAGGCTGTTGATGGGAATGCTTTCATACAGGATGGAGTTGGCATAGCATTCCAAACCAGAATCAAAACATTAGGGGTGGGAGAAAACATTCTCCTCATTCTCATATAAACTTTAATATCATTGGTAAGCAGGTTACGCAACAGCTACTATCAGCAGACACTGAAAAACGTCTTCTGGCTTGGAGGGGGTATGAAAGCCCTCCTGCTTTGTATTAGCTGTCTACGGAAAAAGTCCAGTGATAATTAAATTCAGCAGACCTAAAGGCAAAAGGCTGTCCCCGTCATCTGGTAAGGTGCACACAGCTCCACAAGCTAGTTTGGCAACTAGAGTAGCTGAGAACTAACTGCCATTCTCTTGACCTAGTAAATATTACGAGAAATTAAACCCACCAGGTAAACTTGACAGGAAATTAAGTGGTCTGGAATGGTCTGAGAAATGTTCCATGGTTAAGAACAAAGCAATATACATGTTCTTCAAATTAAGAGAAACGTTTTCTAAAAAGCAAAAAAAAAAAAAAAGTATTACCTAACATAAAACGTGGCTGCATGTAGCGAATGAGAAATGTACACTCTTAAAGTGGCCACAGAGTATGAGTTGCAGATGTCTTCAAAAGACATTTTCTTTAACAATGGTAAAACTTCTTTCAAACCTCATTTGTTGGAAGGAAATGGATTCATTTATTATAATTGCTTTCTTTTTCCAAACTGAAGAAGTGTTTTCGTATACTAATTTGTTAATTCAGATGCTTTTCATATTATGTAAATGACAGGCAGTCTGTGTAAGTCTTGCCTCTGGTCCCTTCTCTGTGACAAACTTCCTTCTAGGAAGAATTAGTTATGAGCTCCAGAAGCTTCAATATAGCAGTAGAGCATCTAGTTAGCAGTAGATGAAGATGTCATCTGCATGTACTGGAGATTAAAGACAGGTAATTTGTTAAATTTTCAGCAATTTGTCACAAAACTGAAGTGGTCTTGACCTATATATTTACTCATCACAGCTGGACAATGGAGGAAATTTAGTAAATGGCCAATGTCATGTCCACAGCTACCCAGCTTATGCCTATTCTTGCAGTTCCCCTGGCAAATCCAATTACAGCCAATTGCAATTCTGCGCAGCCCTTACAAGCTGCAACAAGCCAACAATCGCTTTTCTTACTCTGCCTTGCACTTAACACTGGCAAGCCGTGCTGCTCCGTCTGTGGAGTTTGTCTAACAAGCTTCAGCTCGTCTCCTCCATAAGCAAGTTTTCTCAAACTCCCCTCTCTCTCTCTTTTCCTTCATCTGAAATGCATAGTCCTTGAAGTATTTTCTGCCTAATCAATCTTTCAGTCATTTGGTATTGTTAATCTCATGTTTTTCACCTGTCTGTGAAAGGAAGTTGAGCTTTACAAGGTGGGAAGTCACACAGCAGAACATGGCACACAAAGGGTAAGGAGGGAGGTCATCCAGTCTTCATTCAGCATCATCATCACACTTCACCTCGCTCTACCCCACATCATAGAATCATAGAATGGTTTGGGTTGGAAGGGACCTTAAAAGTCACCGAGTTCCAACCCCCCTGCCACAGGCAGGAACACCTTCCGCTAAACCAGGTTTCTCCAAGCCCCCACCAGCCTGGCCT
>NW_009647874.1:444672-477218 GCF_000708025.1 Charadrius vociferus | reverse complement strand
GCTCCAGTCCTCTGATCATCTTTGTGGCCCTCCTCTGGACCCGCCCCAACAGGTCCATGTCTTTCCTATGTTGGGGGCTCCAGAGCTGGAGGATACAGCATGTTGCCCATGCCATGCATGCACGCACACGCGCGCGCACACACACACACACACACACACACACACACACACAAGCCTCTCGTGCACAAGAACGAGAACCTTCAGCTCCATGGCCTACGTGCAGAATTTTCTTGGAGTTGCATGGGAATGGGACCACTTTGTTCTGTAGTGCCTGTTGTGGCAAAATCAAGGCTGGTGCTAGAACATATATGCCTTTTACAGATGCCTAGGTGGGAGTTAGTCGTTATGCATATTTTAAGCCTATTATCAAATTTAATAATTTGGCATATTCATTATGAGCCAAGATTTTTCTTTAGATGTGGCTTAGAAGAAAGTGCCAATTCGTGCACCTGCGCTACAAGAGGAACCAAAAATGCCAGCTTCTGCAGAAGTTCAGTTCATATCGTCTTTGTGTGAGCAAAAAGAAACAGAACTCATAGCTGCTGCTTTTTCATAGTCCAGCAGTACACCATGATTGCAATGTCAGTCGTTCCTGTGCACATCCAGTTTTGCATCTCGATCACATTATTAATGCTGGTTCCAATATAAATGGCACTTACATAATCTATAAAGACATAGATATAGTTCAGGCAGAGACATCCTAAGGTGCTACAGCACAACATATGGAAACAACTCCATTTTAAGCACAAAAAAAGACTGATAGCTGTAATATAGCTGTACAAAAGAGTGGTTTATATTCCTAGACACCTGTAAGTAATATTATAGGAATGTAATAAAGACATTAGGAAAGAAGTTTATCACTGAAGTTTGGTCAGCTCTTGCTTTATAAATGTTTTTATTCCAGAATTGTAATTCAGTTATAACTTTCTTGGAGTCTAAATACAGTTTCATTAAAAAAAAGCATACTATTGTTCAAAAGAACAATTGAACTTGTATTCACATTTGAATGTTTGGGGTTTTTAGCTCAAAAGATAGCTTTAACTTAAATTGCCGTGCAGTCAGCCTTTTGTCCTCACAGTGAACAAATGCTGGGCAATAAAATATTTTTTTTTTGTTTGTTTCAAAGAACCTTTCTGCTTTATGTAACAGGACTATTACAGTTGTTCTTGTGTCTCAAGGCAGATTTACAGTAAGAAGCGATGAACAAAACTACCAGATCTGCGAGAGGAGGAGGGCACAGGGAGGGAAGGTTTTACCAACATGCCCCTTTGCAAGTGTTTGTGAGTGAATAAAATCTGGTGCAGTAGGAGACCATATGTGCTCCTGACATATGTTGCTGTGGGTGTCAGCTCACTGGTCCACGCAAAGGACTGCTGCTCATAGCTAGCAACAGCTTTTTTTTTGAAGTTTATTTAATACTTAATGACACCCATATAAAAACACCCAAAGTGTGTATGCAACAGACTATCAGAGTGATCCTGAAATAAGAAGTGTTTCAAAAATGTCTTCGTGTATATATGAATCTATTTCTTGCCTTTAAGTGCATTTCTCTTCTCACAGCCATGGTCCATTTATGAATGGCAACGCACACTCGCTGCCAGCTGAGCTGCGAGTGCCATCACCAAGACTGTTTTACAGGAGCCAAGTAAGATAAAGCCCATAAGCAAATAACTAACTAGCAGCCTGGAATACGAGATGAAAAATAAATCATATTAAGTTGAAATTCAATAGAAGTAGACAGTTTATGGCTGACAAAGTGATCAAAAACTGGATTATAACTAAACCTAGTCATAACTAAAGATGTAAATATTTAGAAATCAGAGGTCAGAATTTTCAAATTAATGCAAACCTGTACTTGGGTACTTATGTGAAAGGTTTAGTTTCAAACTTAAGGAAACAACAATTCATATGGTAACCCTGCGCACTTGGAAAGTCATGGAAGCTGAAGCAGGAGTCAAAGCCAAGCCACTCTCTAAGGCGTCTACATACAACTTCAGTGATCAAACATTAACCAACTCTGAAAGTACTGCAAATCAGTAATACCAGAGCACATGCTAGACAATGAAGGATTTCCTGACTGCTCTCTGTTTTATTGTCTTTTATTTTCAGGGGATATATAGAATACTATAAGGCAAGTTACTCTAATGTTTCCTGGAGCCATAGGCAGATACTTCAGTTAGTGTAGGCAGTTATTAAAGCAGGAAGAGTATGACGCAAATTAATTCCTGAGATTGAACCTTCTTAAAATGGTGACAGCAAAGTTCCCCCAGACTTTCTTCAGTCTGATCATTCTCACTGTGAGTAACCATTACTCCTCAAACACACGAAAGGAAATATTTTATGCTGTTGTGCTGTCTGTAATGTCTTTAACTGCTCTGTTACTCTCTCCTTTTATTTTGCCAGGGCAGGGAAGTGGTGATGATTATAGACTGCGTGGCCTTAGTCTGGCAATTTATTTGCATCTGTTGTTGCTTTGTTTAGGATGCACTGGGAGCTTTAATCATTGAACAGTGCTGGAAGGTCATAGGCACACGCTTCATGAATTAAACCTACCTCCAGGAACTCAGTGTTATCCCCTCTTTCTCTGTGCAACGTGAAGGGGATAATTGCCATTAAAACCCTACTACGGTGACTTCAGAAGCATCAGAAGGAAGAGAACAGACCCGCAAGGAGCCGCTCTGCCCTTTCCCCTGCGCCTTGGTGGCCAGGTGGTACGGGTGGTGGAAAGCTGCAGCTCTGCAGGTGTTGCAGCCCATGCACCTGGGCAGAGCGATGCTGCAGAAACCTGCAACGTTTCCCACGGGCGGGTGGTGCTCACTGTGGGAGCTGCAGCTCCGGCACAGGTGAAAACATCAAAGTCATTGGAGCTTCCTTTTGGGAGAGCTGCGCTGGGACCAGGTGCCCTCCTGAGTGATACCTGGGCACAGCTTTCCCAGGAGAAGACAGCAAACCCCGTATTTGCTTCTCAGATCCCTCCCCTTGAAGGTTTATGGCTGAGGCTGGCCTATTTTGTCCTAAGATTAGGTTCCTTTCCTAATATAGACAAACCCTGAGGGGATGAGGATTAGCCCATACCACCAGCGAACAATAAAGCACTGCCTTTGACATTTCTCCCATTCCACATGTGAAGAGGAATGGGGTGTTCAGAGATCAAACAACCCAAAAAAAAAAAAAAAAGAAAAAGAAAAGTTTGTTAGCTCCAGCTAACAAGCCTATTCATTTGTAAGAGTAATTTGAAACAGAAGGAAAAGAAGGTCCTGATGTTGATCGTATTACAAAAGGACAAAACTGGCAAGGAAAGAAAATTAGTGATATTAAAAAAAATGGGGAGTTAAAATAAAAATCTCTGAAAGAATTATTTTTCACTAGTACAAGTGCTCTTGGCATTAGGCTTGTTTGCGTTAAGCATTGTAATTAAGAAGGCTGAGTTCTCTGTCTTCAGTCCACGGGTATGGATGTGACCCCCTGATTATAGCTTACACGAAGCCAACAGCCTGTTAGTCAATTGTTCTGTCTCATCTGTTTTGTTGTTTTGAAGTTCTAATGATACAAAAATAAAAATTATCTTTTCTGTTTCTAGATGCCATTTGCTCTCTGGTAATTAAAAAATAACTTGACTACCTACATTTTCCTTTGTTGTTTTTCTTTTTCTTTCTTTTTTTTTTTTTTTAATTTTCCTAAGCCATCATCAGTAGGTGTTAGACTTAAAAACTTACACAGGTTGATTACTGCTAGCAAAAAAGGTGAGAGGAAATAAAAGTATTTTGTGCCCATGCAAACTTATGTATATATACAGTAGAATAAAAAGAAAACCCTCAATCAATTGCCGAAGTTCTCTAGACCAATAATCTGTGAATGGAAAAGGATTTGCATATTTGATGTAGTTACGTAAATACAACTCAAAATAAATGTTCTTTGGGTTTTTGTAGCGGGGTTTGGTTTTGTTTTCCTCTATCATTTTTGAACTGGAATGGCAAATATTCAAAGTTTGAACAGAACAGCAGAGTTAATATACAAACACTGACAGAGAATTGCAGCTGCTAAAAGACAAAATCTCTTCCAGCAGTAACTGTATCTCTCTGTTAGAGAAGCTGCATGTAGGTTTAAATCTTCTGTCTTTTGCATATACTTTTGCATTGGATAAAAGAAAAAAACCACAATGAAAACACTCAACGTAGTCAGAGGCCTCAAGTAACTCCAATTCCAGAGGTGTCGACAGAAAATCCAGCACCATTAACTGTGGGAAGCCACATCTTAAAGTGGTTTGGTGCTGATTACCTTCATTCTTTGATTTGCATAGGAAACCTGCCTCCCCTACTTTTTGCAGTGCTGCCATCTATCACCGAAGTATCATATCCCAATTTACTGTCAGCAAGGGTCACTGATCTGCTCATGATCTGCTTCATGCACAGCTGAAGGTCTCACATCTTTGATGTTTTGGCATTGTGCTCCTCTGTGCTTAGCAGACCAGTCCTGAGGCTCTTACACAGGAGACTTGAGGGACCTGCACGCTGAGAGCCCAAAAGTCTCCCATAGGTGTTTCACAGTGCCCAAGACATGAAAAATTGCTGTCTTTACAATGATGTTTACCCTTTTCTCTGTAAGAAAAAGCTTTGCTGCTACACAACACGCATCCTTATGCTCACACAGGCACAGCCCCTTCCCCTGTACGTGCCCATTGCACACAGGCTGCTGCTGAAGCCTGGTGTTCCTCTCAGACCGCTCCCACCCTTCAGTCCAGAGAGGCAGTTTCACCACCAGTAACCTGCTGCTACATTTGCCTCAATTAAGTCTCTGACCTCTGTGAAACGTCTCCCTCTCCTCCCCCTCTTTTCTATGTTATTTTGTGCTATTTATGTCTCAAGTCCCTTTGGGGGGGGGGGGGGGGGGAGGTGACACAGGCCCATCAGGGAATTTCTTTCTCACTTCCAGTCCTTTTTACACTAATATTTCCAGATGCTGGAACACAGGGTGTTCATCTTGTTTCCTGAGCCATTTCAAGGTTTATTGACTGTGTAGGAGATGAAAGTTGCGCAGCAGGCTCTTGGAGTTGAAAGCTATTTGTTTACCCTTTGATCAAACCCGAATACTTTTCTGCCAGACATAATGTATCGTCAGGCAAATTCCCTGAGCAGGTTTCCCCGCAGCAGCACACAGCCCCTGCTTCACTCTCCTTCTGGCCCTCCATAACACACAGGCCTGGCGCTTCCCCAGCAAGGTATTTTTCCAGCTAAGGAGAGCACCACTGTCCTCCAACCCTGTCTCAAACCTAATGAAGGCCTGAAATGGGATTTCTCTGCCCTCATTTTTCTGTCTAGAAGTGTAAAGCCAGAACTTGTCACCCACCAGTTTCCTATTTTTGAGTAATTTGCCACCTTGGTTTCCCTGTGACCCATTGGGTCACCTTTCTCCAGTGGGGTGTTGTATGTGGGACTGTTTGAAGAAAAGGCAGAGCTAGGCGAGAGGCGCCCTGGCAAAGTTTAGGGTCCTGAACACTGTTCAATGCTATTTTGAAGTCTCAAGAAAGGAAGAGAAGATGTCTGGGACTGTTTGGAGTTCTCTAAGGCCTTCTGGGTCCTCCACCATGATAGCCAGAGGGGTGAGCAAGGAGCGCCATTGCACAGAAGTTGTTCTGCATAGAGGAACCATTCCTACCAAAGAACTGATATTATCCTTCATATGACAGAAACTGCATGCACACATGAAGGGTATGTGCTCGGAGTTTGGAATTTGCCAACCTCAAAAAATTATGCAGTTGTGCAGCACTGACAGGACACCTTTTCTTTGCTCTGACTGCTACAATCTGATGGCAGTGAAACATGGGAGGGATGAAGAGGACTTATTTTTGATAATTTGCTAATACCAAATTTTATGCTGCCTGCCACCACAACAGTGAGCCTTTCAAGAGGTTCCTGCAGCAAGGCTGATTTCCATCCGGAGTACAAATTACTGCCTATGAATTAGGGAGCTGTCATCCCAAACATGGTCCAGTGGTTTAGATGTCATAAACCAAATTACCTGAGCTTAGTGATCTGAGGGATTTGGATTTTAAGAAGCTTTCCCTCTTTTTGAACACTTCTAATCAAATGGTTGGTTTCATGGACTTGATTAAAATGGTAATGTTTACTCTTTCTAGGACTAATGTTTTCTCCTACCTTAGTACCCAATTTGTCGGTTTATGCACCTGCCTAAATTCCTCCCAAAGATAATATATATTTATTCTTGTGTTTGTCTAGTTAAAAATCACATGTGGTTAATCAGTTGTGCAATTCATACTTTCCTCACAGAACTAAGCACATTATATATTGTATCTGCCATATACGCTATAAAAGACAAAGATTTGGGTTTTGAATTGAGTAATAGCCATAAGATCTTCTGGTATTTCCTTGCCAAATCAGTAAGCTACAACATGTTTGATGCTACTAAAAAACCCATTTCATCATGTGTTTGAGACAGACCGTCAGAGCTGAGGAAGCGATTAATTTCTGGCTATCAGCTAGCAGCAGCCACGGTTGCATTCCCATCAACGGGGCAGCCAGCCTGCACGTGCACAGAGGAGAAGATGCGTCCACATCTTTTAACCAGACAACCTCATCTCCCACCGAGATTGCTAACCTCATGTTTTCACTTATCTCTCCACCTTCTTCCCCCATCTCACATTCAGGTCCTCCCTAGCACCCTCACCTCACCTCCTCCTACAGACCTCATCTCACCAGAACCACGCTCACCCTGCCCTCACCCACTCCCACTGTCTCAGGCAGAGGTGCAGGTCTTGGCACCGGGTGGGTTTCTGCAGCCAAGCGGGGTGAGCGGCTGTAGAGCAGATCAGCCACTTTGCATGCAGACAGTTCAGGGAGAAGCTTCCCCTCAGGTTCTTACCGCTCACCAGGAGCTGTGTGAGGTGGTAATTATCCCCTGGCTAATCTGAGCTCCTGCACTTTAGGAAAGGCGGTAGCTCTTAATGACCTATCCTCCTTTGAAGTGGCTTGCAGAGCACCAACGATACACAGTTCAGCAGTATCTGAACTAAGTAATTGGTATTTATGTACACAAATAAATGCTTAGGGACTCTTGTGTCAACTTCTGCTTTCAAATCAAGCAGGCAAAATGTTGCAGTTCTTTTTCATGATAAAGACTTTTAAAAGAACTGAATATGGACAGGATTTTGGTTTCAGATGTGTCAGGTTTCTCTGGGGGACTGCCCATTTTTGGCTGTTTTTTTTCTTTTTTAAAAAGTGTTTTCTCTTTATCTGCTCCAGATTCTCTGAGGGGGTGTCGAAGTAATTTGTTCATTCAGAGAGAACCTCATTTTTCCTTTTTCTCACATTCTTTACCCCCTAAAGGAGAAAGCATATGAAGCATAAAGGAGAAAGGATATGAAAAGGTGTGATGCACCTTAACTAGGATCTAGAAAATCTCACATTTTCTTCATAGCTGAACTGAAACCGAATTAAAAAAATACACAGCTCTGTGACTTCTTGTACCTACTTGTTAAGGAACCATAATAAGTCCTGTATGGGATGTCTTAACAGATGAAATCTGGAGCAGAACTGAACAATAGCAGGTCCTAAAATCAAACGTTCTGATCTCTCCCCAAATGTTCAGCATTTGCTCCCTTTGTTGGCAAGGCTAGTTGGAAACAGAAATTGCTTTACTGGAGATGGACTTATTGTTTGAACATAATAATCATCGCTGAAGGACTTCATATTGAGCTTCCAGATGATTCCTAGTCAAAACCAGATGAAATGCACAGAAATTGCAGAACACTTACATTCCTTGGTGTTAGGAGGCGCCAACAAGCACGAGTAGCAAACCATCCCGTATATGTTTCGAGGTCTGTTTTCCAGCATGTAGTAACTGAAATGAAGGGCAAGATGAGGCAAAACAGTGTAAATTAATATGCTACAACTGAGCATGGTTCAGTAGCAGCTACTGAGATAAAATAATTTTAAAAAAATTTATAAGCAATTTGATACAAAGATTATTTTTTTTTAAACTGCCTGAATAGAGACAGTGTTTCTCTTCTTCCTTTCCTCCTAAAAGACAATTAATCAACCATCAAGCCTACAAGAAGGCTTGACAAGAAGTAGTGTCATTGCCTAAAACAACATTATTCTCCCTGCTGAGTTCAAGCTGCAGTTTACAGCATGCCCTGAAATAAGATTTTTCAAAATAAGGGGACACACTTTTTTGAAGCAGTAATCTTTCAGGCTAGACCACCAGTTGCATATGGTTGGCTAATTTTTTTCCACAAACTCCGTAAGAATAATCTCCTTAATGTCAGAACCAAATCTGAGCCAAATCAGAATAAAAAATACATGAAAACAACACCCTTACAACTCAGATTAGGTTTTACAGAGGTTTGAGGGTTTTTTTTCTTAATTCTTTGCTATATAGTTTATAAGTTAGTTCTTGATAGTGGAATTACAGTGTGAAGGAAAGATTTTCATGATTTGAATTTCTGGGCTGCTAATAACGTTAGTGTTGAAATAAGGTAATTGGTTATGAAAGAATTGGATCCACAGGCAACCTAATGAGGAAATTACATCAAAATCATACACAGCTGATGTTATGGATATGTCCTTACAAATCACTTGAAAATCACTACAAATTTTAATGAAGAAATAAATAAATTAATAATCCATTCTATGCAGACAGGCACTCAACAAAATAAACACTTGACACAATGGGGAATCTGTTGTCTGCTCTCACATACCTTTCTATGCATGTACAGTATGTTTTTTTCTGGAAAATGTATGCATTGTTAGGAAATTATTGCTGAAACTGTCCATCAAAATCAGTCGGTCATTAATGAATGACCCAGCCTACAAATAAGGGTCCATGAAATGGAGTACGCAGAGATGCAAGGATGGGGACGGGGGCTGGAGGTACCTCAGGGAGCAGGTAAACTGAACATGGTTCCTCCTTCCTTTCTTACTGGTTTTAAAAGACTTGCCCTCACTCTTCACTTTGAATGTCTCTTGTGCCCCATCTGCCACTCTACTCCTCTCTAATGGAGCAAAGCCTCATCTTTCCACTCTTACGGGGGCCTGCGTAATGTTAGCTTGTGAAGCAGTTAATAAATAAGCAGGAAATGACTGCCAAACCACAAAAAAAAAGAGTGGCAGGCCAAAGATACATATAAATCCATAAAGAAAAATAGAGGACAGTTAGGATCCACAGTCTAATAGCCACAGTGGTTTAGGAAAGACAAACAGCCCTTCTGACAGTTAATTAAACCAAGCTGGTGGAATATTTCTTGGTTTTCGCCACGATGTAGAATGGTGGAGGATGCGTAAAGAAAACTGAGGAGGACGTTCATGGCAAGCAACTGTTCACCCACGTGAGTAGGAAGCTCTGCAGCTGCAAACATTAATGTTTCACCCCTATGAAGTACTGGCAAGAGATCTGTGTTTCTGGCTACTTTGCAATGCGCCAAATATTAAAGGCAATATTGGAAATATCTGACCCCTTTACATCAATAACTACAGAGAAGTGGCCCACTAATGAAATAATGAATTTTTATGGTGTTACTCTTCCACTATAAGGCTCATTCTTTTTTCCTTAGCACCTGCCAGGCTCAGATTTTGAAATGTTACAGGAAAAATGCAAGAGTAAAGGCAAGACTGAAAAATGGACTTAAGTGTTTTCCTGCTTAACACCACGGTGGTTTATCTCAGACTAACCTTGGTGGTTTCCTGTCACACTCAGGGGCTTGACTACTGAAGACAGACAACCAGGCTAGAGTGACCCTTACCGTGACCCACTGTGGCTGCTCCTAGTTGGTTGTGATCTCAGTCATGCTACAGGAACACCTAATGGATCATCCCATTGAGGGAAATAGTCTGAGTCTCACCTAATTTTTGCATTCTTGGCCTGTCCTGTTTACCGTGATGGAAGAGCTTCTGGGCAGAAGCAGAGGAACAGTGCCCCAGGAGGTTAGGCCTGGGTACCTCCAGAGTTCACTGGCAGCTGAACTTTGGTTTTGAGGATCATAGCTTTGGAGCTAAGCCTTTGAATTCCCCCCAGTCACAGTTTTGCAACCTTTTTGTGAGCTTGACAAATAGTATTATTCCTATTTTATATGGAAGGGAACCTGGACACAGAGAAGCAGCGGATGACCCATGCTCTTGTCCTTCTTCCCCAAGACTAATCATCAATAACACTGAAAAAAATAGAGGGAAAAATATCCAGCACTTATTTTAAGGCAAATGACAGAGAAAGGCACTTGTAGCCACTGGGAAAAGGCTGCCAGCTCAGTGGCGTTTTGTCTAAAACCTTTTGGTGAGAATGGACCACATGCTCACCTTTTCCTCAGGCTGAGGAAAGCACTGAGCTGGTGCAAAACAGCAAAAAGGGACGAGATGCCCCAAAGTACAGATTGCAGCACGTGGGCTGTTACCTTGGGAAGGTCTGTGGCGCGTTAAGGAAGCACAGTCCTCTGAAAAACGGAAACCTTAATTTTTCTCTCCCATTGACTCAGGGGCTCTTTGAGGTTTACTGCCCAGGCAAGGGAGCGCTCTGCCAGCTGCCACTCACCCGGGCGCCTGGCTGTCCCTGTGCCATCGGGGGCAGAGAGGAAGGGTGGCCGCTCAGTCGGCGCCGCTCGCCAGCTCTCTGCTCTGAGGCAGGGGCGGCTCTGCATTTCCCCCACCACCGCACAGAAGCAACCTCTGGGGTCTCTTAAGTCGCACAAGGAATCAAGGCAGCTTCAGAGCTTCTTTTAGACCATACTTAGTTTATCTTGAGAACTGCATCTCTTCAAGCTCGGAGTACGAGGGAGTTTCTCCCTAACCGCTGGCCTTCGCCAAACTATCCCCGAACCCGGGAGTCACAGACGGAGCGGCACACAGCCAGGCTCTGGCAGGCCAGTTTCTGCTACAGGTTACACCTGTGCAAACATGATGTTTGGAGATTACTCCCCAAGCACCAGCTGTGCAAGCTGATTATTTTCAGCTAGCACCCCGCTCCCACTTGGGTGACCTCATTAGTCCTGACAAAAATTGCAAAACAGCAACTGTGGCCACTATTTAACTTTCTGGCTCTTTATGATGTATGAGGGGAAGTCAAGAGGGAGCTCTTTTCAAATCACATCATCAGTTTGCTCGGCTGGCAGCTAGACAAGCCCTTCTTTTTATTTGTAAACTGTGAAAATTTCACACAGACTCACTGATATAATAAACCTGGAAGCTTGCGGGGCCTCTTTAACAGGGTTTCCTGCGCTATAAGTAGCGTGGGTTATATAGCGTCTGCAAAGTGCACAAAAGCCAAATGTCAGTAGGAATTACAGTTCTAAACCAAAGAGGCACACTGGCAGAAACTGAAAAGGTATGTAAGGTGAGGTTGTGTTTTAGAGTATTTACTTACCCTACACAAAAAAAAAAAAAAAAGTTGAGAAAGCAAACGTGTGCTGGGGTTTCAGACTTTAAAAGGTAACATGGTCAAGAATATATTGCTAACATATTCAATCTAGCAATTGCTTTCTCACCATTACCATTAGAATTACACTGAGCATAAGAGACGATTAAAAAAATGGACTTAATAAACAGCATCTATTTTAAGCGCCTTCAGCCAGCCCTGGAACTTGTTTTGGTTCTGAACAACAGCGCACACACCACATTAGCAGCTCTTTAGACCCCTTTCTGTTGGCTAGAAACGACCCTGAGAGACTAAAATGCCTTGGTAAATCTCACCTAACAGCTGTGTTAGCTAATGCTGTCAACTACTCACAAATTTGCCAGCTGATCACATCTGGAGAGGAGATATTTTATGTTCCTAAACACTCCGTAGTGCCAGCATGGATCCTACAGGGTATCCAAGGCATCTTCATGGAGCTCCCTCGTGGGATGCAGGACTTCCAAGATGGCCCTCTGAAACCTCATCTGGAGGCCAAGCTGGATTTCTTTGAGCACCTAAAATGGCACTCCACGCCTGTGCTGGGGTACAGGAGCTGTTCCCTTTCCAATTCTAGTAAGAGGAGAAGTTTCAGTTTTTCTAGTTGTTCCCAACTGTTGTTTCTTCAGTGAGATATTAGTAACATTAACGAGGTCTTCTGGTACACTAATTTCACCAATGCTTTTGAAACATTTAAATATATAATCTTAGCAGAGACTGAAAAACATAATTCACTGGTATTGTACCTACAGTCAGCGAGGACAGGAAGAGAGGCTGTCAGAGATTTTGACATTAAAAGAGTACTTTGTAGTGCTTTGGGTAGCGCAAAGGTCCACGGTGAAATCCTTACCCCGGGAGACAAGGACCACACTCTGCATCATTCTCCTGGTCGCCAGGTGTCATGACTGTGGCTCGGAAAAACCCCTCGCAGTCTTTGTGCCGCCGGCATATCTGGTAACCTCCTCTGGAAAACTTCTCCGAAGGGCAGGGGATGCAGCCGTAGTCCTCATCCTTGGTGCCATATCCACATGTCTGCAACAACACAAAGTCACTGTGAAGCTGCGCACTGGCTTCCAGCAAAAGGGAATATTCATAGTCTGTCCCATTGGCTTTGCGCAATAATGTCATACCAAGGGAAAACAATTTGCTGTTTGTTCCCTTAGTGTCTGTCCTAAAAAGGCCATGAAGGGATACAAGGACCCAACACACTGTGTGCTGGAGAGAGAAAAGGGGAACCAGAGCATCGTACTCCTTGAAAGTGGCCCCTCATAGCTATTTGTATCATCTTCCAGCAAGTCATGGAAGTGAATTTCAGCTGCTGCTTAGATTGAAAGTGAACTGAAAATTGAAAAATAGAGAACAAAATTACAGGGGAAACACGGCTGCAGCAGGGATATCAGCGATCTTGCTTTCATGCTTGAAGAGGCCAGAGGGAACATCACAAAAGGCAATGTTTGTATGAGATTTCGTAACCCCTGAACTCACGTGTCCCAGCTGAACATTACATTTAGATTAAATAAAACTAAAACCAACTGGTTATTATTCAAACATACTTGTTCAGGACTACCAACTGTGTGAAATTCTTGCAATAGGATGTTTATCCCATTAAAACCAAACAGGATTTCAGTAATTTATTTTTTAATAAGCAACAATTATCTGTTGTAAATCAAATGGTTACTTAGGAACCGTAATTTAAAATGTTGCAGACGCATCCAAGTTCCTCTAGTGCCAAAATATCTTAGCGGGAGAGCAAAATTAAATTCTCAGTGTGGGGGGCCAGCGAGCACGCCAGACTAACTGATTTATCACACCATGCCGGAACGGCAGTGTCAGATTTTAAATAACTATTGAGATGAGAACGGACTGGCAGAGACCGTGTGTGAAACTTTTACCTTACGACTTTTACAGTATCACTTTTAACAGGCTGCTCCTGGGACTTGGTGTACCGGCGTGCACACACGCAGCGCCTTCTCCCACGACGCCCTCGCAGGTGTGAGCGCTCCTGCTTAAGCATCTCTGCCCTTCCCCAGTTTCTCTCCTAGCCATATATTACCGCCACATAACAAAAAAAATTGGGGTTTTTGCATTTGGTGCTGATACATGTCCCCCTACCAGCAGAGGAAGCTGAAATTACCATGTAAGGCTCTTCGCCTGGCTCGCACTTGGGGCAGTCGTGGCACATGCCGGTGGTCTGGTTGTAGTATTCGTTCTCGCCGCAGTTGGAGTATTCGGCGCTGGCAGAGTACACCAGGGAGACCTGTCACCAGAGAGCATCCCAGAGCACCGTCACTTCCACCACCTTCATCCCCCGCGCCTCGCTCCCTGCCCTCACCCAGCTGCCCTGGCTCAGAAGGTGTTGGGGCCGGCACTGCAGCAGGAAACACCCCTAGAGCTCAGGAACAGAAGTGGTGCCACTACGTGGGATTTTTCAGCAGGTAGGGTTTTCAGCAACCCAGTCCTGCTAAGAGTTTCTCAGAGCACCGATGTTTGGACTTGTTGGCACAGCTACTCCTCAAAGTATAGCAAGCCATGATTCCTGACCTACTCATTCTCATGGTCTCCTGTGCAGCAAACACCTGAGTTTGCACCCTCACCCCTCCCAGCTCTAACGAGCCTTCATATATGTGACTGCAAGGGACAATTATAACAACCTGAGATAATGAGCTTCCTCAGGCCTCAGTCATGATAGGGCTGTGCTTCATGTGATGCCCAGACTAATCGGCTCTTCCAGCGCATTCTGCCTCTGCTCCATCCTGGGTTCTTCTCCTTCCCCCTCCTCCCAAGCAGCCTCAGTCTAAGCAACACATGCCTTGGCGTTTTTTTTTAATGGAAACCAATCACGGCATCAGAGTTAAGTCCCTAAGTCGTCTGTAGCTTTGCCATGACAATTCAGAGATGTTTGCAAAGACCCAAGTAGAACCTGGTTATCTTTGCACCCTGAAGAGACCAATACACACATAAATACCTACCACCAGGAAAGGAAACACGTGAGTCCATTTCCGTTCACCCAGGTGAGCCATGCTCTCTTGGTATTTTACCTGAAAAGATAGAAATGGTGATTGTTTACGAACATGAGTAAGTATTTGTGTGTGTTGCCAAAATGAGAACAGAAGGGCTCATAAGCAGAACAAAGGTTACACGGGAGTGATGCCCGGAGGTCTAAACAAAGAGAGGGGGAGATGTGCACGTGCGCTCACACACACACACACACCACACCCCCTTATTGCTCATCTCTTTCCTCTCTTTGAGAAGACCAACGGCATGAGGAGGCCAGGTCCTGCAACCCTTATAAAAATCTGTCAAAGATGAGGAGCCCGTTCTGAGCCCTGTCACCTCTTGGCTTGCTGAGACATCCTCCCATGGAGGAACGTCTCGACTACTGAATGAAAGAGGGATGGGGACCAGTAGCCTGGCTTGTGTATACACTGTGCTTGACCCCCCTCGATCAGATCAGTCTGGGAAAGATGCAGATGGAGCAGCCAAAAGCAGAGCCAGGGAGCGAATCAACAGCAAGTGGCATGGGCAGCCAGCACATCGGGGCTGCACCTTCCTTGCCGGCTCTTGAGGATCCACTGAGAAAGCCCAGAGATGCCTTCAGTTGGAAGCATCGGCTGCTTTTTGTTCTCAATAAGCAAACTGCAGATTTAAGAGGTTAAACTCAAGGAAGAAGCCAAACTTTATATTTGAAGTGTTATTACAATGGTTGGGGAAAAGAAAGGCTGCGATCTCTGTTACAAACACACGTGCTAATTTATTTCATTTCTTCAAATGAATAATTTTGAATAAGACCTAATGTTACATATTCATGTACTGGATTTCTTTCTAAGGAGAAAAAAGAGACAGGAAAAAGAGGCACAAATTGTTTTGTTAGCATGATACAACATATTTAATGCTATTGTAACAGCACATAATATGCCCTAGGGATTTTACGGTTTCAAATTGCAAATGTTTGAGATACAGTTGCAACACTTTGGTCCTAGCAGATGTAAACTACTCTTTAAATTTTCCAGGTCTGAGACACTGCAAGGCTTTTAGTCTCCCAGAAGAGTACAATTACTGCTTTGTACCACATTTGAGCATATAACTTACATGAGAGCAGCACTCTAGCATCTGAGATAGCCACTAACGTTTACATTTTTAAACACTAAGTAGATTAAGCAAAGATTATATCACTCCAGCATCAAGCTATGAACTTGCTTTATACGTTCCTTCCAGCTATTGGGCTAGCTGAGACAGGTAACTGGGTGGGTGGGTGGACAACCTGAATTATGAGTATATTTCTTTCTGCAGGAAATTGCACTTTGAAACCTAAAAACAAAAGAGAATCAGAGATAATGTGTCCTAAATCTGGAGGTAAGAGATGGAAAATAGTCATGCAATTGTATAAACTGTCAAACATTTAAGTTGGACAAAGGCTTTGGCTATGATAGTGCTGTTCCTTGGAAAAGTTCCAAGGATATATAGTCTTAACGCACATGTCTGTTAAACTGAATGCTAATTATAAAAGAGCTTGTTAGACTTTAAATATGAATATTATTAAGACTGTGTCACCACTGGTACTGCAAAATCATTGTATTTATTATAAATTGGGTCTGAGGCTGCTCAGGACCAAAACTTTCACTTGGTAAAGCTTGAATCTGTAACTTTACAGTAAAAACATGTCTTACAGTAAAAACATGTCTTACAGTAAAAACATGCTTCAGTTGCTTTCAAGCCACCCAGATGTTTGCTGTTTGAGGTACTTGTACGCAATCATAGCCAGATTTGAAAAATGGAAATGAAGAAGTGTAGCCCATTAATGTACAATACAATCTTCTCCATCCATTTGGCATTTATTTACATAAAATGTTGAAAGTGTCAAGTTATACATACATACATAAAATATTTTTCTGTCTCTCAATATAAATATGCATGTGGGGGTATGTTTTGTATGTAAACATAGATTTTTCCCCCCTGCATTCCATCATTATATGCAGCAATATGTCAAGCATATGGGAAATACTTTTTTAGCTGGAAAAAGCCAGTTGAAAGTGCTTAATATGGCCAGATTAGAACTCTAGGGGAGGCTTTTGTCCCAAATTGGAACACCAGAAAGTTAAATTTAATTATTCATCCCCCTGTTCAAGCACACTGCCATAAACTAGCAGTTAGTTATTTAGTTTTTGTCTCTCCTTTGGAGTTAAAACCCAAAATGTTTATTTTTATAACACAGAATTGGGGTAAGGCAGATGCAGGATGTTTCTGCCAGTAGGGTCATAGGTAGCTCCTCAGCTGGGATGATACCTGACGGTATTCACCAAGACATGCCAGGCTGCTCTTGGGCTTGCTGTCAATTTTCAGGCATGTTAATTTACACCTGCACCATTATATCTGTCATGCATTAATCCCATCCACGCAACGAGGGATCTTCTAGTGCTAAGATCGCTTTTTTTCTCCAGCTGAGATCTGTGAAGACATGCAAAGCTTGGGCAGTGAGCCTGCATCTCCCAAGAAGCAGGAAAAAGAATGATACTGCACCTTTCCTTCGTATTCTGCCGTGCTTTGACTAAAGCAAACGACCCGTGCTAAGATCGCTTTTTTTCTCCAGCTGAGATCTGTGAAGACATGCAAAGCTTGGGCAGTGAGCCTGCATCTCCCAAGAAGCAGGAAAAAGAATGACCAGTTATTATGGCCCCTAATCATTAAAAGCAAGTAGTTCTTAATGAGCTAACAGATACTGCACCTTTCCTTCGTATTCTGTCGTGCTTTGACTAAAGCAAACGACCATCTCCTGCAGGATGGCAGGCAACAGTGGCTGGGAAGGAGCTGGAGGTAGACTTTTGTCAGGACCATGCGATCATTCCAAAGCAATTTGGGGTCTCCGGCAGCTCGTCCGCCGAGCCCTCCACAGATCCTGACTCGTGACTTTATTTAGGCTGTGTGGGTGTCTCTGGAGAGGAGGTGTAAAACACAGACCCGTGTCTTTGTGCATCAGGTGTGCAACACGCAGCAAGCCTCATCATGACTAGAGGGGGTTGCTAATTACAGCCATATTTGCCTTTCGGGGCATATTCGTTAATAGCTGTTAAGAATATATACATAAGCTGACAGGAAAAGGAAGACTATTTTCCCAGTGGCAACCACAGCAAGAAATGCTAGAGACTTGTTGTCTCAGCTTCTCTCCTGTAGACTGTGAGGCACAAATTTGGCCTGGGGGAATAGGAAAAGAGACGCCTGGGACCCTATTAATCAAATATTTCTCCTTCCAGACAAAAGGCCTTCCTATATAGTCTTTGCAGCTTCTTACCAAGAACTGGCAGATACAAATAAATAAATAACCAAATAAATCCCCAGGCAGAAAATGCTTAGTTCGTGCTGCCTGAAGGACAAAAAGCATTATTCGTGATAGTCAGCCTTTGAATTTGATAATTTACGTAGATTGTAAGGCAGTACTGCCATGATACTTACAGTACCCATGAGTAAATGGAGTAAACGTAGGGAAGGTGCAGACAATGAGGTTTCCCTAGCTGGTGGTCTAAGTTAAAGCTCACAGCTTTCGACGGATGATCTTTGCCGTTATTTTAATTCTGGGGCTTCAGTATTAACACAGTGCAAAAAATATTTTCCTATCCTAGACTTTCTGGTTTTAAAAAAAGTTTTTTTTTTTTTAAAAAAAGAGGGAAACAAAATCATGGGCTGAAGTACAGAAATACGTGTTTCTTAATGTCGTGGAGAGGTGGGGTTTTTTGATGTCTCTGCATTTCCTTAATTTCATTCCTGATGCAGATATACTTCAAGGACACAAAACTTAGAATAGAATCATAGAATTGTTATGGCTGGAAAAGACCTTTAAGATCATCAAGTCCAACTGTTATCTAACTCTACAGGGCCCACTTCTAAACGATGTCCCTAAGCACCGTATCTAGATGGCTTTTAAATACATCCAAGGATGGCGATTCAACCACTTCCCTGGGCAGCCTGTGCCAGTCTTTGATAACCCTTTCGATGTAGAAGTTTTTCCTTTTGTCTAACCTAAACCTCCCCTGGTGCAACTTGATGCCATTTCCTCTTGTCCTATTGGTGGTAACTTGTGAAGAGACCAACGTGCACCTCTCTACAACCTCCTTTCAGGTAGTTGTAGAGAGCAGTAAGGTCTCCCCTCAGCCTCCTTTTCTTCAGCCTAAACAACCCCAAGTCCCTCAGCCAGTCCTCATCAGACTTATTCTCAAGACCCTTCACCAGCTTTGTTGCCCTTGGCTTTGTGAGAGGGAAAGGCACAACCTCTGTGTCACACAACTTCACCATTTTGATATTTTTATATGGATTTCTTTTTCTGGGATTTTCTAAGCAGCAGTTTGGTTAGCAGGTCTGTGGGTACAAATACAATTCCCAAGTAGTCGGCAAATAGGTATTGATCATGAATCCACATCCAAGATCTCCACTACCAGCAACAACAGAAAGGATGGACAGCAGAATGTGAGACAAAAGGTTTCATATAAATAAATGTGGGCAGGTCATATGTACTTGACATGTGCCACCAACAAACCCACTGTTTGCTCCGAGTTCCCAGGGTTTATGAGAGGAACCTCACGAACTGCCTTTTGCACAAGTTATCACAGTTTTTTGCATGTGCTCAGTAGGTAATTCCTGTGTCCTTCTGTTGCTGCTAAACCCTTCCTAGCTGTTATAAGCATATAATCCTCACTGCAGGGCCTCACAGGTTTCAGAGTTCAGCCTGGCTCCAGCCTCGTGAACAAAAAGATGTGGTCTGAGTTTTTCTTTCAGGAGGAAAGATGGTTCCCTGAGCCCATCACTGAATGACAATGATGGCAGCGCAAGCTTGGGGAGAGAATAAACTTAGCGAACTATAAGCAAATGGAAACACAGAGATGATGAAGAAAACTATTTTGTAGCCTTGGTTACAGTTTGCATTGTTGTGAAAAAATATTGCACAGAACAAGATTACATTTGTAGGACAATGCAAACCACACTGTTTCCCATATCTGTTTTTTATCGATTTGACCTTGCAAATACCTTTAGAATTACCTCAGAGAGAGATGTTAAAAGTGTTAAAATGATACAACTCTCTTCTTCCTTTTACCTGAAACATCAAAAGGAAGTGAGAACAGCTCAAGCTACACGTAAAACTTAAATTGTCTCTGTGATCTGGCAACTCCATCAGAAAAGTAATTAACTGCTCAGGCACAGAAACAAGACTTTTTCCAGTAGGAGCTGCGTTGACAAGAGGGGACATAAAAGATTCTTTAATTTGTTAATGGGGGCACCGTGCACTGACGATGTGGGGCAATCAAGCCTAACGAAGAGCTATCTGTCTCTCACAGACTCGCCTATCTGGAAACTACATCTGGAAGTCCATATTCGAACCTGCTTTCTCACCTTACATAAAGACACGTTTTGGCTCTCATGTAGCTGGGCCATCAGCTTTCTGAAAGGGTTTTCAGGAAAAAAAAATAATAAAAAAAGAGGCTACGATGCAGGAAAAAAGCAACAAAGGAGAGGCTCTTTTCAACACACTTTGCGCGGCCGGCATGTGTTCCTGCGGAAACAGGGGCACTAACGAGGTGTGTGGGCTGAGGGGACCATACATCCTCCTTGCCCAGCCCCAGGGCACCCACAGCTGGCTGGTGCCTAGCCAGCGGCCCCCTGGCCCCCTTGCTACCAGCTTTGCCCCAATTCGGCCTCCTCCAGGCTGATGTTGGTCTCATCTGCCAGTAGCATCCCTCCAAAACCCAACCCCACCAGACCAGGGCTGCCAGAGCAGCACAGCGGTCTCCATCCTCACCCCAAAGTCCTCCCAGGGCATGTGTTTCGCAGGCAAACCTCCCGCCCTGCTGCCCCGGCCACCCAAGCCGCTCGGGGAGGTGAGCGGGGAGTGTGTATGGGATGGCTTTTTGGGCAGGAAAATGGTAATTCGTTGATCCTGCAACCTGCCGTTGCAGCGCATCTGCTTGGGTGATGTTCCTGCTAGAAAGGCTGATATTTTGGTGGGGAAGTGACGCTGTGGGGAAAAGGCACTCATGACCTCCTGCCATGGAGGCTGCTGCGGTTGGTGCTGCTTTATACAAACAAGAAAATACTCATTAGGGCAAAAATGTGAGCAGGGACTTGTACCTCCCCCAGTCAAAAGGCTACCCTGACCCTTAGGCTAAGTCACATGATCTCTTTTGTTTTCTATAATTAAAGAAAAAAAGAAAAAAAAATCTGGGATTTGTTCTGGTGCACAATTTAAAAAAAAAATAAAAATCAGAAACCTTGTATTTGTAATGGGGAAAAAAAATTGATTTTTTGGGCTGGTCCCCATAAGGATTTTCCTAAGTGGGAGAGGCTTGCTTTCCGTCTCTCCAAAACTAAAATTTTTCTAAGGTGATTCACATGAAGGCTTCCCTGTTATTTTCAGCCCCTCCTAATGTCTGCTGGGAAGTGCCACAACTGACATATTATTCCTTCTGGTTTGCTTGCTTACTTGTTTGTTTTAGGAGGGCTCAGGCTTTTCTTTTAAGAAATGCTCTCAATGGTGATGGTGGGAGCAGCATGGTGGAGGCACATCAGGGCTGCGCCGTGCTCGCCCCCGGAGAGCTCCTGCTCCGTTGCCCAGATGAGCTCACCCCGCTGCCAGCTCGCAGCTGCCAGAGGGCACCCGAGTTTTCCATGGAAATAGTTGGAAGATGGATCTTACATCACCATGAAAAATTGCAAATGAGCACATTAGGCTCCCCAGCCTAATAATTCTAAGGCAAGAATTAACGAGCAGCAGTATAGTCGTTCACCATCTACCAGGTTGTCCCAGTGCCACATCAGCTCTGTGCTTTTCTCCGTCACCACTTCCTAAGAAGTTTCCCCATCTGCCCCTGCCTGAGGGAGAAGAAACTTGGTTTTGGCATTTTGCTTCCAGGGGAGAGGTAAAATTGCTAGTATGAAAACAACTCATTTTAGATTCAGGAGCTCTCCTTAGTTCCTAAGATAAGTATTACATTCCATTCAGAGCAGAAAATTAAAAGCTTATTAGGAAAATACAAACCACCGAAGCAACAGTGATGTTTTTCTAACATCTTTTCCTTTTTACTGGGCTTTATGCTTCCTAGATCACAGATAACCTAATAAAAACAGTCTGAGTCTTGGCTTGCATTATTAAGATTGGTAAGGATTTGAGCTCACACTTTGCTTCCGTTTCTCAGGGTCTGATCCTGTGAGCTGCTGAGTACCTTCAAATCTCACAGTATTTGGGAAGCAGAGGATTTTTAGCACTGTGCAGAGACTGAAGTCTTTTTAGTACACTAACGGTTGACAGACAGGACAGAGGTGGAGAAATATAGAAATACTTTACAGGAAGAAACTGAAAATCCTACAATGACCATGAACAGAATTTATTGAAATTGTAAACAGAATAAAAATCCCACAGTGACCATCAATAAATAATGTCTGCTCTTAGCTCTGCGGCACATTTGCATTTCTTAGCTAAAAGCCAGAAAATTGTTAGAGAGGTCAACACACAGTTCTGTTTTTTTCCATGGTTTACATAAAAAAAAAACACCAAACCATCTGAATTACTGCATCTTCCAGGCAGAACGAATAGCAGCTGGGGTGCTGTGGGTGGGGGCTGCAGCAGAGCACAGTGGTATCTTCACCAGGTGAACCTCCCCCGAGCTGGTGACTGCACGGGGAGGATGACATTGGGACACAAACTTTCTTTCCTTGTACAAGTGCACCAAGCAACCGTGCAGCATTTTCACTGCGTTTGGCAAAAGTCATAAAGTCAGTATTAGGTGGTGGCCATTTATGCTTTGGTACTTGATTTTAGAGTCCCAGAAAAGCCTCTTGTTTGTCAACAGGCCTCTGTCTTGCAGACAAAGGGATACACATGCTGCCAACAAACATTAGGTTTTTTTTATTATTCTACTTTTTACATAACTCTGTTTGAAGGGGATTTATTATTTTTGTAAACTAAAGGCTGGCCGCATTTAAATTCAAAACTACATCCCGAGCTGCCCGGGCCACCATTGTTGGGAAGAACAGGGAGAGGGAGGACCGGGAGGGGAAGCTCTCCGCCGGGAACAGGGGCCACACAGCAAGCGAGCGCCGTGCTGGGGGGTGCCCAAGGGGAGAGGTGGCCGGGGGGCACGGCACAGGGTGCCCGTGGCACCAACCAGGGCTTGCCAGCCCTTATGCCCCGACCAGGGGGATGCAGGGTGGTACATGGAACCAGCCCCCTGCCATGTATCCCATCCACCCACCCATCTTGTGGTTGGTGAGTCCCCCTAGGGGGACAGTGAGGGGATGGGGCCTAGAGAGGCCAAAACAGAGCTTCTGGTCCAATGCCAGGCAGAGGAACGTGCCTGAGCAACCAAATCCTCCGTATCTGTGGGTAGTTGCAAGCTGCGACCTGCTGGGGCTGCCATCGATGCCAACCACCACGCATACAGGCGAGAGGAGGAACAACCACCACCTTGGCTAACAGCAGCTGAAGTCACAGTCCACTACATGGACATACCTACAGAAATTGTGTGTTTACAGGCACGCATGTGTACACAAACACATCTATTTAGACCCACGTGCCCTCAGAGGGACTGACTGTCCCTCACATCTCCATTCAGCCCGGATCTCTCAAATCCCAGATCGTGTCCCGCTGGAGGGAGATCTCTGTGCTTAACGTGCCACATAGGGTTACAATTAGAAAGTAGGTTGCCTCCACTCCTAGGGAAGGAGGAAGAAATGGCTCTCTCTGTTGGAATACTTTCTCTTTCTAGTAGATAATCGTAAAATCTCTTCATAATTTCTCTGAGGCCCTCTTTTTTTTTTTTTTAATGAAGGTGTTTATATTCCAAATTAAGGAGTGCATTAAGCCTAGTGGTACCTTATCTGATAAACCTGTTACTAGGCTATGTCAAGCTGAGCCTTTCAAGGGAGCAAGCTAGTTTTAAAAACTGGTTATCCTCTGGGCTGGAAATGTGCAAGCCAAGAGCTCACAATTAACTTGGGTTAATTACAAAATACCAGAAATGTAATAATGTATTTAAAAATATAACACAGGTGCTAATGAGCTTTTTTTTTTCCCTTCCCCCCTTCCTTTTCCCCCCCTCTGCAGGAGCTAACAGCCTGTCACTTCAATCCCAGTTAACACCCCCCGCACTCCACAGGTGTTAACCACCTTTTTCTCTCATGTGGTGAGATTGATTAGCATAGAAAGACTGATCCAAGAGTGACTGCTCCTACCTTGCAGGTAGCATGGCTTTTACTGCTGCTTTTTGGGCCTGCTGAAGGGGCAAGCCCTAAAAGATGTTTATTTTTTCTGGGTCTATCAGCCGGTCTCATAAAAAGACACCACTTCTCTCTCCACGCCTATTCTCCCACCACCATTGCACACATCATGAGAACCTTGAGACACCACCACCAGCAGCGCCACGCAAGATGTAAGCTTGTGTGAGCAACCACTTGACCTCCTTCCCATGAAGTAGCAACCTTGTGCCTGTGCCCTGGCCGTTTCAGCAGGGATATTGCTTTCCAGCTTAATGCGCTCAGCCAATTCTGATTACGACTGGCAGCCCAGGACACTTAAGTAAGTGGTTTTGAGAGACCAGGCAAGAGTCTTCAGTTCAGTAATTGCTCTTCCAACGTGATCATAGCTCTCTGCTTGCTCATGTTTTGCCTGTTGGACCTATCTCATGGTCCTTATGCGTATCAGGGTCAAATGCTTTACTGAAGTCCAGACAGGCTGTGGTACCCGCTCTATTTAGGAATTAAAGCTTCCTGTCAAGGATAACTTAGGACCTTGGTGTTACCTACCAGGTTGTATTGTATTGTACATCCAAAGGAAGTCTCTATTTCTTCTATGATTTTACAGAAGACATAGGCACATTTCTTGTGCAAAAATCACTAATAAAACACCTGGGGCTATTGACCCCAAGTGTAGATGGGAGGGGAGAATATTTTCAGGATCAGGGTACCACCAGCCAAAAGTGTTACAGAAACCAACTCCCCCTCCCCCCTGCAAGCCCAACAGTGGACTGCTGAAACCACGTGAGGCAAGCATCAAGGCAGGCCATGAGAAGGACGGGCGACTTTGGGCCCGACCCAAATCCTCTCCAGCTGTGAGAGGTGTCCGACAAAGGAGAGGAGCTTGCAGAGGCTGAACGGGAGAGAGAGCAGCTTGCTAGCACCCATCTTGAGAGAAGGGGCCAGTGGGGTCCAGGTGGTCCAGGGGGGTCTGGGATCTGCTCACTGTAGGTAGCTGAGCGAGTCTCCTGCCAGGATAGCTGCCTCAGGGTGGGCATGGGGCTGTCTCCTGTGGGTGCTGCTGGCCTCTCAGCCTGGATGCCTGTGGCCTGGGAACTGGGACAACTGGAAACGGTTGCACGCTCTGCTGGCCACCCCGCAATGTCTGAGGGTCAGGCTTTGCCACCTGCTGACCTGACAGCAAGCACCCCAGGAGGCACAGGCAAAGTGAGGAGTTCAGGCTGGCAAAGTAATGCCCCGGAAGGCAAGGCTGTAGGGTGTTAGGGCAATATATATACAGAAAGGAAGCTATACTCCTGCTTGTGCTGTGCGAGACGCTGTGTTTCCCACAGGCACTACAAAGGTGTTGATGACCACCTCCCCCAGTCACCTGGGGAGAGCTGCTGCCTGCTTCTGCTAACCCTAGTTTACATGTTCTCTTCAAATATATTGTATTTCACATTGGCTTTATATTTCTTTCCCCCCTCCCCCCATTAACTGGTCATTTAGCTGATTCAGATGCCTTTTATGGTGCTACAACCCAACTATGCTGTGAGCAGAAAAAGATATTTTGACTATCCGTATGCACATTTATTGCCTCATCCCATTCCAGTGACACAAGCACAAGAAAACGTGGAGATGTGGTTTCAGAAGCATTACCCTGTTCTGACACAGAGGTGATATGATAGAAACGTGGCAGAGCACTGTGGGAAAAATGACAAGGATAATACCAGAAGAGAAGTGAAGCAATGGTGAACATCATGGCCTTACGCCCTTGGTTTCTACCATCTAGGCATTGAGTTGTGTGCATTTTTTTAAATTTATATTCATCTGAGGCTGTTGTTTGATAAAAGAGTCTTTGGACATGCCAAAATAGTGACTGTAACTGTGAACCGAACCACAATTTTTACAATAGTCTGTGTTGTTGTAGGAAAAATGAAACCAGGATAGGAAAGGGACCTCACAAGGAACCAGTGGGAGAATGAAATGCAGCAGTAAAGAAAATGTTTAAAGTTATCTCCAGAAACCTTTAATATACTCAAATAAACATAATCTTTTCTGGTACAAACCAGAAGATGCACATTTTCCTACTGGATGATGAGGGACATTGCAGTGAATAAATACAGCTCCTTCCAGCTGCTTTAATAGTTATGTGTAACATCTCATTAGCCTCGAGACATTCTGAATTTGGCTATTCTTTAAAAATGAGAAATCCTTATAGCTCCCCTTAGCAGTTCTGAAATGTGAAGTGTCATCCAGAAGCAGATGAAGACCACCTGCTCCCTCGGACTGCAGTATTTGCTGAGAAAGGAGGTATTCTGGAACACCATTAGTTTGTACTGCAAAATTACAATCGGATACAAATTATCATCTCCATAAACCACCTCTGAATAGATTTAAAACTGCTCCACCAATGGTTAATTTAATATTTTGATTTAATATATGTCCCATAAGTGTTTTCTTTACACACCCTACAAGTGAAGATTTGCAAAGCTCTGTCTCCTATGCCAGATCCCGACTCCACTGGGGGGCAGTGCATTAGCACATATATTAATTCTGCACTCACCTTCCTCTGAGAAAGTAAGTTTTCCCGGAGAAATATTTAGCTATCATGCGCAGTTCTGCTTAATGGAACAAATATACACAGGCAGATAAATACAGCGAATATCTCACCTATACATGCTGTTAGATTACTGACTTGCTAGCTAAACAACCAACACTAACCTGAGAATGAAATCAAGTCTGAGTACAGCGGTAGTTTAAAGATAAACTATTTATTGGCACCAGGATCAACAGATTCTAAATTAGCTACAAAGCTGCAGGGAATAATGACATGTGAAGTCAGCATTTTGAGTTTTTTTCTTTCTCTTTTGGTTTTTTTTTTTTAATTCTTAGCCCCTCGGGAGATTTGGGATGGTTTGATGTTCATCTGGAGGCTTGTCAAAATTCTATAGAAACTTAATAGCCTGCCAACATGGGTGGTTGCTGCTTGGGGGCATTTCGACATGGCAAAGGTCCTGTCTGCACGCTGCAGACCTGTATCCGTCAAAGGCTGCTTGGAATGACATGAAAACAGGAGTCGTGCGGTGTCAGAACGCCGTGTGCAGGATTGCAGGGGTAATGTATGCACATCCCCACTCTCCTGGGGCAGCCAAGCTGTGGGAGGAATCCATTTGGCCCCTTAATTATTCTGAGCACCACCTAAGCATTAAACCCCACAAGGTGCTACCACACCTATATACCAGGCTTTGGGTGGGACAGGGCTCCCTGTTCTCTGGTTAGAAGAGAAATGAATACCGGAGGGCAGCCAGGGAGGCGGGATGAAGCTCGGTGGAAGCAGGAACCAGGGCAAAAGTCTAGGCATGGAGATGGAAGAGGTGTGGAGGGCTAGCATCTGAATTGGGAGCCCTGGACTGGAGAAAGGGCACCGAGGGTGAGGACAGGAGTGGGGATGTTCCCCACTGGATGACATGACTGGAAGGCAGCAGAGCCGAGCACAGGCTGTGGTTGCCCTTTGGTGGGGTCCCACCTGCTGGTCTCTCCACAGGACATCTGCCTGGTGGGGTCTGGGTTACATGACTCCAGAAAACAGCACGGGGCCTCCAAGGTTGGAAGCAAACACAACACAAGCACAGGTTGCTGAGGCTTCAGGAAGCAGAAATGGAACCATCCTATGCTAAGCGGTGGGACAGGGAAGAGGATGAGCCTTAAACTATCCTTGTGAAGAGGTTCAAGCTCCTACTTGAAGGCATGGGAGAAGACTGCTTGACAACGAGCAGTGATGACTGCCCTGTGGCAGCACAAAGCAAGCTGCTTGCGCTTCCCCCAACAAAGCTCTGCAGCGCCATGCCAAAGCGCCTTGGGATGGTGACAAGAATTAGAGTGAAGAATTAGTTGGTAGGACAAAACCTTAGTTACACGCCACCCTGAAGGGAGGCATATACGTATTCTGGCCTGAACCCAGGAGCTGGATAGCTGAGGGATACATTCAGACAGAGAAGCTACTGTAGGTGAAACACAGAAATTGCACCACAGCAGAGAACACACTTGGGCAAGTTTCATGCCGGTGTTGTGCCTTTCTGAGCAAAGCCCTCGCCCTGAGCGATGCCTGTGGAGGAACTGCTTAGCTGAGAGAAGCCTGTGCTGGCAGATGGACTGGGGAGCTTGGGGAGAGTGCTGTCTTCAACCCATTCCCTGTGCTAGAGTAAACCCTTTCTCACTGGGGCCTTAATTTGCTCTCACTGGGGCCCTCATTGTGTTTTTGCAGTATCATGGCTGTACCCTCTGAGAGGAGACGGGTGCTTTTCTGTGTCTTGTTTCAGGCTGTAGAGAAATGTAAAGTACATATTCGATCCCTGTGCGAGGACTGTACCCCCATCTGCCGATTTGAGCTAGTCCAGGTCACTGCTCTTGTCCCTGTTTGGGTACATTCGGACAGGTTTCAGAGCAGAGCTGGGCAGAAGGGTTAGAGCTATTTAGGATCCCTCTAGGCTAGGAAGAGGCAGAACTTGCTGGAAGTTCGTGCTGACTCATCAGTCCACGGATTTTGGAGCTTGTGGAGGAGGAGGTTCTCACTGTGCTTTGTGGGTTTTGTTTTGTTTTGCTTTGTTTTGCTTTGTTTTGGTTTTTCTCAGGGCTGGACATGCCATGGATGGCTTTGTCCGAGAGCCTTGCAGCCAAGAACACAGATTTACCTTGCCACAGGTTGGTGGAGCACATCTGGACTTTATAAGGAAGAGACTTCTGATGCAGCAGGAGGAGGCTAAGGAGGCACTCAAAGAAATGTTCTTACTAGGTCCCACTCAGCTGATTGATAAAATATAGTATGGCCATGGGAAGATGAGGGGTGAAGTTGGATACAGTGAGCTCTGGATAGGGGAGATGGGTGGTTGGGAAGCAGTGCATTAGGTCCCTGAGAGAGAAGAAACGCTATGTGTCTGGTTGGAGGTCTGTCACGCCACTCAGCTTGTGGGCAGAAGTGCAAGGCAGAAAGCAGAACTGGCTAAAACTAAGATAATTCTAGGAAGATTTAAAATAATTTTGGGTAATTAATGGATAATTCATGTTTTTCAGGATTATAAGAAAGACGAAGAATAGCTTTCAGCTGTAAATTCAAGTGGTTTTTTTCACTTTCTTAGCACTTGGGAACTCACCATAATTGCAGCAGTAAGAGGCTGAAGGCTCTCCTTGCATTAAGCTTGCCTGCAATTCAGATGATACTGCAAACACTTCTTCAGTTCACATGGACCTTTATTGGAAAACTTGGATCATAGGTGCTTACTGGTTTGGATATTGCAACTCCGTCTTATGGCCTGCATGCAGCTTGTTACTAAACATGGAAAAAATTATTTCTCCCTATGTTTCATTTCTATCACATCTGACAGCTTTCTAGTCTGTGTCTATGTGCGCGACATTTGTGGCCAAGTATTTTAACATAAAAAATCCTTTTGCAAGGCCAACATGGATACTTTTCCAATACTTCATCACCCTATTTTTGAAGGAGTGATTTTGATGAATATTAACAGAATAAAGCTTATACTGAAACAAATCTCAGTGCTACATTAAATTAGCCTAATTAAAACAAGATTCTTGCATCTTCTCAGCTGCGCTTTCTTTAACAGTCTATGTACCTCCAAGATACACCTAGTATTAAAACCATCAGACTATAAAGACATTAGATTTTACAGAGAATTATATAGACCTTTGCCAATTCAACCTATCAGTACAGTAAAATGCATCCTGTCAGAAAAAAATGGTGATTCTGAGATCTGTGCTTATTATATACTTATCAGTTATCAAATAATTCACACATCAAAAAAAAGGACCTGATAGGACCTCAAGAAGTTATCTAATCTACCCTTCTGTTTCACATTACGACAAAATCATTCCCTGCAACCCCAACAAACATTTATCTAATGGGGTCTTAGGAACCTCCAGTGAAAGAGACTATGCAATTTTCCCTCATCTATTTATGGCAGTGCTTTGCCATTCTTGGTATTAGGCAGCTTCTCTTAGTGTCTAATCTACACATCTCTTCATTCACTTGAAACTGCTGTCGTTTGTCTTATCCACCGTGGATGTGACGAACAGATCATTTCCTTCTGCTCTGCAGTAGTCTCCTAGGTATTTGAGTCTGACCTTATGTCTCAATGTGGTTGTATTTTATGCAGAACAGTCCTAAATCATCCAGTCTTGCATCATTAAGCCACCATTTCTAGAGCACTGGGTGTTTGTGCTTCTACCTGGATTTTCTCCAGCTTGCCCCACTTTTCTTGAGGTGAATGTCTAAAACTGAACAGAATATTTTTGTGAAGGCCTTGGCCATCCTGGATAGAGCATTTCATTGAAGAGTTTATAAGGTCTTCTCCACACATCCCTGGATGAGGTTGTGGAGAGAATAAAGGTCCTGCAGTCAGCTAGGGATCTACTACAGACCATAAAATCTCATCTATTAAGCTACTACATGTTTGAAGGTGGTAAGGTTTTTGACTTGCTCTTCTCCCTCCTTCTCCATCATCTATGCTGGCATTTCTACCAAGATGTGAAAAAATATCTTGCATTTGTAAGACATGTATCAGCTTTGCTGTGTTGCTATTTGTGCGCCAGCAGATATATTGCTTTTGTGCCTAACAACAGCCCTGGGGTTTTCATTCTGCTGGAGTAAACTCTACCAAATTTGCTGTTTTTCCAGTGATGCCATAGCAACATATTCCCATTCTCCATGCTCCTTGCTTTGCCAGGTGGGTGAAGGGGATGTTGAGTCTGCCATGGTAAGAGTGTTTTCATCTGGAGAACAAAAGCAATCTGCACCCTCAGAAAGCTGTCATCGTATCTCCTGCAGACTGCTGAGCCATGCCAGCTCAAATCTTTTCACTGTGATGCTGGATGAAAGCAATGACTCCAGCATCATAAGCTGATATTTTGAGTTGGATGCTCAAGTTGCTGAAAAAGATTTTTCTGGCAGAACATCTTTGCAGTATTTCCGCTACAAAAATCTGCTTTCATCCTCAAATTCTAATGTCTCTTTTTGAGGACTGAATGTATTACGGGCAAACACACTTGCGTGGTCAGGAGAGAATCCAGTTGTGAGGGCTGGCGAGAACAGTTCTGCTTTAAACAGAGCAAAGAAATTGCTCCCCTTTGCCCATTAACCTCTCTGAGTATCTTGTATGTCACTTGACGGCCAGCCTTGAGCTCAAACT
The DNA here is from genome assembly GCF_000708025.1 of Charadrius vociferus. Lineage (NCBI taxonomy): Eukaryota > Metazoa > Chordata > Aves > Charadriiformes > Charadriidae > Charadrius > Charadrius vociferus. Next base: position 446,412 of record NW_009647874.1, on the reverse strand, counting down.
ACTGGAGGATGCCTTAATAAATAACATCTACTTTAACAAAACAACAAAAAACTGTAGACCTCAGCAAATATACATTGCAGATATTCAATTGTTCTGTGATCAACCATGTTAAAATTATGCTGTTAACTCCTTAAGCAGCCTGTAGAAAAGTGGGAGTCACTAATTGTGCATTTGACTGCTGTCCTGAAGCATAAAAGCAAAGCAAAGTAATACACAATGTGTAGAGTCTAGGAGATGCTACAGTGGAGCTTAAGTCTTGTTTCTTTGGAGTACACCTGCAATGGCTTAGTGTTGCCTGCATTTTTTTCTGCATGAAGACTGAAGGATGGCTTTTGCGGGGAGACAGTGAACTTCTCAGCAGCTTTATTTTGTATAAAGCAGCGACTGCTCCTGCAGAGCCAGCTCCTCTGTACTTTCAAGACCAACAACTTGTAAGAAACATAGCAAGCTTCAATTTCATACAAACCCTAAAATTTTCCCATTGTTAACACTATGTGACCCTTACTAAACAGAATGTCAGGGCATTCAGAGAGTGAAATTTCCGTGTTGCTATAGGTGGTGAAGTTTGAATGGACCCCATCTTACAGGATTCAGGAATATCAAACCCAAGGAGAAAAAAGCCCGGTGATGAAAATACATTTAGTTAGCTTTTTACCTTTTCTTTTTAGTCTCCTCTGAAGACAGTGCATTAAAAGTGGACTGGAGTACCTGCCAGGTATATTACTGCCTGCTTGAGTTTGCACCCAGAGAAAGCAACTGGTGGAGTCAAGTATCTGCTTTGAAAGGAGTTCAATAAGCAGGTCAATGCTCTACTTCCACTATCACATGAGTGAGCCAGTGCTGACTAAACACTTTTGGAGAAAGGAAATGCAAGGAAGGGGGAAGACTGCATACCTGATCTGCCTGCCAGCTATTCTCAGTCCTGGCAGTTGTGTTGGGATGGGACCACATAGTTTTGAGTTTACCCTGAATAGAAAGCTAATATGTACATCAAAGCCAGCTCTAGTCTGCTGGGTTCATCTGAAATGGAGGAAGCCTCTCTTCAGCTCGCACAAAACTAGCTTATACTGGTACCACCTCCTTCAATACTTTCTGGAGGACCTCGAGGTGCTGCTTATCATTAATGGCGTAACCTCCCCTCCTGAACAGGACAGATTCTGAGATCCACCTCCCAAATCAACTTGATATATTTCAGTTAGTTACATTTTATATTAAACACATGTGTGTGTTGCTTCTGCAGGGCAAGTTGGAAAAAACCCTCATGTCCAGCAAAGTAATGCCTCCACACCTGGTGTGTGATCTGCGAAGGGGCCGATGTTTATAGCAGTGGGGAACGGAGAAGGGTGGCACGGGGAGGGCATGGGTAAGATAAAGAGCCCAAATAGGACGAGACACTAATGCTGGGTGCTCCAGCGCTCCCAGGCACCGTGAGGGCTGGGGAGGAGCTGGCGCTGCTGCCTGCACACAGCTCAGCATCCACGAAGTGGGAGGAGGCAGGAGGCAAGGCAGGACACGCAGCACACCCACCGCCTAAGAGCTGAGAAAGGTAAATCCAATAGCTGTTTGAAGAGCCAGAAGCAGAAACACATTGTTTATTCCTTAAAGCATAAACTGTTGTATAAATTGGAAACAGAATAGATGGGACTTTGTAGAATGACAAAGTTTGGGTGGGTTTTTTTTTTCCCTTTTCTTATATAACAGCTTTGTTTGCTCCCTAGTGGCTGGGGGGGGAGCCAGCCA